>NW_027669331.1:0-564436 GCF_964194185.1 Rhinolophus hipposideros
GGTGACATGGTAACACTGAGAGAAGATGACACTTCTCCAGAAACCAAGTCAAAGTCATGAAGATTGTGATCTCTGTGACCGAGATTTCAAAACAGCAGTCATGAAGAATCTCAATGAGATACAAGAAAACTCACAAGGCAGTTCAACGAGTTCAGGAGTAAAATTAACGAACAGAAGGAGTACTTTATCTAAGATATGAAAACTATAAAAAAGGTCCAAACAGAAATCCTGGAGCTGAATGAAGAACTTAAGAAATGAGATCAAAAATGGACATTTTAATAACAATATTACACAAAGAAAACAAGTTGCTATTAAAGATGCCATATCATTGCCACCTCAGTCATCAATTATTCAAGTGATGCCAAAATGTAGATATTGGAGTATTACGCAGCCATAAAGAAAAAAGAAATCTTACCATCTGCAACAACATGGATGGATCTAGAGAACATTATGTTAAGCGAAATAAGTCAGAAAGAGAAAGACAAGTACCATATGATCTCACTTATATGCGGAATGTAAAGAAAAGAATAAGTGAATGAACTAATCAGAAACAGTTCTGGGGACAAAGAGGAAAAAGCTGAAGGTTGTTAGATGGGTGGGGGGGGTGGGGATAAGGGGGAAGGTGAGGAGATTAGAAAACAGTCGGTAACCACAAAATGGCCTCAGGGTTTTTGAAAAATAATTTCGGGAACGTAATCAATAATGTTGTAAAGATTTTGTAGGGTATCTGATGGACACAGGTCCCATCTGGGAGACCACCTCAGGGAAGATGTAGATGCTTGATCAATGTACTACTGTACACCCAAAGCGGAACAATAATGAATGCCAACTATAATTTTATATATATAATGTGAAGGCTCAGTGCAAGGTCGGAGGGATAGTGAAAGGGGAAATGGGGGAGGGGGGGTTCACAGTGTGAGGGATATAAATGATGAACGTCTAAGTATTACCTTGTCTTGTGCACCTGAAACTAATTAAATTAAATTCTAGAGCTACAACTTCCATTTCTTTTTAATCTCCTTAAATCTCCATTTAAAAGAAAAGATGTACAGATATAAGTGAACTTCATTTTAAAAATTCAAATATTTGCTCAATTTACCTCTTTAGAAAATGTACTGTTGCTTAGCAAGATATTTTATTTTATTATTACTTTTTAAGCAAAACAGTTTAACTCATCAAAATAAAAAATGCTATAAGTAAAATAGAAATTAAGGATGTACTATTATGTACAAAGAGAACAACTTTTAACTTAGAAAGAACAAATTAATCTTTTCAGTGTTACAAGTTTGCAGAATTCATAACAAGGATTTACCTCGGTTTCATGGAAATAAGAAACATCAACATATAGTGAGTGAATGTCAATCATTCACTTACGCTTAGGGGTGGCAAAACTGGGCTGTAGGACAACTAAAATTGTTATAAACCATCGCCAAATTAAAACCAATGCAGAAGTAAGCCAAAGCATCTCAAAGCATACCATTCGTTGTTAGGCAATAACATTTCATTTGTAAAATCTAATTGAAAAGCAGCTTTTCCAGAAATTTAAAATGTGTCAGTCAATTACATTTATTGAATACAGTTAATGACAGTTAGCTCTTAAAACATGGGAGATGCAGGGACTTACAAAAGATTGTAAAATTTCTGTCTCCTTCCTACATTAGCACACATAATTATGCCTTTCACATTGTGTGCATTAGTCAATGAAACAACTCAGAATCTCACCAAGTTAAGAACAAGAATTATATCGGACAACTGAAACCCAAAGGAAAGAAGATAACTAACCTTCATGAAGTAGGTGAACGTGTCATTATTATTAGAAGTCTGTGGGGTTGACCTAGGAATCACTGACTGTTCTCTTGGAGCGAGATTTCCTCGAGGTAGGAACCCATCACTTATCCTTCCAATACAAGGTGGCAGCAGGACAGGCCTCCCAGGAGCGCGGCTGAGTAAAGTGTTCCGTGGTGTCTTCATGAGAAGCTGGGTTCTCATCTCTGCCAGCGTATCATTAGCACTGTGAAGATTGTAAGAACAAAGGCTTAGTATTTTATTTTTCCTGAATGACTTGCATTTTTTTCAAGTTGCCATAATAAATAGTAAATAAATTTCCCATTAAACAGCATTTTAACATTGAAAATGCGTCAGGGCAGACCTACCATGCACAAGGATAGCTTTCAAATTATCCTAAACAAGCACATGTGTTTCTATGGGGATGCCAGACTAAGAAGAAATTCAAAGTAGGGAGGGGAGGACACGGGCTATCAGTGACATCCACGGCTTCACAGATAATACTTGCTGCCTTCTGCAATGGCTGAACCAATAAGATTCTTGAGGATTGCCATGAGACATACATAGCAAACGAGTTTAGAATTTTTTAAAAATCCCACCAAGATATTTTCAAGCCTTTGCAGTCACCGCCCTTGTGTAATGCGCTCATTACCCTGAGGACTGAGGTGTCATGTAGAACAACAGCCTCTGGGGGAGAAGGAGGGAGCCTGGTTGGTGATCCTACTGAATGAAACCTCTCCGCAGGCATGTAGCTTAGAATATAACACTGTGACCAAGGCGCTGGGCGTGGGCTCTGCCCTTTCTGTCTTCCACACACCCCCTCAGGCTCACCACATTATCTTTTTAGCCACTTCTTGGGTTATACTACCCTCACCCCTACGTTGTTAACCCTCTGCTATATTTCACAAATATGCCTTTGTGGACATCAGAAAGACTAGAAAGAAGAGCTTGTCTGAAAGCGACCTCTAGAGATAATAACACAGAGCACAATGGAGACAGTACATGTACCAAGTGCCAGAATATGCAGAGTACTTAACCCTTTGGGTTTAAGTTGTTATCTTATAATAAATAGTTACCTCATTAAAAACTATTTAGGGGAATTCTGACAAGCAATTTTATAATAAATAGCGTTGTCTAAATCATAAAGCTTCAAAAACACTTTGCTTAAAGACTGGTAGATCAGATTAACTCTATGAAAACCGCGAGAAGGAAAAATACAATCATGTAAAACCAAAAATGGAGAGAGATGCAAATGTCCTGAACTAACTAACATTTTAAAAGTAATTTATTCACTAACATCATTTTCCAAAATTATACTATTTAGTAAGCTTTCATTTCCTATCAATCTCAGGAATCTGCCTGGACAAAAATTATACTTTAGAGGCAAATTAATGAGCTCGATTGATTTTCTCTGACTCTGGACTTACTTGTTTAGTTTGTTTTCCAATGATGTTATAAGTTTTAATTCTTCTAGGTAGAGGTGTTTACATTCTTCCAATTCTATTTTACAAGAAGTTTTCACTTTGAAGAGTTCAGATTCCAGACGTTTAATTCTGAGTTCCATGTCACTTATGGAAGCGCCAACATGGTCATTTAACGGGTGTAGGTTTTTTTGAGATGCTGCTGGTTCCTAAAGCCAACGGAAAGGATACATTTTAAAAATAATTATAAACTGAATAATTACAGTCTATTTGTATTCTTTAGTTTTAAGTCAATGATTTGGACGGCAATTTAAATGTGAAAAAAGCTGAAGTTTAAAATATTTATCATCAATACGGAATAAAATAAATCTGAATCATGAAAATATTTTGAATCATCTCATCTAACTATTCCAATAAGAGAATCAATATTAAATTTTAAAAATTGAACAATATGACTGAATATGACCAGCACGATGCTCTAACCATGGAGCCAACTGGCCACCCCACAGATGGAGACATTCTGAAGATGCAGTTTCCAGTTTTGCTTTGAGAGCATCATTCTGAATGAGTAAGATAGTATGATTTCGTTACGAAGGAAGTTGACTGAGAATAGTCTAACCCCAAACCAGTATCAACTTGTGAAATAAACTCAGTTGCCATAAAATGTCATCGATACTGTAGTAGATCCTTAGATTGTGGAAACTTGAATTACTCAGAATGAAGAACAAAGAGAAAAGCACCAGGAGACTCAAAAATGTATCCTTTATTGTCATCGACTTTGCCACACAACATCTGTACTTGATTTTCTACGATTTCCTGAATGATTGGTTCATGTTTTTCTTCTATAAAATGACTGTAAGTCACCTCTGAGTTGATAGTCTCTCACCTGTTCCCCATTTTAACTCTCCATAATTTCTTACGAAGTTGTAGGGAGTTACAAGTAACTCATCTTGAGATAGTTAGGCCTCCGTCAGCTACAAAAGTTTCATGGTAATTTGAATTGCTTTCAAGAAGAAATGATTCCCAAGGTTAAGGAGAAATCACATCTCACACTGTGAATGTTTAGTGAGATGATCGCTACATTTTTTTCAACAACAAAAAAGTGTCTTAATTCGATAATGCTATCTTGTAATCCTCTCTTTCCACAATATACAAGAACATCCTAAACAGCAATAATAACAACAAATCTGCTGGGATTGCAGTGATACTGAGTTGGGTAGAACTACTTTCCTGTAGATACAATGCTTATTTGGTAAGATGAGGAGAGTGGATGGATGTAGTGTTTTTAAAACATGGCTACAAATTCTTGACATTTCTCCATGAAATTTCCTCCCTTTTAATATGTGCTGGCCTTAGGAAGTAACTGGATTCTAGTGCATGGAATAGGGCAGAACTGCTGTGAGAATGCTATGCCTGCGGCAGAAAATGTGATACAGCTTCCATCTGACTTTCTCTCGGGAAGCTCGCCCTGAGAACCCAGCCAGCATGTTGTGCAGATGAAGAAGCCCAGGACACACAGTGAGGCCTCCTACAGATGTTCGCGCTGAGACGGCCCCAGTGGGCGTCCCGGCCAAAACCCCGCTTCAACTGCTACACGTGTGTGTAACAGCCTTTAGATGATTCTCATTCGCAGCTTCATGGCAACGCAGCTGATGCCAAGTGGAACAGAAATAAGCTAGTCTCACTGAGCTTCACTCAACTGCATTACTGATGAACAAAACAGATGCTGTTTTGAGCCACTAGCTTTTGAGTTGGTTTCTTGAGCAGCAATGAACAATTGGCATTGATACTGATATTCAAAATGCTGTGAGGCCACAAAGAAAAGCAATCTAAAACCTGTAGGAGTGCCTTTCCACCAGGAGGTAGGTGGAACCCGAAAGGATGTGGAGAAGAATGAGAACGACACCCACAAGAGCCTCCAAGAGACGGTTATTGGGGGCTTGCGGGCCCCTAAAGAGGCTGGCCACAAAGACTTCTCAGCTAGTGAAGAAAATGGGTCTGACATCCGGATGAAAGGGGACTCTTGCTGTGAAGTAACCAAGTAAAATCCATGAGATACATGAGCTAACGAAAGACTTTGAACTGTAAAGGAACCAGGACTTATTGTGTTCAAATGTGTTTCCCATTTACAGCCTCTCCCACATGCCCTGTTGTCAAATCATGCTAAAATAAAGAAATGGCTTCTGAGTGAAGATCAAATTCGCTGTGCTCCCAGGAAGACATGATCTACGGATGAGGACAAGACTGTAAAGCCTTCCTCAAGACTTCGAAAGTGTTAAGGTGGGGCCTTAAATTCCTGGAAGGCTCTTCAGAGGAAAAGAATTTTAAAGGCATGGTCCTACAACAGCTACAGGAAGCCCAAGAGCTTATCTCAAAACAATGTATGACGGTGGCTTTTCTAATGGCACGAACCCCAATAAACTCTCACGCAACTCCAAGTTTTTAGGATAATCAAGTAGCAAAAAACCACCTTGTTACCTTGGACTAATAAAAACCAAGAGAGTGAAAAATAAGAGGAGGCCTGTGGGTCTTAGGCATTTGGGTGGAGGAATGACGCTGAGGGAAGAGCTGCAAGCACAGGTCATTTCTTATGAAAAGGACAGAACAAAGAGCTCACAGGGGACAGCAAAGGGCCATGGAGAAGCATTGGCATGATTAGGACTAAGTCCTAATCAAAGAACGGACAGCACACATCAGGCTGTATTTCAGAATTGCTATGGACCAACGTGCCTTCCACTTTCTATTTCTGCAGGGGAAACTTCAGCAGTCGAGCAGAATGTTGGGTGTGTGGGTGGTAGATAACTTGTCTCTTCCTTTCTCATGTTTTCATATTGAAAGGAATTGTCCTCAAGGGGCTTTATCCTAGAAACGAAAACCCAGGCCCTTCATCCCCATTTGCACCAGACTAAGATGGTAAAATCTTAGATTCGGACCTGAGCCTGACGCCATTAAATTGAGACTTGTGGCGAGTATTGTGTAGGGATGAGTGTATTTTCCATGTGGGGGGAATATAAAAAATTGTGGCCAGTGGAAAGATCAAGGTGGTTTTTAAATGTGTCCGTAAATTTTGAAATATTCATTGCATAAAACCACTAGAATATGGGTCAACATTAGTGACTTGCTCCTAATGAACAGAATATGTTGAAAGACATTCCGTGTGAATTCCAAGACTCCTTCACAAAGGGCAACACAGCTCCTGTTGGTTATGTCTCTGAGGATCTGAACCTTGGAATCCAGCCCCGTGTTGTGGGGAGGCTCGGGCCACAATGCGAGCCGGGTGTTCAGGTGTAGGTGTTCCTGCCGTCTGCTCCAGCTAGAGAGCCGACCAACAGTAGGCACCAACTACCGGATACATTGCTGTACAAACTTTCAAATGATTCCAGCCTCCAGCCATCGAGCTGCCCCAATTGGAGCTGAGGGGAACGGAGACAGATGGCCCTGGCCACACTCTTCTTAAGTATGGATCTGTGAGTCAAATAACTGTTGTTTATTTCAACCACTCCATTGGAGAGTTAAGGAAAAAATAGGCACACCTTCTGGATTAAAAAAAGAGATAATAGTAAAAGTAACTTTTAAGTTATTAATTACAGATATCTTCTTTTATTGCACTTTGCTGTATTGTATTTTGCAACTATGTTTTACAAATTGAAAGCTTTGGACAATCATGCATTTAGCAAGTGTATGAATACCACTTTTCCGACAAAGTAGGATTACGTTTGGCAGTTTAGCAATGAAGTACTTTTTAATTAAGGTATGTACACTGTTTATTTAGACATAATGTTACCACACACTTAATAGACTACAGACTAGTGTAAAATAAATTTATATGCACAATTCTTGTGATTCACTTTATTGGGTTACTAGTGTATTGCTGTGGTTGGAACCAAATCTGCAATATCTCCGAGGTATGCCTTTAGTCTCCTTTATAGTGGAATCTAAGTAATGTGGAGATTGACTTATTAATGACACACAATGCTAAAGAGAAGAAGCAGTGAATACAAGAAAGGCATAAGAAGTTTCTCAAGGGTTCCCTTCAATGACAGCTAGGCAGGTAGGCATCTTTAGAAGCTTCCCTCAACGTACAGGATTAGGAAGACTGGCAAGGAGACATATGATTTCTAGTATGATAGTTGTAAAACTAGAAATAGCCAGTTAATAACCAAAATCAAACCTTTTTCCTGATTTCCATTCCCTAAAATTCTAAAAGAGATAGGCAGCTTTCAATATTTATTCATCAATCTAGTACTCAATCTTCACTTCCTTTTCCTCGCTGAGGAAATGGAGTGCAGTATGGAATCATTTTTAATCTCAGTAGTAAAACAATCATAGTGTCCTCTGGCACTATTTAAATACAATCTCTCCTTTACCGTACTTCAAGCTTGTTTGTATGGGAAGGGAAGACCATGTCTTCTGTATCTTATACCGAAATGCTTCTCCGTATCACACAAAAAGGCTTTGACATTTCATAATTCACATCACGAATCTATTATTTGTTTCTGATTAATTACTTCCTGAATTTTAACAGCTGTACTCTTGAAATGTTTTCTTTGGATGGGATGAAATATTTATTCCATTAATTATATATGAAGCTAAAGGTACAACTATGCATCTCAATGTGTTTCTGAGAATGTAGGATCTATGCCAAGAACAAGATTGGCACCAGTGTTTCAGAAAAGAACCGGGTCAAACAGAATCTACTTTTCAATTGCAAGATGATGGATTAGAGAGATTTCTAAGAAGGAAAGCAGATGGTCCAGGTTTCATCTTCTCCTTCCTAGACAGTGAAATCTATGGAAGAGGCTATGGATTAGGAGATAGACAAAATGAAGAAAGTTGTCCACCAAGTATCAGATCCTATTACCGACATTTGATGGAAATGGGAGTGAAAGGGAGGCACTGGGTTAAAGATTAATGTTTTGAATGAAGAAAACAAAAGAAATGAGTCGACTTTGTAAGCCTAATATCCCATCATGTCATAAGGTCACCAAGGTCTGCGGGCCACAGGCTCCATCCAGAAGCAAAACATCTCCACAGAAGTGGAATTAAAGGTAGTCCCCTACATTGACATTTTATTATTCCATAAGGCATCTGGTAATATGCAAGATGACTGGGGAAGTGTTCTCATAACATTTGATTTGGTAATGGCGTAAGGACAGATCTATAGATCAATGAATCAAAATTAAGGATCCGAAAATTAACCTCATATGTAGAGCCGAGTGATTTTTGACAAGGGTGCTAAAAAATCCAATTGGATGTGAATAGTCTTTTGAGCAAATGATACTGGGTCAACTGGATATCCACATGCAAAAGAAAAAATTAGAGCTCTACATCATACCAGATATAAAAATTATCTCAAAATGTAAAAGCTAAAATTATAAAAGCTTAGAAGAAAGCATAGGTATATGTCTTCATGAAAGAGTTCGTAATTGAGTGTTTAAAAAAATAGATTAACTGGACTCCATTAAAATAAAATGTTTCTGTGCTTTAAAGGATACCATTGAAAGACTAAAAAGGCAAGCTAATGAAAGGGAGAAATATTTGAAAATCCTATATCTCATAAGCGATTTGTATCCAGGATATATAAAGAACTCTTACAATTCAACAAGAAAGAGACAGTGCAATTTTAAAAGGGCAAAGGAATCGAAACAACAGTTTTTCAAAGAAGTTATACAAATGGATAATAAGCATGGGAAAAGATTGCTCAGCATCATTAGTCATCAGAAAAAACTACATCAAAACCACAATATGGAGCAGCGAGTTCACTAGTGGTTCCCTAGGGCTAAGAAGAGTGGGAAGGGCAGACTGGCACACGGTGAAGGCTAACAGCACACAGATACTTTCCAGGGTGATGAAAATGTTGTAAAACTGATTGTGATGATGACTGCATAAAGCTTTGAATACACTAAAAGTCACTGCACTGCATACTTTAAATGATGGAACTGCATGCTATGTTCATTATATCTCAATGAAGATTGGAGCCAGTGCTTTGGGGTCATGCAACGGTGTCCTTCTTGGCTTTAGATCACTAGCCAGGGTTGAGACATAGGAGTGGTAACAGTATGCCCTTTTATAGAAAAATGATATAGAAAATAAGCTATATTTTTCACTGCTTGAGTCTGTACAATTAAGAGAGAAATCAATATTGTACTGCTCAAAGCATTGAGTGGTTTATATTTCCCCAAATTAAGTGATTTCTGGGTCCCAAACGGATTACAAATTACCTTCTGTTTTAACCTAGTCATCTGAATAGCCATTTCAGATTGATTGGGTTCTAAATCTCCAAGGAAACTAACCTGTCCATTTTGACTGTCATGTAGCATCCTTGTATTCTGAAAGAGGGTCTTCAGTCTGCAGAATTGTAGAAAACGAGTAAGTCAAATTCTTTAAGAGTAAATGTTTAGTAATTATTTAAAGAGATGATATGTCTATCATACAAAATAAACAAATCTATAAATTATGATCCTCTCCTATTTGTTCCAGTATAAGAGTTTGAAAGCATACTAATTAAATTATAATCTTAGGTAAGTAACATAAAACAATTGTGATACATATGATACAGACTTCATATTGTAAAAATGTAAGGCTCTTATAATTAAAGTATTATTAATATCCACTTAAGATTGTTAGTATCAAACATATTAAATATCAGCTATAAACCAGAGATTAGTATCCAAGGTGAAGAAGAAAAGTATAATATATGTGGATGTTTTGAAAAGACACCAAAATACCATTCGGTGCCTACTGACCACAGTCTACCAGAAGAAAAGAAAGTACGTACCAACAAGAGATCATTCAAAATAGAAAGAGAAATCGGAAAGAAAAATCTGAAGTCTGAGTGGAGGGGAAAGGAAAGGGGCAGGGCTTTAGAAGAAAGGAAATTGGAGAGATAATGTGTCACAGTCTCTTCGAGTCTGTTTTACGAAGAGATCTTTGCTAGCACAAAGTTAACAAAATGAGAAGAATACAAAACAATGCAGAGAAAGACAGTGACATGGGAGAAAAAACACTGAGGAGAATCAGAGAAAAAACTTCATTCAGTAAGCAGCAAGTAAACAGAAAGCAAGCCACGTGCGGGCTTCCCAGACGTTGGGAAAGATTCCATTATTATCTGAGTGAGATGATTACTCATCTCATTCTTTTTTAAGTCATACATATGGTTTGGTATGTATGACATATTTTATAACTGAAAAAAAAGTAGAAAGAACATAGAAGCCAAATCAATAACAATTCTGATGTTGTTAAACAATACCACAGATAGGTTTTTAGACATTAAACTGTTAGAATGCTGAAGGGAAGAACACTACCAAAAGAAGGAAAGATCACCAAAGAGAGCACAGACATCCTGCAGAAATAAAGATTCAAGGGAGACCAGGAAGAGTGCAGTTGACAGTATATGCAAAAGACACGGTCATTATAGTTTTAGGAATCATTCAAGAGTAGGTATAATATTTTGGCATTCACACAAGTTTGTGCTGTGAGTTTCTGATGTAAATTCGTAAGTAGGATAACTTGTTTAATTATGAAAATTACAGGTATGAAATACATTTGTACTTAGGTTTTCATAAAGTAAGAATTATAATGAAATAGTAATTAATGGTTGACATGATCTGAAATATTAAAACCTTACCTGGTAACCTCTGTCTCTAATTCATCATTTTTCTTCTTTTGTTGATTCATATTATATTGCAGAGATTCTAACTTCTCATAGTACTTTAATTGTTCCTTTTCATCCTCAGACTTTGAAAAACATTTTTAAAGAAAGTTAATTTTAAAAATCTAGAGACTCACTCTTCTTTCTTTAAAATATGATTCCTCATGAGCTCATGAGTAATATGTGTACACAGGTGTATAAAATGTAGTTGTAGACCTGATGCCAATAAGGACAGAGTTCAAAAACAATGACATTTCTTAAAGCAGCTGAAATGGATTTTACAGTGTCATCATTGGTTTCCTGGAATTTAAATTGCCAAACTTTCTTAAAAACAGAGGCTTTTACATGTAAAAATACTAAGTGTTAAAGAATAGATTTAAATAGTGGTTCTCTTTACATTTTAGTTTCAAGAAATGCTCCCAGAGACATTTTCATCAACATTTCAAGATTTTACAGGGTTTATGGAATCACATTTTCGTATGATAATCTTTGAAAACTTCCTGTGCAGTCCCCCTTACATTGTGATAATCTGACATGAGCATCAGATGAAGACTCTCATTCTCTGTAAGCGTTCTTCCATAGGTTTCAATTTCTCCTTTTCTAGTAAATATTTTTCTCTTTAAAGTTTATCTTCTCTATATTATGTAAAAACATAACTTTTTCTTGATTCCTGTAACTTTTTCTGTCATCCTGTTTTTCTCCTTAGACTCTAACCCTCTTTAATATGTGGTCTCATCCCCAGGTCCATATTTTCGCCACTTAATCTCTTCTTTTACATGAGAGCCTGACTTTCTGTCCTTATAATTGCGCGAAAACATTTTTCAGGGTCATCTCTTTTAGTCCTTGTCCTGCTTTACTTCTCAGCAGCAACTGATAAGGATGCCCACACCCTTTCTATAGTCTTCTCAGCCCAACTCATCTCTAAACAGCAGTCCTGGTGGTCAGGCCTTGACCCTTTTCTCTTCCTCTTTTTAAATGCTCTCAGTTCCTTACATCCCAGTGCTTCAAACCACATTCCCTCATCTACAGTGGCAGCCTTGACCCCTTTACTGAGGTCATCTGTACTTTCCTTTTTCCCCTGGAGCTCCTCATAGACAGTGTCCCTCAACCACACACTCATACACCATGACTTGCTGTGGATCAGCTCATCTGGTACATTTCATGGGGATTCTTATCACTGTGACTGTGAACATAGCGTTATTTTCAGATCTTGGCAGCTCCTCACCCTTAGGATGTTGACCAGCATACTTTGTCCTGTTTTTCTCTCAGAATGCATACGTTTTTCATAAGGTTCACATTATCTACTATTCGCCTTTCCATTTTTGTTTGCTCTATTGAATAACTTCCTATTCCTTGGGACCTGACCTGACCTATGGAAGTGTTCTGAAATTCCTTTCGCAAGTACACTCCACCATCTTGTTTGAAGGCTTAAGTCAGTTGGAGCTATCCTTTCTTCCCAGTCCAGATGCTTCCTCTCACATTGTGTGAATCAAATATCTTAACCCAGGTACTATCTCACCTGGGGGGCTATTGATCGAATTCGTTGAAACCTGTCGTAATTAAACTTTTGATTTACAGGGTAGACCTTATGGTGGCTGATAATTCTGTCGAGATCCTAATTACTTCCCCTAGGAACCTATCGTCCCTCATTATTTTGGTATAAGCTTCATCAGTTTTGGGTGTGCTTACAAATTTTTCAATTTTTTGACATTCAATATTATTTTATATTAATTTTAGGTGTACAGCATAGTGGTTAGAATTTAAGTAATTTAACAAATTGATTCCCCTGACTCATCCAGTACCCACCTGGCACTATACATAGTTATTGTCATAGTATTAACTATATTCCCTATGCTTTACATTACATCCCCGTGACTATTTAGTAACTACCAATTTGTACTTTTTAACCCCTTCACCTTTTCCACCCTGCTCCTAACTCCTCTCCCACCTATCACCCTAAATTACCTAGTACTCATCTGATGCCATGTGTTGTTATTGCAATATCATTAATACATTCCTTGTACTATACCCTGGATCCCCATGACTACTTTGTAACAACCAATTTGTACTTTTTAATCTCTCCCCTTTTAACCCACTTCACAAACCCCCTTCCAGCTGGCAACCAACAAAATGTTCTTTGTATGTATGAACTTTTTTCTGTTTGTTTGTTCTGTTCTTCAATTCCACTTAGAAGCACAGTCACAGTGCATCTTTCTCGGTCTGACACACTCCACTCAGCACTGTACCCTCCAGGTCCATCCACACCGCCACAGATGGCCAGAGCCCATTTCCTTCTGTGGCCAAGCAATATTCCATTGCATACATGTATCATCTCTTCTTTATCCATTCATCCATTGATAGGCTGCATGCCCATCTTGGCCATTGTAAAGAATCCTGCAGTGAACATATTGATGTACACATCGCCTCGAATTGGCATTTTTCGGTTTCTTTGGATAAATTCTCTGAAGTGGGATATCTGGGTCATTCTTCAACTCTTGTGATAGCCTTTGTTTAAAAGTCTATATTGTGTGATACAAGTATTGCTCCCTCGGCTTTTTAAATTTTATTTTGTTTTCATGAAATATCCCTTTATTTTCAGTCTCTGTGTCTTTTGATCTGAAGCAAGTCTGTTGTAGGGAGCATATGTAAGGATCTTATTTTCTTATCCTTTCAGCCACCCTGTGTTTTGATTGGAGAATTTAATCTATTTACACATAAAGTAATTGTGCATAGATATGTAGTTACTGCTATTTTATGATTGATATTTTTGTTCTTCCTTTTTTGTTACTTTTAAAGAAGTCCCTCTAATATTCCTTGTAATACTGGTTTGGTACTGATGAACTCCTTCAGTTTTTTTTTTTTTTTCCTCCAGAAAGCTCTTGATCTGTCCTATGATACTAAATTATAGCTTTGCTGGGTAAAGAAATCTTAGTTGTAGGCATGTCTTTCATCACTTTGAATATTTTGTGCCAATCCCTTCTGGCCTACAAAGTTGCTCTTGAGAAATCACCTGCTAGTCTTATGGGTGCTCCTTTACAGGTTACTAACCGCTTTTTTCTTGCTGTTTTAAAAAGTCTTTATTTGCCTATAAACTTTGGCATTTAATTATGACGTATCTTGGTATGGGCCTGTTTGGGCTCATCTTCTTTGAAATTCTGGGCTTATATGTCCATTTCCTTTACCAAGTTAGGGAAGTTCTCAGTCATTATCAAGTACATTTCGAATTCCTTCATTTCTTCTTCTCGTAGTACCCCATATGATAATGTTGGTATGCTTGACATTCTCAGAGGTCCCTTAAACTGTCCTCATATTTTGGATTCTTTTTGCTGTTCTGACTGGGTATTCTCTGCTACCGTATCTTCTAAATCACTCATTCGATTCTCTGCTTCATCTAGTCAGTTTTCATTCCCTCTAAGACATTCGCTTTTTCAGTTATTTTATTCTTTACTTATGACTGGTTCATTTTTATGTTTTCTATCTTCATTTTTATGTTTCCTATGTCTTAGTGGAAGTTCTTCTTGAGGTCCCTGAGCATCCTAATAACCAGTGTTTTGAACTCTGCATCTGATAGATTGCTTGTCTCTATCTTGCTCAGTATTTTTCTGGCGGTTTCTTCTGTTCTTTTAGTTGGCATGTTTCTTTGACTCCCCATGTTGGCTCCCTCCTTCTGAATGTTTCTGTGTATGAGGTAGGACTGCTGTGTCTCCCAGGCCTATCTGAGTGGCCTTATATAGTAGGTGTCCTGTGGGGCCGTGCGGCACAGCCTCCTTGTTACCCAGAGCCGGGG
The DNA here is from genome assembly GCF_964194185.1 of Rhinolophus hipposideros. Lineage (NCBI taxonomy): Eukaryota > Metazoa > Chordata > Mammalia > Chiroptera > Rhinolophidae > Rhinolophus > Rhinolophus hipposideros. The sequence goes on from NW_027669331.1 coordinate 14,645, forward strand.
GCGGCAGCTCTGCCCCTTGTGTGAGTTCTCTGTGCTCTCCTGTTGTAGTGCAGCCTTGGCTGCTGTTTGCATGTCAATGGGAGGGATTGATGCTCAGACTGTGTGGTTGTGAGGACTGACCACGACTACAGTGGAGGAGCTGTTTTTGCAGGGGCTGCCCCTATAGAGCAGGATTTGCTTTAGCAGGGCACTGGTGTCTGCCCTGTGTACACTTTGGTTGTGTCTTTCTGGGAGGCACCAGAGCGGTGATGCTCCTGCTCTGTCCAAAGATGGCCACCAGGTATGTCAGCCCTAGGGACTCCTAGAAGTGGCCCACCCCCAGGCCTAGTTCAGCCGCAGCCTATGTCCTGCAGAGGGCCACCTAGCTTGACCACAAAGCAGGATGCAGATGGCGCCACCTGCACCGGCTTTGGAGGTGCCTCAAGAGTTCCAGTTATGAACCATAGCCAGCTTCCATTAGTGCCATCTTGGGTCTACACAGCAAGAAGTAAAGGACAGCTGAGGCCACATAACGCTTGTTTAGGTTTTGTGAACCTTTGAGAGATTTTAGGCAAGTCTGCAGCATGAGCCAAGACAGGATGTTTTTTTTTTTGGAAAAGTCACTGGAAGAAGCTTGGGTTGGCTCTCAAGTTAGGTGGGGCAGGTTCTCAGGGAATCACCAGGGTGGGTGGACAGTGTTAGCCAGGTTGATGTAGACTCAAGAGATGGAGGCCGTCTATGTCTCACACTGCAACAGGTGATGGATCAGTACAGAAACAATGGATTCCACAAGCACCTCTGTGTGGGAAGAAGCTCCCCTCCAGCCATCACCCTAAAGGCAAAAAACTTAGTTCCTCCCCTTATATCCCTGAACTACTGCCCAGTGTTAGAGTTCAGGGCAAATGAATCTGTCAGTTAGTAAGCCCATTCCAAGCCCTATAAAAGAATCAACTGGGACTCTAGCCACCCTTTTCATCTCACCCAACCAGAATGACCAGTGGTTTCCACAGCCAGAAGCTATGGGGACATCTCTCTCTAGCATTGGAATCCTGGGCTAGGATGCCTGGTGTGGAGCTGGGACGTCTCACACCCCTAGTGGACCTCGACAAGCAAGATATCCCTCTAGACTTCTGACAGTCGCACAAGGGTCTGGCATCAGCTCGTTCTGTTTTTCTGCTCCTCCTACCAGTCTCGAGGTGACTTCTTCTGTATGTCCCTAGAGGTAGGACGACTTTGGTTGAGCTAGACTTCAGGTGATGCTCAGTGATGATTGTTCTGTAGTTTAGTTGTAATTTTGATGTGGTCGTGAGAGGAGGCAAGCATGGCATTTACCTACTCTGCTATCTTGACCACAAATCCCCAATTTTTCAATTTTTGATGCCTTAATATAATAGATTTCTCTATAAAGCTGTGATGTGACAACTCATGGAACTCACATTCATGTAAGACTCCTTATCAACACATTATCATGTCACTCATATGAAAAGTATGTTAGCAACATAATGTGACTTAATTGACAAGAAGTCTAGACAAAAATTTTTTTTCAAAGTTTCTTTGGCCACAAGAAGGACCATCAGAACAATCTTCTGTTTCCCTTGATGGGCATGACTGTCTAATGAAATTGCTTAGACCTGGCTACTGTGACTGAAAGACACCAGCTGGAAGGTACATCTATGTCATTGGTCCACCTCAGGGGTCACAATGCGATCTTATGATGAGAAATCCTAGGGAGCCTCTCCTACAGAGGACAGGAGGATGGCAGAGGAATGTTGCTCTGCTTAGGAAAGATAGTGACACGTTTTTCACTGTCCATCAGGAAATTGTCATCCTGGATGACACATCAATCTTTTCTGACATCGAACTGTTCAATCTTTAAAAGCGTATGATTAACTCAAGTGAGTGGAAAAAGATTAGTTTCTAAACTTGCAAAGCTAGAAGCACTATGTTACTATGTAAGGACTTGATTGGGCATTCATTTCTACTTTTACACTGGCATCTCTTTTCTTTTTCAAAATCCAACAAGGAGAAAAGTATATTCTTTTCAGGAAACATTTGCCTAATGACCCAGTATTCGTTAATGATGAAGAAAACAAATTAGAACATTAAAAGTAATTCATTCTCCAAATCTCACTAAAGGGTTTAGATTTCAAGGGAAATTTAGAATTCTGGATCAAATCATTACTCAAATGCCTGGACTCAAACAGATATTTGTAGTCCGATGTTTGTGGCAGCATAAATAGCAATAGCCAACAGTTGGAAAAACCCAAATGTTGGACAAACGAAAGGATAATTGAAACATGGTGTATGTCAAATGTTGCCTTTAGACTATCACAATCTTTTTCTATAAAAATCTTACTACAAAAATCATTAATTTTATGAACTGAGATTTCTTTCTCTGTGGAGAGGAATTACGTTACTCCCAGCAAGTAGTATCAACATGAATACAGTACTTTTATTAATGAGACTGTTCTTATTGTCTAAAATATCCTTATATGGTACTATGACAGACATAGAAATTCCTTTGCAGTATGACAGAAATGAAGAGATTCACTTACCAAACTTGTACCTGACAGGTGCCTGTGAAGTTGTTCGATTATGCCCATTAGCTTTTGAATTATCAGTATTAGGTCAGTATTTTCAGCTTCAAGCCTAAAGTGAATATTTTGACATAATTATTCTCACACATTGACTTTAAAGCATACCACATAATCACTGAACAAATATCTATGGTGCAACTACATAAAATCTTACAATTTGAAAAGCGCATGATTTGGCAATTGTGCTATTTTTCTAGTTGTGAATTTTGCATAATGTGCAAAATTAGAGATAATGTACACAAATTATTCTTTTCAAGGTAGCTCAAAGCTGACATTTTGACCCAGCTTCACACTCATGTGTTTATTGTTATAACTGATCTAATGGTCATACTACACTACACATCTGCTTTATAAATACTCAAGTTATTTTCTGTGCTGCTTTAACTTATACTTTTGCACGTGATCTTGCATCTTCTCAGTGCATCGTGCATCCTCTGGATGTCGAGCTCCTGCTTCTTGCAGCTAAAATAAAGAAAAAGTTATGTTTACTGATGATCTATGACATCTGACAATTAAGTTCGCAAACCTGTTGCAATGATGTTGCTCCCCTTTTTTTATATATATGTGAGGGACTGTTCATTATGAATTTCTACCAACTGGACACACAGTTAACCAAGTTTACTCTTTGGAATTGCTTAAAAGATTGTGTGAAAAAGTTAAGACGACCTGAACTTTTAGCCAACGACTCATTGCTCTTGCATCACGACAATGCACCAGCTCACAGGGCACTGTGTCTGAGGGAGTTTTTAGCCTGTAAACAAATAACTGTATTGCAATACCCTCCCTACTCACCTGATCTGGTCCCCAGTGACTAAATATGTCATTATCCAAAGATAAAGAAAATATGGAAAGGAAGACTATTTGATGACATTCAGGACATCAAGGGTAATATGATGACAGCAATGATGGCCATTCCAGAAAAAGAGTTCCAGAAATGCTTTGAACTGTGAACTAGGCGGTGGCATTGGTGCAGAGCTTCCCAAAGGGAGCTTTGTGACCGCAGTGATAGTCAGCAACGAGGTATGGAGCACTTTTTCTTGAATGAGTTCTCACAATTATCATACCTTGTGGTACAAATACCCAAGAAATCAAACATACTGTATTCCAAGCATCCCATCAACTCTAATTTTAAATATTCACATAAGTGAATTACCAGGCTAGTCCAGTGATTATGAAAGTTAACAGGCTACTCTTGGGGGCAGTCAGATAGTCATGGAATAGTTTGAGGGGCAGTAACTAAATAAGAGCCCAAATGCCTGGGTTTTTATCCCAAGTCCACCAGTTATTAGCTGGGTGACCTTGAGCAAAATACTTAAATTTTTTGGGTCTCAGTTTCTTCATGTATAAAATGAGACAATAGTGGCATCTACCTCACTGGGATATTGGGAAGATTAAATTAGGGAACATATGTAATAGAAAAGGACATGGCACACAGTAAAATCAAAGGGTTTGCAGTTAGCATTATTGTTGCTGTATTTTAGGTTCTAATAAAATTTGATATTTTACACAGATGGGATGCGAATGGAAGTGGTCTCTTACACCAGTTACACTGAAATCATTCATCAAACTATCAGCAATGTCAAAAAATGGGGAGCATTAAGCCCAGAATATAACCCCAGTACTAAAATCCTTTTACCAATTCCAAGAGCCAACAGTACATTTTCTCTGCTTGTAATAATGTATACGTTCCTATGTACACTCAGTGTAGTCCATAATGAGTATGGACTACAATGCAAATACCACCTCCTGGATTGAGCATACAATTTATATGACCGTGAGAGGCAGGGTAAAGCCACTGATATGGAAATAACGGACTCTAGTGCTAAAGCCAACTTTCCAAATCAATTCCTTCCCAGCAACTGGTTCTGTGGGGATGTGTCAGAACTCAGAGGAGCAGATGGAAGCAGCACGCTCTGGCAGATCAGAAAAGCCGTCCTCCGAGCTGTAGTTAGAATGTGCTATCGACCTGTACACCCTGGCTGGCTGCAGACAGGAAGGGCTGGCTCCCTTTTATTTTAGTTTTTTATTTTTATGGACAGGGGGAACATGAGCATTTCACTGAACAATTTTCTATTGGAGATGTGCTTTCAGTTTTATATATAATTGTGAGAAATATTTTCAGAATAAAAGTTTAATTATATCAATGTCTCCAAGGGGAAGTATTGGTTTGGTATAAAATATTTAATTTTATCCTAACAACTGTTGAAGAAAACATTTTCAATTTATGCAAGGATAGGTGCCATCACATCAAATACTATTTCCCCTTAGACAAACTTATACTTAGAAAGACAGAATTCTCTCTCATGAAAAATTGAAACTATGTCAAATTTAGGGCTTGATTGCTCTGCACAGACTATCCGACAAGTGCTGAGGAACACGGGTTCAATGAGAGTTCAAACAGTCAGAGAAAGCTTCATGGAGAGGCCAGATTGGGAGCCAGAAATCCGGGGGCAGGGAAATCAAAACACTGGCTCCCACCATAACTTGTAAACTCGTGTTCATAGCAGAATTATTAACAGCCAAAAAGTGGAAACAACACAAAGTTCCATCAGCTGATGAATGGGTAAGTATTTTGTCCACAAGGTGAAGCAACATTGGGCAATAGGAAGAAATAGCTCACAACTGATGTGTGCTACAACACGGTGGAACCCTGGAAACGTGATGTTACGTGAAAGAAGCGAGTCACAAGGGACCTCACATCGTGTGATTCCATTTACATGAAATATCCAAAGTAGGCAAATCTACAGAGACAGAAAGTAGATTGGTGGTTGCCTGAGGCTGGGAGAGACAGGAAGATAGGGTGACAGCTAAGGGATGTGGGGTTTCTTTTGGGGGTAATGGAAATGTTCTATAATTGTGGTGATAGTTCCACATCTCTCTGAATGTAACAAGAGATATTGAATTGTATATTTTAAATGGTGAAATATGATATGGGGATTGCATCCCAATGAAGATTAAAAAACACACAAATATAGTGAATCTGGATTATTTTCTTAATTCTCTATTGTGGGTGTGCATACTATAATGATCAACATATTTCTACACTTTTACAATATTTCAAAAATGAAAACAAAATGAAGGAAATGCCTACTTCAACTGGTTTGTATACTGAACTTTCTGTACAAGTTAGTTTGAAGTCCATGAAATATATACCAATGCTGTAACCATTTACAAAAGTGATGATAAGAAATAAGACAAATTTCTGAATCGTTCTAGTAAGCATTATCTTCTGATTTTAAATGGCTGCTTCATCCTGGTAATGGAGATATCACTACAAAATATTGTTTAGTAGGAAGAAAGTCTCTCGATTTCTATGAGGAATGCTGCCTATTTCTCAACGTTACCAAGGGTATAGATATAAGAAAAAACATACGTTGCAAATAGCAGGATGGAAGCCAGAGTTTAAGGAAGAAGTGCATTATAAAGATAATAAAATTATAATAAATTAATTACACCGAAAACACAAAAGAAAGCTGCCCTTGAAAATCAGGGTCTTAAAACACTTTATATTAATCAACTATAGATGAACTGTTGACAGGTTACATTTCACACATACCTGACTCCTGATATGCTCTAATGTCTTGAAATCCTGTGTCTCAGCTTCTGAATTCATACGGTAACGTGATCTATCCTCCAGTGAAGCCTCTGACATAGACAGTTTTTTTGTGGAGTCAGGTAGCTCTTGTTGAAATCGTCTCCCAAGCATCTAGAAAGATGATTCTGTTAGTGATCTTATAATCACATCTATTAAATTATGTTAAAATTTGCTAACTCTAACATATTAATATAATATGTAACTCGAAAAAGATCACCCCATGCATCAGTTCACCTTGTTTTCTTCTTTTGGACACAATTCTGTCTACTGAATCTGGGTAAGACACAGAAGGTGTTATCCTGCTGCCCACTCACTATTACGAAGGTTACTTGAACAACAGATTCAGCCCCACTCTCCACTTCCCCTGATGAAGCCGCAGAGCTTAACAATCTACTGACATCTCAAGGGGAAATTGGTATGTCGGTGGGACTAGCGGTCGTCAAGTATACATTGTGGAATGTTTTCCCCCTTTTTTTATCACAGGCTTAAATTGACTTCACAGGTCCTCACATATGCAGTCCACTGCTCACAACCTTCCAACAGATTCCTGTATCTTAGAAGAAAAGCAAACTCATTCCAGTGGTCTTCATGGCCTGGACCTCCCTTCCTGCTACACATGAATCCTGCCTCCCCTCACTCGTCTGAAAATGGAGACCCAGTGCCAAATTAATAAATCAGAGACTGCTAAATTCTCTTTGAAATGGACAAACTTATGTCCAAATGATAGTAAATGGGCCTTGCGATGAGAAAAATGAATTTGTAAAAATATTCAAGGACAATTATAGATAGCAATGGGAAGATTAAATCAAGTAGAGTTTTGATAAAACTCCTCACATTTGTCCCAAATTATGATTTAATGAAAAATTAGCTGCCTTTAAAGAGGTCACAGGTCCTAAGAATACATTATTTGAGACTGAAATAGTTCCAATTTATATCAAATTGACATGAATAAAAACAAAATTATACCAACTAAAATGTGGAAGAAACTACTGAGGGAAAGGGACAGCATCTACACTTCAGTTCATGTGGGAAATCTAGAATTAACTCTCTAGGTAATCCACTTAATTGAACCTCTATCTCTAAAAACTCAGTTTGCATAGGAGCATTTCCATTTATCTGCTTCATAATGGTATTACAATGTGGTAACAGAAAGATGAAAATTATTATTGTAGCAGTATAAGACTAAATCATTCATATCAATATGTATCTAATAACAATTTATACCTTAAAATTTCATAGTCAACACAATGCCTTTACTCAAAGTAAAGCACCTCACAGGTCTAAGTTTTGTTTGCTGGATACAATGTATGCTTTTAAGCTGTTAGAGCAAATACATTTGTAATCTATATATTTTTAATATTCTGCTAGATTCAACATTTAGCCATCATCAAATATTTGAACATTGAATTTTCTTTCAGGAAATGTGAAAACTATCTTTCTGGATACTTACCTCTCTTTCTGATTTATCGTTTTCATACTGGCACATTCTTCCTTTCAAGTGATTCAATTTGCTGACTAACTCCTTAGGGCTCTCTTTCACCACTGGATCTTGTTTTTCACATTCAGCTTGACGCACTGTTCTAAGCCCCTGAAGCTGCTCTTCAATATTCATTCCTGACTTTTCATTATTGTCACTTTTGTGGAATGCATCATCCAGTTGCCTTCGAAGAAGCATGTTTCCACTCTGTAGGTCAGATCTTTCCTCCTTTAGGGATTCCAGCTTTCCAGTATACGGGTTCAATTTTTCTGGTTCCCTTTGATTCATGTGTTCAATTTCCTCCTCTTGACACTGAGTTTGGTTTAGGTCTTTCAGTACAGGTTCAGAAACCAATGTCCTTTCTCTGACATCATATCTTGCGTGAGGGAGCTCAGTGTCTAAGCTATTGGATTTACTTCCAGCTTTAGGAAGTTGCTGAGAATGAATCTCACTGTTTTCTTTTAGGTTACACATAGCAAACCCGATGTTGTCCACGAAATGCAAGCATTTATCTCTTAATTCCTGGAAAGAATTTTGTAGGGGTCTTAATTGCTTACTAAACTCATGATGATGGTCGGATTCCGCTTCTGTTTTCAATCTTTCTTTGCTTTGTCTTTCATTCTCCAGTTGAGAGTTCAGCATTGTATTCTCAGCTGTTGGGACATTAAGCTGTCTGTTATATTCAAATACTGTTTCTGTTAGCGTTTCGTCATTCTGTTTTATTGTCTTTTGAAGACGGTCCTTCTTTTCTTTTACATTTGCAGTGTCCTCAAAGTATTTTTTTTCCATTTCCTGCTTCTGAGTTATGAGTGTGTCCCTTTGTAGTCTTAGTATGGCGATTTCATCCTGCAACACGTGATTTTCATGCAACATGTCTTTTGCTTTTTCGTAACTCTCAGAATCCTAAGTAAAACAAAGGAGACTTGTAGCTAGCACTCAATGAAATGACATATCATGATATCCTCTGAAATTAAAGAAGAACCTAAGTGTTTATATAATGAAAAGGTTGCAGTACGTGGATATCCCACTGTAAAAATACAATGCTGAATCCAAACCTCCAACTTTATACGAGCATAAATTCCCCAAAGTTAAAAAAATAATAATATAAGATGCTGAATCCATGAAAGTGAAAAAGAGAATTTTAAAATCATCAGAGAATTTTAAGAGTCTCAGAACTGGAAAGGCAGCAAACCCAGAAGGCATCAAATAGAAGATTAAGAAGTCTGACTACATTTTAAAATAGAGGTCACCGTGTGAATATACACCTATCCCACAGTAAGAGTATTCACTCTGCATACATTTGGACTGATTACATTTCCTAGAATTTTTTTTCCCAAGAATACTCAAAAGATATTCTACTTTTCTAATATTTTCAGAGTCAGTTGTAAGATGAAATCTACTAATCACTGATAAATCTAGGCATTACGCTAAGCACTTCTTTATACATCAATGAACTCTTCGTTATCACAATTTCAAATAGAATGATTACAAAGATGAGCAAGTTCAGGATTTTTTCCCAGGACTTTGGACTCTACAATAGGGTGCTTGCTGCTCTTCTAGTGTAAATATATAAATTCAAAAGAAGCCTTAGATTTCAAAAAAAACTCAGGGTAAATAGGCTAAAAATTATAGAGCTCTTCTTAGAAAATAGAAAATTATTGTTAGAAAATATTTGCTGCTGCTTAAGTGTTGTTTCCTTTTCATAATGTTTAAAGGAGAAATAAATGAGAAATAGGGGAAAACACACTGACTTCTTTGAATAAAACACTCACCAATAAATTATCACTAAGTATGCATCATGGCATACAATTTTCTTCAAAAGTTCCTAGCACTGAAATAGGACTCTACTTGGAACAAATTGTTCCTTTTCTCAAAAGTAGGAGAATGAGATCTAAAAGATGGTCTCTGCACTGGCTATACTTCTACTCCTTAAAAACAGCGGAAGTGAAAACTGACCTCTCTACTAATACAGCAAGGGGATGAAATCACTGCCTCAAATTGAAACTTCTGTTATTAGTAACAATAGTTTTGAGATTGTAGAAAGCTCATCGATCCCTGTAAAAAGTATTGAAAACCTCCCCTTTAGATGACACATTGGGAACGTCACTACTTGACTGTTGGACATAAAAGGATTTCAATCAAGAATATCATTTATTGCAATGGACCAAAAATGTCACTCTCCCTAAAATACACACACACACACACACACACACACACACACACACACACACACTTTTAAAATCCTCTACAATTCCCATATGTACAACATTGGTTTTTAAAATATGTACATACACACATATTTGAAAATGACTAAACAAAATACCTCAGAATTCATTTTCTTAAGATTTATTTCTGTCTCCTTTTGTTGTTGAAGGCAATTGGTCAGAACTGTGTCATGTAATATTTTGTTGTCCTGTTCTCGGGAAAGTGGCCTCTGAGTGTTGTTTTCCTCTTGTACAACCTAGAGAATCGAATATGAACAAAGAAAAATTAGAATATAACTAAAATTTAACTGTTAAAAATCTTAATCTACGTTTACTTACTCCCAAATTATCGGACTTTAATTAGAAAGTGAAAAATAACTTGCCTTAGTCTAAATTAGAAGAAAAACATGAATCCGCAAAACTAATTTTGTCACTGTTTGAACTAAACAATTGGTTATATGTTAAATCCACCCAAAAAATGAAACAGTAGATGATTTTTAATGTCACAGAGGCTTTCTCATTTAAAATAGTTCACCTCACCATGTCTTAAATAGTGAGCCCCTACAGTGAATTTAAGAATATCTTTTAAAGATTAATAACTGGAGAATAGGCAAACTTTAATTAGAAGCCCACATCATTAACATCAATCAGTAAGAGAAGTAAATTCCTAAATATTAATTCACATTATACACTATGAGTGTTACACATCGTGTTATACATTGATATAATTATCTGTTGCATCCAATTCTAACTTATTCAATACCCACTAGTAAGAGCAGACAAAAAATTAAATCATATTTACTGATTTCCTACACTGAAAGAAAAGATATTAGAAAGTTACTGTTTGTGTCCTAACAACCAAAGGTCCCATCCTGAGAAGATGTGATTCTCTTAAAAAGCAGTTGAGTTGAGTGCATGACCCCATTCTCTCCCTGAATGTAGACGCAGAGTCCATTACACAGAGGTCACAAGGAAGAATCCATCTCTAACCTTGGCCTTAGTGACCAGCCATACGGAACTGCACATTTTGAACCCCTGAAAATCATGACTCCTTTCACGTGAGCCTGAATCAGTGGCCATCATTTTTACATGGTTCATAATTTCAACTGTCTCATCATGTGATTCAGTATTTGATGTTACTTTCTTTTTTATTTAAGGGAGTTATAAAAATTAAAGGAGCAAACAACATTCAGGACTTTATTATTATTTTTTTTGCCTCAATCCAAAGATAAAGTTGAGCTATGAATATCTATAGATTCTAACAACATTTTAAGTTTTGTAACTAGTTCAAATGTTATAAATATCATTCAGTTATGACCTTTTGACTCTAAAAGGCTAGCATGGAAGGTAATTTCAATTGGACTCTATTATATTATTAAAGCACAGAAAACCATATTATACTAGAAATTTAAAATTAAATTTCACATACATGTGTGTAGTTCTTTTCGTTTCCATCAAGCCTCGCTTGTCCTTCCTCTGATGTCATTCCTAGGTGTTGTCCTGCTGACAAATCTATGTATTAGTTAAAACGAACTACTTAGAACAATTAGATAAAAGCTATAATCTTTATAAATACAGAAAATAACATCTTATCAACTGAGACTTCAAATTAAGCGTCATCTTTTCCTGAATATTTACTTTACTTAAGAAATACTTCTAATTAGCTAACACTTCTAATTAGCTAACAAACCATTTGGGAAATATGAGATGTCACAAAGTGAAAGGCATACAAACATGTCAAAAATTCATCCACAAATTCATTCAATGAACATCGATAGAAAAACAATCAGAAAAAAACCCTACAATTTAGAAATGCAGTACAAACACATCGAGTTGCACTATATACTCTGTTCTCTACCTCGTAATATACCTTTTGAACAACACCCTAAGATTCAACTGCAATGTCATTCATTGTTTCCGGAATGACTTACTTCTGATGCATTTATCAGTGTACACCCTTCCTTATATCTGAAATGTTTTCCTCTACTATTCTGAAAATTTCTTTTCACCTTTGAGGATTCAGCACTGGGGTTTAAGGAAGAAGACAGAGAAGAGGAGACAGACTGCGGACACAGCTGAGATTCCCATCACTGCTGGGAAAGTCAATTCTAAAATATATAAAGCCATAGAAAATCCAAGAAATATTTGATTGTTGGTTTCGGAAGGTGCTTTTTCATTTACAATACATACAGTTTTAACTGATACTTTTGAATTCAGAATATAAAACTAAAGCTAAGAAACTATGTTTTGTTTCACTAGGCAACCTTTAGATCTTTATGAAGTTTTCCCATCTGGTCCTAATGTTCTAAGTATAATTCTGCTGCCCACTCCCCAGAGTATGCTAAATACTAGCCTAAAGGAAATCACGCTTTCACCTCATTCTCTTTCTTATTTCCATATGTTATTGTGGTTCAGGAAGAATGCCAATGTCTTGCTAAAAGTCATTCTGTTTGGCTGTTAAGTTCCATAAACAGAGTAAACATGAAGTAGATTTTGCCACAAAATGACTATTGGAAAGTCAGAACTACGATCAACCTACATAGAGGTGGGCTAGAGTTGAACACTTTCTGTTTCTTTATTTCCTTCTTTGCTTTCTCTGTTTTCTGGTAGCTGTGATTCACTCAAGTCATGGAGCCTATAATTACATAACAGAAACACACCTACAATCTGAGTCTCTAGTTTATCTATTACGGTCATCTGTCCAAACTCTGTGGATGCTGACAGAGTTTTGCTCATGGAGTGTGATGCAAATGGCCTTTTATCACCAACTTTCCAATCCCTGCATCTTTGACCAGTTTCATGATTGGAGGTCAAAGAAGTAGAATCCCAATCTGAATTCTGGGATTAAGTTTTCATTTATCAGGATGTAAAAATAACACAAAGTTGACTATCTTGTAAAACTTCCTTTTTCAGAGAAGCAGTCACACGTCCTCTTTTCCCCCAAACACACTATTCCTTCAGAATACATTTTATTTTAGGTGTCCTACACTTGCCATTTACATAGGTAAGTTTAATTAACTATTGTCACGCAGCAATTTCTATTACATAATGTGTTTCCAATTAAATATTTCCTTCTTAATAGTTAAGATGGTGCAGGGTATGCTTTTTTTTGTTACTGTCAAAAGTTATGTGTAACCACTTAAGTTTAAATATGCATGACAAACATGGGTTTACAAAAACTTTTAATGAATCGTACTACTTCAAATAAAAAACTATTTATTATAAGAAAATGGTCTTTTCTAAATGCTCCAATATCTTCAGAATTCGTTTTTAAACCTTAGATAAATAGATATTCATATGACAAATTACAGTCCTGGGCGACCTTATTGTTTCCAAGGAAAAATGGGATCAAACTGGGTCCCCATGAGCTCCAAAGAGTACAGGGCACCATGAGACAGAAAACAAATACATAACAAAACATTTTCCTTTTGCTTTTTAAACACAATCTCAGCTTAAATCTATGAGACAAGTGAAAGAAAACCACAACAACTGTAGAAGTGAAGCTTTAAAGCCTCTTTTATCACTTCACATCCAGGAAGCCCGTACATCATTTAAAACGGTGGTTTCCAATGTCATGTGAGAATCCGTGAAGTCCCAAGGTCTGTCAGTCGAGGGGCCCGAAAAGGTCAAAGCTATTTTCACAGAAAGACTGAATGTCATTTGCCATTTTCACTCTCATTCTCTTCTAAGTGTACAGTAGAGTTTTCCACAGCCGTGATATCACAGCTCTGATGGTGACATCATAGCTCTATGGTTACTGGGTCGTAGCTCCAATGGCTCACGCAATGCATGACTGTGTGTGCTCGTATTTTAAATTGTTCAGTTTTTATTTCTAATATTGTAACTTTCTATGGAGACTACCGACTTAAAAATATTCTTTGGAATTCTCAATAATTTTTAATAGCATAAAAGCATCCCAAGGCACAAAAGCTTCAGAATGCCTTTTTTCAAAGATTGTGTCTACCAAATATTCATTATCATTAATTACTTCTCCCATTTTTAATAATCGAAGACACCATAGGCGCACGTACACACATAGCCAGTGTCTGCTCAGCAGAACATCTGGTTGGCTTAAGACCATCAGTGTCACAACACTAAGAGGAAGTAAAGTTAAAACACAAATGACATGGTAGCAACTGAGGCTTACTTGGGTAAACGTCAAAATTCAAATGACCATTTGAAACGCTGGAAGTATCTTCCAGTTTGATTATTAACCTCTGAGAACCCCTATTAAGTACAGGGGTTCCAAACTGGGACATTTAGGATATCGAAACAAGAGGAGAAACATTTTAGTGAAGTCACCCTTTTAAAATCTTGTTTTCTTATTCCTGTCGATGTCTTTTTTCTCAAACATCGATACCAACAATGACATCACGTTGTTTATGTGAAATACTTCAATTAAATTTGTAACAAAGGAAAGTAAGTCTGAATAGAAGACTGTGAGCACGTCAAATGTCCTTGCGTACTCCTTCCCAAAATTAAATTGGTATTACACAGTGTACCTGGTCTGAAGGGTTGCACATCGTCCATTCCTACAGCTCTGTTAGGAACAGGATCTTCCACTTCAATGCTCGGCTGAAGGGGTTAGGAAACAAGATGATTAGTAATTAATGGACACTTCACACCATCTCTAGTTAATAATTCAGGATGAAAATGTTAAAGTTATCACCTCCAAGAAAAGGATTTTTTGAAAAATATGTGTTTAAGCATATATTAGGTTCGTGCAAACGTAATTGCAGATTTGCAATTTTTTTTAACCTTTTAAACCTCAATTACTTTCACAACAACCTAATACTTTGATAAGTGTACTTGATATAACTGTTAAATATTTCTAATGACAGATTTGTTTTTTAGTGTTAAAACAAGATACTTGCTTGACATGGTAAGAACCCTTGGTGTATGTCCAGTTGAGTTTAGACAGAACATTTTAGAACCTACTTCATCTATGTCAACAAGAGCTAGGAAAAACCGAACTCTTATTGGACAAAAAATTTGATAGAAAAACATGATTGAACCAAGTGGCAAAGAGATAAGAAAAACTTTTCATTAAATTGTGTTTCAATAAATGATAGGGAAAATGTTATATATAGTTATGCAACTTTTCAAAAAAGTATAATAATTTCTAATCAGGGAAAAATAAGAACATTTATTTATTATAGTCATCTGAAATGTACCAGACACTTACTATGCACATTTTATTTCTTTTCCACCCAAAACAACAAATATGAAAACAGTTTGATGATGGTTACCCCAC
The DNA here is from genome assembly GCF_964194185.1 of Rhinolophus hipposideros. Lineage (NCBI taxonomy): Eukaryota > Metazoa > Chordata > Mammalia > Chiroptera > Rhinolophidae > Rhinolophus > Rhinolophus hipposideros. The sequence goes on from NW_027669331.1 coordinate 29,751, forward strand.
TTCCTGCTTGGTGGCCATTCCAAGACATTAGAATGAAATGATGAACAGATGTGATCCATTGTTGTCTCTGCCCAGCAGGTTTTGCTCCTAGATCTTCACATGACTGGCTCCTTCTCATGCTTCACTTGGCCGTTTTTGTCACCCTCAGAAAGATCTTTCCTGACCACCGAAACTGCACTCCCACTCCTATTCCAACTACAACCGTGCCCCCCCCCATGACAATATTCTCTAACCCAGCATTCTCCATTCTCTTTAAATGACCCAGATATAGTGACTTACAATGGACTGTTCATTTGTTTTTCTGCTCCTACAGCTACAGCTGAACCCCTGAACTTCCCCATTCAGTGTCTAACTGCCCAGCACAAAGCTGGTATCTAACTAGAAATTTACTCAAGGTGAAACACTGAGCTCGCACCAACAGAGCCTCAAGTACCGAAACACTACACATCTACAGGGTATCGCCTATCACAGTCTCCTGAAGTTTAGCATCCCCCAGATTAGAAATCCACATGCCCCTTCTAACTTTTCCACTCTATTCTTGACACTACTGCCATTTGATTGTCCTTCAGGTTTACAGAAAGTGTCCTCACCATTTAGTAAGTCACTACGGCCCACTGTGATCATTGATTTTATATTTCTATAGCTCCCTTTACACTTCGCAAAGTGTTTTCACATTTGTTACCACATTAGTTCATTCCACATACTGAAAGGTAGGCATAAGTACCATTACGACAAATGAGGTCACTGACATCCGACAGGTTAAAAAGAAGTTTCCCCAAGATCCCACAGCTAGTAAGTGACCGATCCAGGATTCTAGTGTGTTCTTATCGTCAAACACAGTGCCTACACCAGTAGGCTGCAGTTGCCTATATCAGAGGATCACACCTTTCTTATATCTTTCAACAGCTGTCATCTCACATTGGCTCATCATTACATTGTACTTCTAGTACTACGAGTACGGTCGCCATCAAGTTACTCAATGCTTGCTATTTTAACTGAACACGACAGTTGTTACATATTAAAGCAGCACTCAGCCAAATTGTTGTTAGTGTAATCCAACATATTATTAGTATTCACCAGGCTTTTCCTACTGTAGAAAATGTCCTTGCGGACCTATTTGACAATACAAATATAATGATACTTTGATATCCCAGACATTATGTTTCCTAGTTCCAAGTTACAAACAAACCCTACTATCCAAATTCTTTCTGAATTTCATTAGGATATTTACACATCCACAAAAACCACAAAGTCATGCATTTGGGCATAGTTCGAACTGGAATAACTTTAATTTTTAGGTAAAGTTAACTTCACAACCCAAACCGATTCCTTATGACTTGGAAGCCTACGTGTTTTATACTATTCCCAGGATTCTGTAGCTATTGAGTTACCCATCCAGGATTCCATTCTGTTCTTTCCTCAAACACAGTGTCTAGACCAGTAGGCTGCAGTTGCCTGTATCAGAAGATCACACCTTTCTTATCTCTTTCCACAGCTGTCACCTCGCATCAGCTCATCATTACTTTGTACTTCTATTACTACAAGTATGGTTGCCATCAAGACACTCAATGCATGCTATTTTAACTGAACAAGACAGTTGTCCTGTATTAAAACAGCGCTCAGCTGATTACTGTTAGTATAATCCTACGTATTATTACTATTCACTATGGTCTTTTTTCATTGGAACGGTTTCTTGCAGATCTATTCGACATTACAAATATAATAATACTTTGATGTCCCAGGCATTATCTTTTCAAGTTCCAAATTATTAAAAAATAAACACCCTACAATCCAAAATCTTTCTTTCTGACTCATTAGGACATTTGCGCATCTACAAAAACCACAGAGTCATGCATTTGGGCATAGGTTGACCGGGAATAATTCTTTAGCTTTTAGGTGAACTTAACTTCACAACCCAAACTGATTCCTTATGACTTGGAAGCCTTAGTGTTTTATGCTATTCCACACTGACTTTCTTAAGTGACACTTGCAAGTTAGCAGAATTGTACTACGCTGTCTTATTATATTACGCACATAGCTAGTTTATTCATTATAGGATAAACCATAAAAAATGATTTGTATGAGGAAATGCAGAGGCGAGAAAGTAAAGTCAAAGCATACCTTTTTCATTTTAACATCACTCAATGGTGATATTTAAAATAGTAATGATAATAATAATAGTGTAAGACAGTACCTCAGAATCCCAAGGTGATTCTTCATCTTCATCTTGTCCTAATCCTAATGATGACTTTATAACTATAAAATGTAGTCACAGGTACATTAATGTGAACATATATTACTATGCATTTTAAGTACACATTCAGTCGTGCTTATTTCCATAAAAGTAATAGCAGAAAAGAATTCAGGGGAACGAAGCATTTGCAAGAAGAAGCAGTTGTTAGTAGTGGGGATACTTTTGCCCAAAAGATAGGAAAAAATGCTTAAAAGAAATGAATATCACATTTGGATCGACACATGTTAGATTTCTTTATAGCAGAGCTTAAGCTAGAAAGAATTCATAGATAGTCACTAAATTACCACTTATATTATTCTGGTGTGCTCCATCAACACAAGTCAAATTACCATTGTTTGCTTGGTCTTGTGGAGCACTTTCAATAATATCCACACGATTTTCTCTTTTTCGAATGGCTGGCTTGGTTGCTTCTTTCTATTAAAAAAAGAAAGAAAAAAGAAAAGAAAAACCCAACTTCAGAAAACATCCTATTCATTTACTCATTGACTCACTCACTCAGTCCATCCGTAGGTAAGACAAGAAAACTTTACTGTAGCCGTCATAGGCACAGACCCAGGGGAAGCTGGAAATAGAAATGAAACATTTTGTCCTACATTCTAGTAGGAGTATAATACATGAAAAATAACAACAGAAAAGTACCGCTCTCCACTTCGACACCTGACGTGAATAAAGTATAGTAAGGGCACAAAAGAGACGACAATCCGTTGTATAAGGGAAGCTCAGCAGATACTGCAAAGATAGGGCTGCATCTTGAAAGTTATACAAGGTGCTGAGGGAAGGCATGAAGGGGATTCCAGAAGGGCAGCAGGAGCAAAAGCCGGAGGTGTGAAACAACATATTGTAAGTGAGGGCAGCAAAGGAATGAGGTAAGCCTGGAACTCTGAGAAAGGGATGGAGAGACAACTGCAGAATCAGAACCAAATCAAAGAAGGCACATGTTATGCTAGCAGATGAATTCTACCCTCACGTAATGGGGAGTCACTCAGGAAGCAGAGGTGTTGCATCATCACAATTCTAGTTTACAACAGCCACTCGGGCTGCAATTTATGATATTGAGGACTTCCGTTTCTTTCTAGGATCCTATCCATCAGCCTGTCTTGTGTCACAGCATAGCCTCTCCCCGGTGCCTCCAAACCCACAAAGGCAGCTGCCAACAATAGGTCACTTTGTAGCTTCCCCTAGGTGGCTCCTGGTTGGGCACAACAGCAGCTGACTTGGGCCTGCCCCACAGCCCCTCCCAAGAGGCCCCAAATCCAACACACCTGGGGATCAGTTTCAGCAACACCAGAACATCACCAAAATAGCTCCATAATGACACGCCCAATCCATGGACTGAGCAGACACGGGAGCCCTGCTACAGCCGATCTCACTCTGTGGGGTCAGCCCACACACAGGGGTTCATCTACTGTAGTCACAGCCAGTCGTCCTGAGGGTCAATTCCACACCCAGATGTGCCAACAGCAATAAGGCTCAAGTACAACAGGAGGGCACACACCACCCACACGAGCTTCTGGAGCACCCGGCTCAGGTGACCGGGGAGACTGTACCACTGGGCCCCACACGACACCTGGTATGTAAGGCAATACTGTCAAGACGAGGAGAATTAGCAGATCTACAGAATACAGAGAAACAAACACAGAGAGGCAGTGAAAAAAGGAGAGAAAGAAACATTTCTCTAATGAAAGAACAGGATAAAACTCTAGAAAAAGAGGTAAACCAAACGGAGACAAGCAATATACCAGATACAGAGTTCAAAATACTGATTATAGGGATGCTAGATGAAATTAGGGGAAGAATAGACAAAGTAAGTAAAACTTCAACGGAGAGACAGCAAACATAAAAAGGACACAGAAATCGTTTAAAAAAAGTCTGAAATGAAAAATACAATATCTGAAATGAATAATTTATAGATGGAATCAGCACCACATTTGGTGAAGCAGAGGTTCAATAGTGATTTGGTAGACAAGGTAGCACAAACACCCAATCAGAACAGAGAAAAAATGAATATAAAAATATAAATAAAACAGAAAGTGCTTTAAGGGATGTCTGAGACAATATCAGGTGTAACAACATACGTAAGGCTATCTAAAGGAGAAGAGAGAGAGAGAGCAGGAATTGAAAACCTATTGGAATACACAATGATGGAAACCTTTCCTAACCTGGAGAAGGAGATAGACACACAAGCGTAGGAAACACAAAGAGTTCCAAACAAAATGAACCCAAACAGGTCCACACCAAAACATATCATAATTAAAACTCCAAAGGGTTAGGACATGGAGAGAATATTAAAACCATCAAGAGAAAAGTAGTTAGTCACGTACAATGGAGATCTCATAAGACTGTCAGGTGATCTCTCAAGAGAAAATTTGCAGGTCAGAAGAGATTGGCAAGAAATATTGAAAGTGATGAAAAGCAATAATCTACAACCAAGATTACTATTACTGCATCCGGCCAGGCTCTCATTTCGAATCAAAGGAGAGGTAAAGACTTGCCAGAGAAAAAGATGATGGCATCAGCACCAACAAACCAGTATCAAGAAATGTGAAACGAGGACTTGAAAAAAGAAGTAGAAGTAGAAAGAGGAAGAGGAGGAGGAGGAGGAAGAGGAGGAGGAGGAGGAGGAGGAGGAGGAGGAGAAATATGAATAATAAAATGGCAATAATTACATACGTATAAAAATTACTTTAAATGTAAATAGGTTAAATGTTTCAGTCAAGACATAAGGTGGCAGAATGGATAGGACTACAAGAGCCATATATATGACATCAAACTCAAAAATTTTTGCACAGTAATAGAAACCATCAACAAAATGAAAACACAACCAGATGAATGGGAGAAGGTATCCAAAACACATAAGGAACTCATAAAACGTAACACCAAAAGACAATGCAATTACAAAATGAGAAGAGTACTTGAATAGACTTTTCTCCAAAGAGGTCACACAGATAGCCAAGAGACATACGAAAACACGCTCAGTGCCACTAATCATCAGAGCGATGCAAATTAAAAGCACAATGAGCTACCACCTCACACCTGTCAGAATGGCCGTCATCAATAAATCAACAAACAACCAATGTTGATGAGGATGTGAAGGGAAGCCCCGTGCACTGTTGGTGGGACTGCAAATCTGACCAGACACAATGGAAAACAATATGGAAGCTCCTCAAAAATTTGAAAATAGAACTACCAGGTGGCATAGCAATCCCACTTCTGAGTTTTTCTCCGCAGAAATCCCAAACACTGATTTGAAACATGTATGCATCTGTATGGTTATATTTACATAATTTACAATACTCCAGATAAAGAAATAACTGAAGTATCCATCGTAGTGGATAAAGAAGAAGTGGTACATATACACAACAACATACTACTTGGCTGTAAACAAAGAACAAAATCTTACCATTTGCGACAATGTGCGTGGACCTAGAGGGTATTATTCGAAGTGAAAAAAGTCAGATAGAGAAAGGCAAACACCACATGATTTCACCTATTGGTGATATGTAAAAAAAAAATAAATGAACATAGAAAAAAGAAACAAACTCATAGGTGCAGAGAACTAACTGATCGTTGCTCAGAGGGAAGAGTATTGGGGAACAAACTGAAAAGGTTAAAGGGTTAAGAAGTACAAATTGGCAGTTATAAAATAGTCATGTAGATGTCAAGTACAGCACAAAGATATAGTAAATAACACTGTAATAACTAAGTATGGTGTCAGGTATACCACACTAATCAGGGTACCACTTTACACATTATAGAAATGCCTAACTACTATGCTGTACACCTGAGGCTGACATCATTGAATGTCAACTATAACAGAAATGAAAAATTTTACATTTAAACTAAAAACTTTCTGAAATTTGATATTTTATTATGTAGTTTTTAAGAATCTCTGCTTTTCACCAGAGTAAAGAAAGGATCCTGTCTTTTGCAGACACGGCTCCTTTCTTTACTTTGGTCAATGCATCATGGTCAATGGGCATAAAATCTCACGGACATGTTTTTATAGGGAGCAGCTAAGAGCATCATCAGCTTTGGAGCCAAGTGGATTTTGCATCAAACCCTCAAACTTCTCCCTGGCTACTGCAAGACATGCTGCCTAGATTGCCTTGGACTCCATTTCCTTATCTCTGAACATGAGGATTCCCTTCCTTGACAAAGCTATTCTGAGGATTAAATCAGATCATGCTTGTTACAGAATAGGTACAGAACAAGTGTTGATTTTACTATGGAGTATTTCAGCATATCAGTTAAATGAAAATCTGTGTCGCTCTTGCTTATACGGGCACAGGGGCCCACGCATCAAAAACCATGTAATCAAACACGCCATTAAAACACTAAACTTGAAAAAAAAAAAAAGAATCTCTGCTTTTCAAATTGGTTATTATTTTATACAAAACATATACTCTTCAATTAGATAAAGACATTTAAAATATTCACAATGCAATGATTTAGAACATAGTGGAATCCCTTTGTAATATGGGTTTTGAGATAGACAACATGAATTCTAAACTTTCAAAACTTCTACTATTATTTTAAGTCTAAATGATGAACCTGGTATACCGGAAACTAATATAAAATAATATGGAATGTCCACGGGATGTAAGTGAAAAAATAATGGAGAAAACACTCCCTCCTAACAAGTATACCATACCAACATACATAGCGTAAAAAAATAAAACTATATGTCATATGCTATATAGTTTTAAAACTGAAAGGTATCAGGAAGAATTCATGACTGTTACAATGAGTACCTGATCCATTAAAGATTCCATTTAGGCACGAGTATGATAAAAGTCAGGCTGGTATAACGTAAAAGTCACATTAAGAATCCTTACCTTTAACCAAATTGCATATCTCCGTCACTGTGGGAAAACTCCCTATAGAATTTTACTATCACAATACATTTCCCAGACCCTTCTTTTCTCAGCTCCCAACTTCGATACTTACTAAAGTTAAAAGAACAACAACAAAACAACGAAGCATCAAATGGTCATATGTTATCAAATGGTTCACCTTGACCAATTTTCCATAACAAACATAAAACAATGATAGGTGGAGCACTACTAAATTTTACAACTCGGCGCTACACAAAACTAAATTAAGAGCACAACAGTTAATTTCACACAGGAGCCTTTTACCTTGGTACCAACATCGAAGAGTCCATCGTCTGACGTAGACCATGAATCATCACTGCCAGGTTTCCAGGAAAGACTTCCGGGGAAAGATACACAACAGACACAAGTGAGTTCATTTCTTTACAAAGGCAGCAACAACAACAACAAAAGGAGTACAATTCAGCTATCTGCATATGAAATGAAGTTTCTTGATACGATTAAAATTTAGATGATGTTCTAGAAAAGCTATCAGTTATCTATTGCTGCCTCCACCACTCCCAACTCGTGCAATATTTAATGAAGATACACTCTAAGTTTCCATAACAAAAAACGACAGCAAACATGTTGGCAACACCTGAGAGTACCTTGTTTTCACCAAAGTCCTGAAGGCTGAATTGAAAACGCAATTAATAGCTGACAATAGGAACCTGAACTGGGACAAAAGCAATGACCTAAATCAAGATAGAATGATACACTGAGCCTTCTCCACGGTCTGTCCCTGGTTCAAAGATTAATCTGTGTGGGTCAAAAACGGCAGTCTTGCTTCTTTAACATAGAAAGCAGTTACTAAACTTATCCCATTCCTTGTTTTCACTCAAAAACACTACAGTGAGGTCCCTGAAATGCATGAAATGTTTGCAACTTACATGTACAAAAGTCAAAGAACAAATATGTACGTTGTTAGCCTCCCCACTCCCAGATCACTTGTCCGCAAAGCTTCCTGGCAATCTCCAACCTTGAAAACTTCAGCCTACGAAGGCATAGACTCCTGAAACAAGGTTGGGCTCAAATGACCCACAGTAGGAGTTCTCTATTTCCCTGTTCCTGGAAAACAAGCTAAATGGAGCCTCAGTCATCCACTCCCAACACAGGCACGTTACCACCTACCCAACTCCATTACTGGTTTCACAATCAGTCCTCCCTCTGCCCAACCCTCCATCTCCATGGGAAGGACATCAGCGCGTTGGGCAAAGAGGTAGAGGTGACAAGACACCTGCCGTGGTGTCTTGTGCTGATCTATGTAGTTCAGCAATCTCCAGTGCCTTTGGACTCAAGGGGACCCCCTCTGTAATTTCGGGTGCAGGTGGATGATACCACATTCCTACTTGCTATAAAGAGAATGTTTCCAGAGGCTCAAAGGTTTAATATGTTTTCATACAAACCTTAAATTTTGCTGGTTCCTCCAATTCAACAAACAAAACAGCAGCAACCTGTTCAGGCAGGACGCCCTTGAGCCCCTTATTTTAATCTGCTTTTTTAGACAACTACCAACATCCTGTGTCCTTCCTTCCTGTAATTTCTCTTTACCTTGTCATACCCTAACATTCTGATCTCTTTTCCCTCATCTGATCTCTATCTAATCTCTGCTCTAAGAGCCTTATTCCTATCCCAACCTGTGTTGTTCCTCTTGAAACGTGGATTCCCCTGCTAATTCCATTCTTAGCCTCTTCCATTGCATTCACTAGACCTTTCCATAATTAAAACACTCACCCAAAGGATGATAAAGAAGGAAGTGTACTGGGCTTAGAAACCTATACTAATCTCATTTCATCACTCACTGTACTCAAAGAAGTCACTTCAATCTCTTACAGTTCAAACTCCTCATGTGATCAACCACTTGACCAAAACATTAATGGCAGCATGAAATACTAGGGGGTGTTTTGAATAATTAATTGATAACATTCATTCAACACCTGGAATTCTATGTACTTTTGATTCTGTCAAGAAAAATGGAGAATACTTAGCTGGCAGAAGTGGAAAAAAATAACACAACAACAGCAACAAAACTACCCCGAGTAAAGCAGAGAAAAAGGTAAAAAATCAAGAAAAGTCATGGAAGAAGGAAGAAAGACTCTGGAAAAAGAGAAAAAACTTCCTAGAACAAGGTAAAGGTATTAGCCAGAAGGAAAACACAGTCTGAGGAGTCAGTAAGTAGAGAAGTCAATTAGAAATATCCTCTCAATTTGTGCTGAATTAGCACAACAGTCTATACATAGATGATCTTCACTTACAGAACAACAATTCGTCCCAAGAAGGGTACATCGCATTATACCTGAAAACATTTATCTGATTAGGTCTTGCTTATGTACAACCTGTGGTTCTGTGGCCACAGCGAACTGACATCTGCCCTCAACACTGATGGTGAAAACAAGGTTCTCGTGACTGCTGCAATTGTCAAGTACATTAAGACAAAAGCTTGGGCTAACTGGGCTTGATAGGAAACTTCTAAATCAGCATTAAGGCATCACTAAACGGGACTCTCTGAGGCCACCTGACGTGCACCTGAATCTTGAATCCAGACCTGTCCAGGCACTTCTCAGTACAGGCTGAGGGACAAGAGAACGGACTTGGGAAGCCAAGCAGGCTGAAGGTCACATCACGGGTTAGCCACTTGGTAACTATGGAACCAAGTGTCAATTAATCCACCTCCTGGAACCACACTCCTCTAATGAATAAAAACAGCCGAACAGCACAGCTACTTTGCAAATCAACTGTGCCGATGACCTGGGATAACCAATGGTAGGCACATAGTATAGGGTCTAGCCCAGAGCAGAACACTCATTAAAGCTTACTGGCTTCTCTCCGCAGTCTCTTAGTTAACATGCAATTTTAGAAATCCATAAAATCCTACCTGCTTGCAGGGTCGCATTGAGAACACTCATCCACTGTTAAAAGAAAAAAAATTCAAATACATTGTAAATACACAATAGAAAAACACAGAACTTTGAAAGCGTCAGATTCAAGTGATGTAAAAATATTTGTTTGGGAACACCCCTGAAGACTATAGTAGAGTGAATGTTACTGATACAACTGGTGGGCAATTAATACATGAAGAACTTTTACTTCCTCTGCTGTATATCTGTGTGTGTGTGTGTATATATTTATATTTATATATTTATATACATACACATATACACAGATATATATATATATATATATATATATATATATATATATATACATATATACATATGTACCTATATATGTGTGCATGTATGCATATATACTCCCCAGGGTACGTGAAATACTAGTCTAAATGGATTCACCCTTTCTCCTTATTCCCTTTCTTATTTCCTTATGTTACTCTGATTGAGGAAGAATGCCAATGTCTTGCTAAAACTTATTCCATTTGGCTGTGAGTTGCGTAAACATAAAGCAGATTTTGCTACAAAATGACTATAGGAAATTCATAACTACGATCAACCTACACAGAGGTGGGCTAGGGTTGAACTCTTTCTGTTTTTTTTTATTTCCTTCTTTGCTTTCTCTGTTTTCTTGTAGCTGTGATTCACACAATTCATGGAGGGAAGAATTATGTAAGAGGAACACACCTACAACCTGCGTCTTTCGTTTGTCTATTACGGGCATCTGTCCAAACTCTGTGGGTGCTGACAGAGGTCTCATTGAGTGTGTGGCAAATGGCCTTTTATCACCAAATTTCGAATCCCCGGATATTTGACAAGTTCCATGATTGAAAGTCAAAGAAGTAGAATCCCAGCTGGAAAAATCTGAAAATAAAATTTTCGTTTATGAGGAGGTAAAAATAACACAAAGTTGACCATATTGTAAAACTTCCTTCTTCAGAGAAGCAGTCCCACGTCCTCCTTTCTCCCAAACACTCTACTCCTTCAGAGCTCATTTTATTTTAGGTGTCCTATACTTGCCATTCACGTAAGTTAAGTTGAATTAACTATTGTCACTCAGCAATTTCTGTTATATAATGTGGTTCCAATTAAAGCTTTTCTTCTTATTACTTAACATGGTGCTGTGTGTGACATTTTTTGTCATTATCAAAAGTTATGTCTAACCGCTTATCTTAATTTTAAATATGTGTGACAAACATGGATTTAAAAAACTTTCATTGAATGGTACAATTCCAAATAAGAAACTACTTATTACAAGAAAATGGTCTTTTCTAAATGCCCCAATATCTTCAGAATTCATTTTTAAGCCTTAGATAAACAGATATTCACATGACAAATTACAGTCCTGGGCGACCTTATTGTTTACAAAGAAAAATGGGATCAAACGAGGTCCCCATGAGCTCCAAAGAGTACAGGGTACCATGAGACAGAAAATGAATATATAACAAAAGTATTTTCCTTTTGTTTTTTTAAACAATATTCTCAGCTTAAAACTTTTTAAGACAAGTGAAAGAAAAACACAATTGTAGAAGTGAAGCTTTAAAGCCTCTTTTATCACTTCACATCCAGGAAGCCCGTACATCATTTAAAACGGTGGTTTCCAATGTCATGTGAGAATCCGTGAAGTCCCAAGGTCTGTCAGTCGAGGGGCCCGAAAAGGTCAAAGCTATTTTCACAGAAAGACTGAATGTCATTTGCCATTTTCACTCTCATTCTCTTCTAAGTGTACAGTAGAGCTTTCCACAGCCGTGATATCACAGCTCTGATGGTGACATCATAGCTCTATGGTTACTGGGTCGTAGCTCCAATGGCTCACGGAATGCATGACAGTGTGTGCTCGTATTTTAAATTGTTCAGTTTTTATTTCTAATATTGTAACTATCTATGGAGACTACCGACTTAAAAATATTCTTTGGAATTCTCAATAATTTTTAATAGCATAAAAGCATCCCAAGGCACAAAAGCTTCAGAATTCCTTTTTTCAAAGATTGTGTCTACCAAATATTCATTATCATTAATTACTTCTCCCATTTTTAATAATCGAAGACACCATAGGCGCACGTACACACATAGCCAGTGTCTGCTCAGCAGAACATCTGGTTGGCTTAAGACCATCAGTGTCACAACACTAAGAGGAAGTAAAGTTAAAACACAAATGACATGGTAGCAACTGAGGCTTACTTGGGTAAACGTCAAAATTCAAATGACCATTTGAAACGCTGGAAGTATCTTCCAGTTTGATTATTAACCTCTGAGAACCCCTATTAAGTACAGGGGTTCCAAACTGGGACATTTAGGATATCGAAACAAGAGGAGAAACATTTTAGTGAAGTCACCCTTTTAAAATCTTGTTTTCTTATTCCTGTCGATGTCTTTTTTCTCAAACATCGATACCAACAATGACATCACGTTGTTTATGTGAAATACTTCAATTAAATTTGTAACAAAGGAAAGTAAGTCTGAATAGAAGACTGTGAGCACGTCAAATGTCCTTGCGTACTCCTTCCCAAAATTAAATTGGTATTACACAGTGTACCTGGTCTGAAGGGTTGCACATCGTCCATTCCTACAGCTCTGTTAGGAACAGGATCTTCCACTTCAATGCTCGGCTGAAGGGGTTAGGAAACAAGATGATTAGTAATTAATGGACACTTCACACCATCTCTAGTTAATAATTCAGGATGAAAATGTTAAAGTTATCACCTCCAAGAAAAGGATTTTTTGAAAAATATGTGTTTAAGCATATATTAGGTTCGTGCAAACGTAATTGCAGATTTGCAATTTTTTTTAACCTTTTAAACCTCAATTACTTTCACAACAACCTAATACTTTGATAAGTGTACTTGATATAACTGTTAAATATTTCTAATGACAGATTTGTTTTTTAGTGTTAAAACAAGATACTTGCTTGACATGGTAAGAACCCTTGGTGTATGTCCAGTTGAGTTTAGACAGAACATTTTAGAACCTACTTCATCTATGTCAACAAGAGCTAGGAAAAACCGAACTCTTATTGGACAAAAAATTTGATAGAAAAACATGATTGAACCAAGTGGCAAAGAGATAAGAAAAACTTTTCATTAAATTGTGTTTCAATAAATGATAGGAAAAATGTTATATATAGTTATGCAACTTTTCAAAAAAGTATAATAATTTCTAATCAGGGAAAAATAAGAACATTTATTTATTATAGTCATCTGAAATGTACCAGACACTTACTATGCACATTTTATTTCTTTTCCACCCAAAACAACAAATATGAAAACAGTTTGATGATGGTTACCCCACTTCCTGCTTGGTGGCCATTCCAAGACATTAGAATGAAATGATGAACAGATGTGATCCATTGTTGTTCATGCCCAGCAGGTTTTGCTCCTAGATCTTCACATGACTGGCTCCTTCTCATGCTTCACTTGGCCGTTTTTGTCACCCTCAGAAAGATCTTTCCTGACCACCGAAACTGCACTCCCACTCCTATTCCAACTACAACCATGCCCCCCCCATGACAATATTCTCTAACCCAGCATTCTCCATTCTCTTTAAATGACCCAGATATAGTGACTTACAATGGACTGTTGTTCACTTGTTTTTCTGCTCCTACAGCTACAGCTGAACCCCTGAACTTCCCTATTCATTGTCTAACTGCCCAGCACAAAGCTGGTATCTAACTAGAAATTTACTCAAGGTGAAACACTGAGCTCGCACCAACAGAGCCTCAAGTACCGAAACACTACACATCTACAGGGTATCGCCTATCACAGTCTCCTGAAGTTTAGCATCCCCCAGATTAGAAATTCACATGCTTCTGACTTTTCCACTCTGTTCTTAACACTACTGCCATTTGATTGTCCTTCAGGTTTACAGAAAGTGTCCTCACCATTTAGTAAGTCACTACGGCCCACTGTGATCATTGATTTTATATTTCTATAGCTCCCTTTACACTTCACAAAGTGTTTTCACATTTGTTACCACATTAGTTCATTCCACATACTGAAAGGTAGGCATAAGTACCATTACGACAAATGAGGTCACTGACATCCGACAGGTTAAAAAGAAGTTTCCCCAAGATCCCACAGCTAGTAAGTGACCGATCCAGGATTCTAGTGTGTTCTTATCGTCAAACACAGTGCCTACACCAGTAGGCTGCAGTTGCCTATATCAGAGGATCACACCTTTCTTATATCTTTCAACAGCTGTCATCTCACATTGGCTCATCATTACATTGTACTTCTAGTACTACGAGTACGGTCGCCATCAAGTTACTCAATGCTTCCTATTTTAACTGAACACGACAGTTGTTACATATTAAAGCAGCACTCAGCCAAATTGTTGTTAGTGTAATCCAACATATTATTAGTATTCACCAGGCTTTTCCTACTGTAGAAAATGTCCTTGCGGACCTATTTGACAATACAAATATAATGATACTTTGATATCCCAGACATTATGTTTCCTAGTTCCAAGTTACAAACAAACCCTACTATCCAAATTCTTTCTGAATTTCATTAGGATATTTACACATCCACAAAAACCACAAAGTCATGCATTTGGGCATAGTTCGAACTGGAATAACTTTAATTTTTAGGTAAAGTTAACTTCACAACCCAAACCGGTTCCTTATGACTTGGAAGCCTACGTGTTTTATACTATTCCCAAGATTCTGTAGCTATTGAGTTACCCATCCAGGATTCCATTCTGTTCTTTCCTCAAACACAGTGTCTAGACCAGTAGGCTGCAGTTGCCTGTATCAGAAGATCACACCTTTCTTATCTCTTTCCACAGCTGTCACCTCGCATCAGCTCATCATTACTTTGTACTTCTATTACTACAAGTATGGTTGCCATCAAGACACTCAATGCATGCTATTTTAACTGAACAAGACAGTTGTCCTGTATTAAAACAGCGCTCAGCTGATTACTGTTAGTATAATCCTACGTATTATTACTATTCACTATGGTCTTTTTTCATTGGAACGGTTTCTTGCAGATCTATTCGACATTACAAATATAATAATACTTTGATGTCCCAGGCATTATCTTTTCAAGTTCCAAATTATTAAAAAAAAAACACCCTACAAACCAATTTCTTTCTTTCTGACTCATTAGGACATTTGCACATCTACAAAAACCACAGAGTCATGCATTTGGGCATAGGTTGACTGGGAATAATTCTTTAGCTTTTAGGTGAACTTAACTTCACAACCCAAACTGATTCCTTATGACTTGGAAGCCTTAGTGTTTTATGCTTTTCCACACTGACTTCCTTAAGTGACACTTGCAAGTTAGCAGAATTGTACTACGCTGTCTTATTATATTACGCACATAGCTAGTTTATTCATTATAGGATAAACCATAAAAAATGATTTGTATGAGGAAATGCAGAGGCGAGAAAGTAAAGTCAAAGCATACCTTTTTCATTTTAACATCACTCAATGGTGATATTTAAAATAGTAATGATAATAATAATAGTGTAAGACAGTACCTCAGAATCCCAAGGTGATTCTTCATCTTCATCTTGTCCTAATCCTAATGATGACTTTATAACTATAAAATGTAGTCACAGGTACATTAATGTGAACATATATTACTATGCATTTTAAGTACACATTCAGTCGTGCTTATTTCCATAAAAGTAATAGCAGAAAAGAATTCAGGGGAACGAAGCATTTGCAAGAAGAAGCAGCTGTTAGTAGTGGGGATACTTTTGCCCAAAAGATAGGAAAAAATGCTTAAAAGAAATGAATATCACATTTGGATCGACACATGTTAGATTTCTTTATAGCAGAGCTTAAGCTAGAAAGAATTCATAGATAGTCACTAAATTACCACTTATATTATTCTGGTGTGCTCCATCAACACAAGTCAAATTACCATTGTTTGCTTGGTCTTGTGGAGCACTTTCAATAATATCCACACGATTTTCTCTTTTTCGAATTGCTGGCTTGGTTGCTTCTTTCTATTAAAAAAAGAAAGAAAAAAAAGAAAAGAAAAACCCAACTTCAGAAAACATCCTATTCATTTACTCATTGACTCACTCACTCAGTCAATCCGTAGGTAAGACAAGAAAACTTTACTGTAGCCGTCATAGCCAGACCCAGGGGAAGCTGGAAATAGAAATGAAACATTTTGTCCTACATTCTAGTAGGAGTAGAGATATTATAATACATGAAAAATAACAACAGAAAAGTACCGCTCTCCACTTCCACACCTGAAGTGAATAAAGTATAGTAAGGGCACAAAAGAGACGACAATCGGTTTTATCAGGGAAGCTCAGCAGATACTGCAAAGATAGGGCTGCATCTTGAAAGTTATACAAGGTGCTGAGGGAAGGCATGAAGGGGATTCCACAAGGGCAGCAGGAGCAAAAGCCTGAGGTGTGAAACAACATGTTGTAAGTGAGGGCAGCAAAGGAATGAGGTAAGCCTGGAACTCTGAGAATGGGATAGAGACAACTGCAGAATCAGAACCAAATCAAAGAAGGCACATGTCATGCTAGCAGATGAATTCTACCCTCACGTAATGGGGAGTCACTCAGGAAGCAGAGGTGTTGCATCTTCACAATTCTAGTTTACAACAGCCACTCGGGCTGCAATTTATGATATTGAGGACTTCCGTTTCTTTCTAGGATCCTATCCATCAGCCTGTCTTGTGTCACAGCATAGCCTCTCCCCGGTGCCTCCAAAACCACAAAGGCAGCTGCCAACAATAGGTCACTTTGTAGCTTCCCCTAGGTGGCTCCCGGTTGGGCACAAGCAGCAGCTGGCTTGGGCCTGCCCCACAGCCCCTCCCAAGAGGCCCCAAATCCAACACACCTGGGGATCAGTTTCAGCAACACCAGAACATCACCAAAATAGCTCCATAATGACACGCCCAAGCCATGGACTGAGCAGACACCGGAGCCCTGCTACAGCCGATCTCACTCTGTGGGGTCAGCCCACACACAGGGGTTCATCTACTGTAGTCACAGCCAGTCGTCCTGAGGGTCAATTCCACACCCAGATGTGCCAACAGCAATAAGGCTCAAGTACAACAGGAGGGCACACACCACCCACACGAGCTTCTGGAGCACCCGGCTCAGGTGACCGGGGAGACTGTACCACTGGGCCCCACACGACACCTGGTATGTAAGGCAATACTGTCAAGACGAGGAGAATTAGCAGATCTACAGAATACAGGAAAACAAACACAGAGAGGCAGTGAAAAAAGAAGAGAGAAAGAAACATTTCTCTAATGAAAGAACAGGATAAAACTCTAGAAAAAGAGGTAAACCAAACGGAGACAAGCAATATACCAGATACAGAGTTCAAAATACTGGTTATAGGGATGCCAGATGAAATTAGGGGAAGAATAGACAAAGTAAGTAAAACTTCAACGGAGAGACAGCAAACATAAAAAGGACATAGAAATCGTTTAAAAAAAGTCTGAAATGAAAAATACAATATCTGAAATGAATAATTTATAGATGGAATCAGCACCACATTTGGTGAAGCAGAGGTTCAATAGTGATTTGGTAGACAAGGTAGCACAAACACCCAATCAGAACAGAAAAAAAATGAATATAAATAAAAATAAATAAATAAAACAGAAAGTGCTTTAAGGGATGTCTGGGACAATATCAGGTGTAACAACATCCGTAAGGCTATCTAAAGGAGAAGAGAGAGAGAGAGCAGGAATTGAAAACCTATTGGAATACACAATGATGGAAACCTTTCCTAACCTGGAGAAGGAGATAGACACACAAGCGTAGGAAACACAAAGAGTTCCAAACAAAATGAACCCAAACAGGTCCACACCAAAACATATCATAATTAAAATTCCAAAGGGTTAGGACATGGAGAGAATATTAAAACCATCAAGAGAAAAGTAGTTAGTCACGTACAGTGGAGATCTCATAAGACTGTCAGGTGATCTCTCAAGAGAAAATTTGCAGGTCAGAAGAGATTGGCAAGAAATATTGAAAGTGATGAAAAGCAATAATCTACAACCAAGATTACTATTACTGCATCCGGCCAGGCTCTCATTTCGAATCAAAGGAGAGGTAAAGACTTGCCAGAGAAAAAGATGATTGCATCAGCACCAACAAACCAGTATCAAGAAATGTGAAACGAGGACTTGAAAAAAGAAGTAGAAGTAGAAAGAGGAAGAGGAGGAGGAAGAGGAGGAGGAGGAGGAGGAGGAGGAGGAGGAGGAGGAGGAGAAGAAATATGAATAATAAAATGGCAATAATTACATACGTATAAAAATTACTTTAAATGTAAATAGGTTAAATGTTTCAGTCAAGACATAAGGTGGCAGAATGGATAGGACTACAAGAGCCATATATATGACATCAAACTCAAAAATTTTTGCACAGTAATAGAAACCATCAACAAAATGAAAACACGACCAGATGAATGGGAGAAGATATCCAAAACACATAAGGAACTCATAACACCACTCGTAACACCAAAAGACAATGCAATTACAAAATGAGAAGAGTACTTGAATAGACTTTTCTCCAAAGAGGTCACACAGATAGCCAAGAGACATACGAAAACATGCTCAGTGCCACTAATCATCAGAGCGATGCAAATTAAAAGCACAATGAGCTACCACCTCACACCTGTCCGAATGGCCGTCATCAATAAATCAACAAACAACCAATGTTGATGAGGATGTGAAGGGAAGCCCCGTGCACTGTTGGTGGGACTGCAAATCTGACCAGACACAATGGAAAACAATATGGAAGCTCCTCAAAAATTTGAAAACAGAACTACCAGGTGGCATAGCAATCCCACTTCTGGGTTTTTCTCCGCAGAAATCCCAAACACTGATTTGAAACATGTATGCATCTGTATGGTTATATTTACATAATTTACAATACTCCAGATAAAGAAATAACTGAAGTATCCATCGTAGTGGATAAAGAAGAAGTGGTACATATACACAACAACATACTACTTGGCTGTAAACAAAGAACAAAATCTTACCATTTGCGACAATGTGCGTGGACCTAGAGGGTATTATTCGAAGTGAAAAAAGTCAGATAGAGAAAGGCAAACACCACATGATTTCACCTATTGGTGATATGTAAAAAAAAATAAATGAACATAGAAAAAAGAAACAAACTCATAGGTGCAGAGAACTAACTGATCGTTGCTCAGAGGGAAGAGTATCGGGGAACAAACTGAAAAGGTTAAAGGGTTAAGAAGTACAAATTGGCAGTTATAAAATAGTCATGTAGATGTCAAGTACAGCACAAAGATATAGTAAATAACACTGTAATAACTAAGTATGGTGTCAGGTATACCACACTAATCAGGGTACCACTTTACACATTATAGAAATGCCTAACCACTATGCTGTACACCTGAGGCTGACATCATTGAATGTCAACTGTAACAGAAATGAAAAATTTTACATTTAAACTAAAAACTTTCTGAAATTTGATATTTTATTATGTAGTTTTTAAGAATCACTGCTTTTCACCAGAGTAAAGAAAGGATCCTGTCTTTTGCAGACACGGCTCCTTTCTTTACTTTGGTCAATGCATCATGGTCAATGGGCATAAAATCTCACGGACATGTTTTTATAGGGAGCAGCTAAGAGCATCATCAGCTTTGGAGCCAAGTGGATTTTGCATCAAAACCTGGCTACTGCAAGACATGCTGCCTAGATTGCCTTGGACTCCATTTCCTTATCTCTGAACATGAGGATTCCCTTCCTTGACAAAGCTATTCTGAGGATTAAATCAGATCATGCTTGTTACAGAATAGGTACAGAACAAGTGTTGATTTGACTATGGAGTATTTCAGCATATCAGTTAAATGAAAATCTGTGTCGCTCTTGCTTATACGGGCGCAGGGGCCCACGCATCAAAAACCATGTAATCAAACACGCCATTAAAACACTAAACTTGAAAAAAAAAAGAATCTCTGCTTTTCAAATTGGTTATTATTTTATACAAAACATATACTCTTCAATTAGATAAAGACATTTAAAATATTCACAATGCAATGATTTAGAACATAGTGGAATCCCTTTGTAATATGGGTTTTGAGATAGACAACATGAATTCTAAACTTTCAAAACTTCTACTATTATTTTAAGTCTAAATGATGAACCTGGTATATGGGAAACTAATATAAAATAATATGGAATGTCCACGGGATGTAAGTGAAAAAATAATGGAGAAAACACTCCCTCCTAACAAGTATACCCTACCAACATACAAAGCGTAAAAAAATAAAACTATATGTCATATGCTATATAGTTTTAAAACTGAAAGGTATCAGGAAGAATTCATGACTGTTACAATGAGTACCTGATCCATTAAAGATTTCATTTCGGGACGAGTATGATAAAAGTCAGGCTGGTATAACGTAAAAGTCACATTAAGAATCCTTACCTTTAACCAAATTGCATATCTCCGTCACTGTGGGAAAACTCCCTATAGAATTTTACTATCACTATACATTTCCCAGACCCTTCTTCTTTCAGCTCCCAACTTCGATACTTACTAAAGTTAAAAGAACAACAACAAAACAACGAAGCATCAAATGGTCATATGTTATCAAATGGTTCACCTTGACCAATTTTCCATAACAAACATAAAACAATGATAGGTGGAGCACTACTAAATTTTACAACTCGGCGCTACACAAAACTATATTAAGAGCACAACAGTTAATTTCACACAGGAGCCTTTTACCTTGGTACCAACATCGAAGAGTCCATCGTCTGACGTAGACCATGAATCATCACTGCCAGGTTTCCAGGAAAGACTTCCGGGGAAAGATACACAACAGACACAAGTGAGTTCATTTCTTTACAAAGGCAGCAACAACAACAACAAAAAAAGTACAATTCAGCTATCTGCATATGAAATGAAGTTTCTTGATATGATTAAAATTTAGAGGATGTTCTAGAAAAGCTATCAGTTATCTATTGCTGCCTCCACCACTCCCAACTCGTGCAATATTTAATGAAGAGACACTCTAAGTTTCCATAACAAAGAATGACAGCAAACATGTTGGCAACACCTGAGAGTACCTTGTTTTCACCAAAAGTCCTGAAGGCTGAATTGAAATTGCAATTAATAGCTGACAATAGGAACCTGAACTGGGACAAAAGCAATGACCTAAATCAAGGTAGAACGATACACTGAGCCTTCTCCACGGTCTGTCCCTGGTTCAAAGATTAATCTGTGTGGGTCAAAAACGGCAGTCTTGCTTCTTTAACATAGAAAGCAGTTACTAAACTTACCCCATTCCTTGTTTTCACTCAAAAACACTACAGTGAGGTCTCTGAAATGCATGA
Source organism: Rhinolophus hipposideros (assembly GCF_964194185.1). Classification (NCBI taxonomy): domain Eukaryota; kingdom Metazoa; phylum Chordata; class Mammalia; order Chiroptera; family Rhinolophidae; genus Rhinolophus; species Rhinolophus hipposideros. Next base: position 51,061 of record NW_027669331.1, read on the forward strand.
AATGTTTGCAACTTACATGTACAAAAGTCAAAGAACAAATATGTACGTTGTTAGCCTCCCCACTCCCAGATCACTTGTCCGCAAAGCTTCCTGGCAATCTCCAACCTTGAAAACTTCAGCCTACGAAGGCATAGACTCCTGAAACAAGGTTGGGCTCAAATGACCCACAGTAGGAGTTCTCTATTTCCCTGTTCCTGGAAAACAAGCTAAATGGAGCCTCAGTCATCCACTCCCAACAGAGGCATGTTACCACCTATCCAACTCCATTACTGGTTTCACAATCAGTCCTCCCTCTGCCCAACCCTCCATCTCCATGGGAAGGACATCAGCGCGTTGGGCAAAGAGGTAGAGGTGACTAGACACCTGCCGTGGGCCATAGATCTATGTAGTTCAGCAATCTCCAGTGCCTTTGGACTCAAGGGGACCCCCTCTGTAATTTCGGGTGCAGGTGGATGATACCACATTCCTACTTGCTATAAAGAGAATGTTTCCAGAGGCTCAAAGGTTTAATATGTTTTCATACAAACCTTAAATTTTGCTGGTTCCTCCAATTCAACAAACAAAACAGCAGCAACCTGTTCAGGCAGGACGCCCTTGAGCCCCTTATTTTAATCTGCTTTTTTAGACAACTACCAACATCCTGTGTCCTTCCTTCCTGTAATTTCTCTTTACCTTGTCATACCCTCCCATTCTGATCTCTTTTCCCTCATCTGATCTCTATCTAATCTCTGCTCTAAGAGCCTTATTCCTATCCCAACCTGTGTTGTTCCTCTTGAAATGTAGATTCCCCTGCTAATTCCATTCTTAGCCTCTTCCATTGCATTCACTAGAGCTTTCCATAATTAAAACACTCACCCAAAGGATGATAAAGAAGGAAGTGTACTGGGCTTAGAAACCTATACTAATCTCATTTCATCACTCACTGTACTCAAAGAAGTCACTTCAATCTCTTACAGTTCAAACTCCTCATGTGATCAACCACTTGACCAAAACATTAATGGCAGCATGAAGTACTAGGGGGTGTTTTGAATAATTAATTGATAACATTCATTCAACACCTGGAATTCTATGTACTTTTGATTCTGTCAAGAAAAATGGAGAATACTTAGCTGGCAGAAGTGGAAAAAAATAACACAACAACAGCAACAAAACTACCCCGAGTAAAGCAGAGAAAAAGGTAAAAAATCAAGAAAAGTCATGGAAGAAGGAAGAAAGACTCTGGAAAAAGAGAAAAAACTTCCTAGAACAAGGTAAAGGTATTAGCCAGAAGGAAAACACAGTCTGAGGAGTCAGTAAGTAGAGAAGTCAATTAGAAATATCCTCTCAATTTGTGCTGAATTAGCACAACAGTCTATACATAGATGATCTTCACTTACAGAACAACAATTCGTCCCAAGAAGGGTACATCGCATTATACCTGAAAACATTTATCTGATTAGGTCTTGCTTATGTACAACCTGTGGTTCTGTGGCCACAGCGAACTGACATCTGCCCTCAACACTGATGGTGAAAACAAGGTTCTCGTGACTGCTGCAATTGTCAAGTACATTAAGACAAAAGCTTGGGCTAACTGGGCTTGATAGGAAACTTCTAAATCAGCATTAAGGCATCACTAAACGGGACTCTCTGAGGCCACCTGACGTGCACCTGAATCTTGAATCCAGACCTGTCCAGGCACTTCTCAGTACAGGCTGAGGGACAAGAGAACGGACTTGGGAAGCCAAGCAGGCTGAAGGTCACATCACGGGTCAGCCACTTGGTAACTATGGAACCAAGTGTCAATTAATCCACCTCCTGGAACCACACTCCTCTAATGAATAAAAACGGCCGAACAGCACAGCTACTTTGCAAATCTACTGTGCCGACGACCTGGGATAACCAATGTTAGGCACATAGTATAGGGTCTAGCCCAGAGCAGAACACTCATTAAAGCTTACTGGCTTCTCTCCGCAGTCTCTTAGTTAACATGCAATTTTAGAAATCCATAAAATCCTACCTGCTTGCAGGGTCGCATTGAGAACACTCATCCACTGTTAAAAGAAAAAAAATTCAAATACATTGTAAATACACAATAGAAAAACACAGAACTTTGAAAGCGTCAGATTCAAGTGATGTAAAAATATTTGTTTGGGAACACCCCTGAAGACTATAGTAGAGTGAATGTTACTGATACAACTGGTGGGCAATTAATACATGAAGAACTTTTACTTCCTCTGCTGTATATCTGTGTGTGTGTGTGTGTGTGTATATTTATATTTATATATTTATATACATACACATATACACAGATATATATATATATATATATATATATATATATACACATATATACATATGTACCTATATATGTGTGCATGTATGCATATATACTCCCCAGGGTACGTGAAATACTAGTCTAAATGGATTCACCCTTTCTCCTTATTCCCTTTCTTATTTCCTTATGTTACTCTGATTGAGGAAGAATGCCAATGTCTTGCTAAAACTTATTCCATTTGGCTGTGAGTTGCGTAAACATAAAGCAGATTTTGCTACAAAATGACTATAGGAAATTCATAACTACGATCAACCTACACAGAGGTGGGCTAGGGTTGAACTCTTTCTGTTTTTTTTATTTCCTTCTTTGCTTTCTCTGTTTTCTTGTAGCTGTGATTCACACAATTCATGGAGGGAAGAATTATGTAAGAGGAACACACCTACAACCTGCGTCTTTCGTTTGTCTATTACGGGCATCTGTCCAAACTCTGTGGGTGCTGACAGAGGTCTCATTGAGTGTGTGGCAAATGGCCTTTTATCACCAAATTTCGAATCCCCGGATATTTGACAAGTTCCATGATTGAAAGTCAAAGAAGTAGAATCCCAGCTGGAAAAATCTGAAAATAAAATTTTCGTTTATGAGGAGGTAAAAATAACACAAAGTTGACCATATTGTAAAACTTCCTTCTTCAGAGAAGCAGTCCCACGTCCTCCTTTCTCCCAAACACTCTACTCCTTCAGAGCTCATTTTATTTTAGGTGTCCTATACTTGCCATTCACGTAAGTTAAGTTGAATTAACTATTGTCACTCAGCAATTTCTGTTATATAATGTGGTTCCAATTAAAGCTTTTCTTCTTATTACTTAACATGGTGCTGTGTGTGACATTTTTTGTCATTATCAAAAGTTATGTCTAACCGCTTATCTTAATTTTAAATATGTGTGACAAACATGGATTTAAAAAACTTTCATTGAATGGTACAATTCCAAATAAGAAACTACTTATTACAAGAAAATGGTCTTTTCTAAATACCCCAATATCTTCAGAATTCATTTTTAAGCCTTAGATAAACAGATATTCACATGACAAATTACAGTCCTGGGCGACCTTATTGTTTACAAGGAAAAATGGGATCAAACGAGGTCCCCATGAGCTCCAAAGAGTACAGGGTACCATGAGACAGAAAATGAATATATAACAAAAGTATTTTCCTTTTGTTTTTTTAAACAATATTCTCAGCTTAAAACTTTTTAAGACAAGTGAAAGAAAAACACAATTGTAGAAGTGAAGCTTTAAAGCCTCTTTTATCACTTCACATCCAGGAAGCCCGTACATCATTTAAAACGGTGGTTTCCAATGTCATGTGAGAATCCGTGAAGTCCCAAGGTCTGTCAGTCGAGGGGCCCGAAAAGGTCAAAGCTATTTTCACAGAAAGACTGAATGTCATTTGCCATTTTCACTCTCATTCTCTTCTAAGTGTACAGTAGAGCTTTCCACAGCCGTGATATCACAGCTCTGATGGTGACATCATAGCTCTATGGTTACTGGGTCGTAGCTCCAATGGCTCACGGAATGCATGACTGTGTGTGCTCCTATTTTAAATTGTTCAGTTTTTATTTCCAATATTGTAACTATCTATGGAGACTACCGACTTAAAAATATTCTTTGGAATTCTCAATAATTTTTAATAGCATAAAAGCATCCCAAGGCACAAAAGCTTCAGAATTGTTATTTTCAAAGATTGTGTCTACCAAATATTCATTACCATTAATTACTTCTCCCATTTTTAATAATCGAAGACACCATAGGCGCACGTACACACATAGCCAGTGTCTGCTCAGCAGAACATCTGGTTTTAAGACCATCAGTGTTACAACACTAAGAGGAAGTAAAGTTAAAAAGAATTGTCATGGTAGCAACTGGAGATTACTTGGGTAAATGTTAAAATTCAAATGACCATTTGAAAACGCTGGAAAAATCTTCCAGTGTGATCATTGGTAACCCGTATTAAGTACAGGGATTCCAAACTGGGACATTTAGGGTATCGAACAAACGGAGAACTATCTTAGTGAAGTCACCGTTTTAAAATCTCATTTTCTTATTCCTGTGAATACCTTTTCATCAAACACCGATACTAACAATGACATCACGTTATTTATGTCAAATCCTTCCATTAAATTTGTAACAAAAAAAAAGGAATGAGGAAGAGAAGACTGCAAGCATGTCACATGTCCTTGCGTACTCCTTCCCAAAATTAAATTGGTATTACAAAGTGTACCTGGTCTGAAGGGTTGCACATCGTCCATTCCTATAGGTTTGTACGGAACAGGATCTTCCACTTCAATGCTCGGCTGAAGGGGTTAGGAAACAACATGATTAGTAACTAATGGACACTTCATGCAATCTCTAGTTAACAATTCAGGATAACAATATTAATGTTATAATCTCCAAGAAAAGGACTTTTTGAAAAATATGTATTTAAGCAAATATTAGTTTGGTACAAGTGATAGTGCAGTTTGTGCAATTTTTTTTAAACGTTGTAAACCGCAATTACTCTTGCACCGAACTAATACCTTGAAAAGTGTATTTCCTATAACTTGAAATATTTCTAATGATACATTCTTTTTGTTTGTTTGTTTTTTTAGTGTTAAAACAAGATACTTGCTTGACATGGTAAGAAACCTTGGTGTATGTCCTGTTGAGTGTAAACAGAACATTTTAGAACCTACTTCATCTAGGTCAACAAGAGCTTGGAAAAACCAAACTCTTATTTGATAAAAATTTTGATAGGAAAAATGATTAAATAGAATGACAAAGTTGTAAGAAAAGCTTTTTGTTAAATTATATTTAAATAAACAATAGGAAAAACATTATATATAGTTATGCAACTTTTCAAAAAAGTTTAATAAATTCTAATCAGGAAAAGATAAGAACATTTATTTACTAACCATCTCAAATATACCGGGCATCTGCCATGCACAGTTTATTTCTTTTCCACACAAACAACAAATATAAAAATGGTTTGATGCTGGTTAGCCCTCTTCCTGCTTCCTGACCATTCCAAGACACTAGAATAAAATGATGAACCCACACGATCCATTGCTGTCCCTGCCCAGCAGGTTTCGCTCCTAGACCTTCAAATGACTGGCTCCTTCTCATGCTTCACGTGGCAGTATCCCACACAGACATTTACTTCAGGTCAAAACACTGAGCTCACACCAACAGAGCCTCAAGTACCGAAACACTACACATCAACAGGGTATCGCCTATCACAGTCTCCTGAAGTTTAGCATCCCCCAGATTAGAAATCCACATGCCCCTTCTAACTTTTCCACTCTATTCTTGACACTACTGCCATTTGATTGTCCTTCAGGTTTACAAAAAGTGTCCCCACCATTTGGTAAGTCACTACCGCCCACTGTGATCATTGATTTTACATTTCTATAGCTCCCTTTACACTTCGCAAAGTGTTTTCACATTTGTTACCACATTAGTTCATTTCACACCCTGAAAGGTAGGCATAAGTACCTTTATGATGAATGAGGTCACTGACATCCAACAGATTAAAAAGAAGTTTCCCCCAGATCCCACAGCTAGTAAGTGACCTATCCAGGGTTCTAGTGTGTTCTTATCTTCAAACACAGTGTCTACACCAGTAGGCAGCAGTTGCCTATATCAGAAGATCACACTCCTCCTCTCTCTTTTCACAGCTGTCATCTCACATTGGCTCATCATTACTTTGTACTTCTATTACTACAAGCATGGTTGCCATCAAGATACTCAATGCATGCTATTTTAACTGAACAGGGCAGTTGTTGTGTATTAAAGCAGCACTCGGCCGATTGTTGTTAGTATGATCCTACATAGTATTACTATTAACAATGCTCTTCCTTCCCTGGAAAAGTTCCTTGCAGATCTATTGCAGAATACAAATACAATAATACTTGCATATAGCAGGCATTATCTTTTCAAGTTCCAAGGTATAAAAAACCCTAAATTCCAAATTCTTTCTTTCTGAATCTCATTAGGACATTTACACAACCATAAAAACCACAGAATCATGCATTTGGACATACTTCAAGCTGGAATAATGCTTTAGCTTTTAGGTGAACTTAACTTCAGAACCCAACTGATTCCTTATGACTTGGAAGCCTTCTTGTTTTATACTATTCTACACCGACCGCCTTAAGTGAACCTTGCAAGTTAGCAGAATTGTACTACGCTGTCTCATTATATTAAGCACATATGTATTTTATTAATTATAGGCTAAACCATAAGAAAATAATTTAGGTGGGGAAATGCAGAGGTGAGAAAGTATAGTCAAAGCATACCTTTTACGTTTTAACATCACTGAATGGTGATATTTAAAATAATAATGATAAAAAATGACAGTACCTCAGAATCCCAACATGATTTCACAGCTCCTTTTCCGAATCTTAATGCTGATATTTTAACTATAAAATGTAGTCACAGAACATTAATATGAACATATATCACTACGAATTTTAAATACACATTCAAAAATATTTCCATAAAAGTAATAGCAGAAAAGAATTTCGGGGGGCCGAAGCATTTGCAAGAAGAAGCAGTTGTTAGTAGTGGGGATACTTTTGCAAAAAAGATAGGAAGAAATGCTTATAAGAAATGAAAATCACAGTTGGATCTACACGTGTTAGATTTGTGTATAGCAGCACTTAAGCTAGAAAGAATTCATAGATAGTCACTAAATTATCACTTGTATTATTTTGGTATGCTCCATCAACACAAGTCAAGATATCAGTTTTTGTTTGCTCTTGTGGAGCACTTTCAATAATATCCACACCATTTTCTCTTTTTCCAGTTGCCGGCTTGGTTGCTTCTTTCTATTAAAAAAAAGAAAAGAAAAACCCAACTTCAGCAAACATCATATTCATTTACTCGTTCACTCGCTCACTCAGTCCTTCTGTCAGTAAGACAACAAACCGCTATCGTAGCCATCGAATCATAGGCATAGACCCAGGGGAAGCTGGAAATAGAAATGAAAGATTTTGTCCTATATTCTAGTAGGGGTCGATATATTACAATTCGTGAAAACAATCAGAAAGGAAAGTACCACTCTCCAGTTCTACACCTCAGATGAAGAAAGTAGAGTACGGGCACAAAAGAAACAACAATCAGTTGTACCAGATGCTGCAAAAATAGGGCAGCATCTTGAAAGACATACGAGGTACTGAGGGAAACCATGAAGGAGAGTCCAGAAAGGGCAGCGGGCGCAAAAGCCTGCGTATAAAATAACATATTGTAGGTGAGGGCAGAAGAAGAATGGGGTTAGCCTGGAACTCTGAGAAAGGGATGGAGAGACAACTGCAGAATCAGAACCAAATCAAAGAAGGCGCATGTCATGCTAGCAGATGAATTCTACACTCACGTAATGGGGAGTCACTCAGGAAGCAGAGGTGTTGCATCATCACAATTCTAGTTTACAACAGCCACTCGGGCTGCAATTTATGATATTGAGGACTTCCGTTTCTTTCTAGGATCCTATCCATCAGCCTGTCTTGCTTCACAACATAGCGCCTCGCAGGTGCCTACAAACTCACAAACGCAGCTATCCATAGCAGGTCACTTTGTAGCTTCCCCTAGGTGGCTCCCGGTTGGGCACAAGCAGCAGCTGACCTGGGCCTGCCCCACAGCCCCTCCCAAGAGGCCCCAAATCCAACACACCTTGGACCAGCTTCAAGTGACACCAGAACATCACCAAATTAGCTTCACAAATGACACGCCCAAGCCATGGACTGAGCAGACACCGGAGCCCTGCTACAGCCGATCTCACTCTGTGGGGTCAGCCCACACACAAAGGTTCATCTACTGTAGTCACAGCCAGTCGTCCTGAGGGTCAATTCCACACCCAGATGTGCCAACAGCAATAAGGCTCAAGTACAACAGGAGGGCACACACCACCCACACGAGCTTCTGGAGCACCCGGCTCAGGTGACCGGGGAGACTGTACCACTGGGCCCCATGCGACACCTGGTATGTAAGGCAATACTGTCAAGATGAGGAGAATTAGCAATCTACAGAATACAGAGAAACAACAATAAAGATGCAGTGAAAAAAGAAGACAGAAAGAAACATTTCTCTAACGAAAGACCAGGAAAAAACTCTAGAGAAAGAACTAAACACAAGAACTAATGGACACAAGCTATCTACCAGACACAGAGTTCAAAATACTACTTCTAAGGACGCTCAGTGAACTTTGGGGAAAAATAGATAAACGTTGTAACACTTCAACCGAGACAGCAAACATAAAAAATGGACATGGAAATCATTAACAAAACTCAACTATGAAAAATACAACATCTGAAAAGAGTAATTAATAGATGGAATCGGCACCAGATTTGGTTGAGGCAGACGTTCAAATCAGTGATTTGGAAGACAAGATAGCAGAAAACACACAATCAGAACAGAAGAAAAAGATATGAAAAATGATTATGAGTAAAAAAAAAAGAGAGAGAGAATACTTTAAGGGACTTCTGGGACAAGATAAAGTGTAACAGAACTCGTAGGGCTATCAAAAGGAGAAGAGAGAGACAGAAAGGAATTGAAAACCTATTTGAGTAAATAATGACGGAAATCTTCCCTAACGTGTTGAAGGAAACACAAGTGTAGGAAACACAGAGAGTTCCAAACAAAATAAAGTCAAACAGGCCCACACCAAGACATACCAGAATTAAAACGCCAAAAGGTAAAGACACAGAGAGAATATTAAAACCAGCAAGAGAAAAGCAGTTAGTTATATACAAGGGAGCTCGCATAAGACTGTCAGGTGATCTCTCAAAAGTAAATCTGAAGGCCAGAGGAATGGGCAAGAAATATAGAAATGTGATGAAACGCAATAATTTACAACCAAGAGCACTGTATCCGGCAAGGCTCTCATTTAGAATCAAACGAGAGGTAAAGAGCTTGCCAGAGAAAAAGGAGGTGATGCAGTTCAGCCCCAGGAAACCACTATTACAAGAAATGTAAAACCACGACTAGAAAAAAAAGGAGGAGGAGAAGTAGGAGGAGGAGGAGGAAGAGAAGGAGGAGAAGACGGAAAAAGAGCAGGAGGAAGAGCAGGAGGAGGAGAAGAAAAGTGAATAATAAAATGCCAATAACTATGTACCTACAAATAATTACTTTAAATGTAAATAGATTAAATGCTCCAGAAAGGACATAAGGTAGCTGAATGGTTAAGAATGCAAGACCCATATACACGACAATCAAACTACAAAATTTCTGCACAGCAAAGGAAACCAACAACAACATGAAGTCACGAGCGGGTGAATGGAGAAGATATTTGCCAATGATATATTTGATAAAGGGTTGACATCCAAAACATATAAGGAACTCATAAACCTTAACACCAAAAGACAAACAATGCGATTACAAAATGAGAAGAGTACCTGAATAGACTTTTCTCCAAAGAGGTCACACAGATAGCCAAGAAACATACGAAAACATGCTCCGTGTCACTAATCATCAGAGCAATGCAAATTAAAAACACAATGAGCTACCACCTCACAACTGTCAGAATGGCCATCATCCATGAATCAACAAGCAACAAGTGTTGTTGAGGATGTGAAGAAAAGAGTCCTTGTGCACTGTTGGTGAGACTGCAAATCCAAGCAGACAATGGAAAACAATATGGAAGTTCCTCAAAAATTTAGAAATAGAAGTACCATGTGGCACAGCAGTCCCTCTTCTGGGTTTTCCTCCACAGAAACACAAAACACTAATTTGAAAAGCAATATGCATTTCTATGGTTGTTGCCGCATTATTTTCAATAGTCCAGATAAGAAAGTAACCAAAGGATCCATCATCTTGGATAAAGAAGAAGTGGGACATATATATAACAAAATACTACTTGTCTGTAATAAACAATAAGTACTTATCGTTTGTGACATGTGTGGGCCTAGAGGGTATTATTCTAAGTGATAAAAGTCAGATAGAGAAAGACAAATACCACCTGATTTCACGTATTGGTGATATGCAAAAAATAAAAAATAAATGAACATAGAAAAGAGAAACAAACTTATAGATGCAGAGAACTAACTGATCGTTGCCCGGTTCGAGAATTGTTGGGGGAATGCTTGAAATGGAAAAAGGATTAAGAAGTACAAAGTGGCAGTTATAAAATAGTCATGAAGATGTCAAGCACAGCACAGAGAATACAGTAAATAACATTGTAATAACTAAGTACGGTGTCAGGGATACCACACTAATCGGGGTACCAGTTTACACATTATATAAATGCCTACCCACTATGCTGTATACTTGAGGCTGACATCATGGAATGTCAACTATAACAGAAATGAAAAATTTTACATTTAAGAAGCGAAACTAAAAACCTTCTGAAATTTGACATTTTAGTATATGGTTTAAGAACCTCTGCTTCTAAAATTAGTTATTATTTTAAGCAAAACATGTACTCTTCAATTAGATGAAGACAGTTAAATATATTCATAATGTAATGATTGAGGACATAGTGGAATCCCTTTGTAATATGGGTTTTGAGATAGAGAACTTGAGTTCTAAATTTTCAAAGTTTCTATTATTTTAGTCTAAATGATGAACCCAGAATACCTGAAACTAATATAAAATAATATTGAATGTCAACTGAATATAACTTAAAAAAAGAAAAAAAAAACATAGAGAAAACACTCACGCCTACCAACTATGTGATACCAAAATACAAAGTGTAATAAAATAAAAACTATATATTACATGCTACATAGTTTTAAAAACTGAAATGTATCAGGAAGATTTCATGACTATTACAATAAGTAAATGAATCCATTACAGATTTCACGTAGGCACGAGTATTATAAAAGACCCACTGATGTAATGTAAAAGTCACATTAAGATTCCTTACCCTTAACCAAATTGCATAGCTCCATCACTGTGGGAAACCTCCCAATAAAATTTAACTATCACTATGTATTTCCCAGCCCCTTCTTTTTTTCAGTCACCATGTTCAATACTTCCTAAAGTTAAGGGGAAAAAAGAAAGAGTGATGTCGTGAAAATGGCAGTGTGAGGTGTGCCTCTTGAAATCTTCCCTGGAATTTACAACAAGTTGAACAACTATCACTCCACAAAGGACTCCCTGTGCAGCAGACCGGCTAGACTAAGGGGCGTACTACTGCAATAGCCTACAGGTGGACAAATTGCTCGAGCGGTGGAGGAGAGAAGGGAGAAGTGCGGAGACGGGGCCATGCAGGCTCAGGACCCAGACCTAGCTTAGTGCTCCGAGCTCCCTGAGTCCCGGAACTAGTACAGCTACAGAAGAGGAAAGAACTCGTGCTACTAGGGCTCCGCTTATGGCCCACAGGGCTGAGAGGACAGCATATAACACAGCTGAACCCAACGTTAATGGCAGAGACCTCAGAGCAAAGACTGAGGGAAGAAGGATGAAAACAGTGGTAAGCCCTCACTGCAGAGTAAAGAATGGAAGACTCAGACACTGAGACTAGCTGCCCCCTCCCAACCCTCCCAGAGCTCGACCCGCCCCCACCTGCCCAGTGCTAGAAGCAGAACAGTAGCAGTGTCAGATCAAAAGAACAGAATATTTGCAGTTCTGAGAACTGTGGTCTGCAGTCAAGGACTCACAGCCCAAGTACTTCCAGCAAAGAGGAGGGAGCTGTGGAAGCAGGACCCGCTGAGGTGGTTGTCACCACCATTGCTCTGGGCCATCTCTCACAACCCACCGGTGCCACCCCTGTCCCCACCTATCTGGGTGGACCCCTGCAGGAATAAACAGAACTGCTGAAATGCAGGGGCTCTGAATCTGGTGCAGGAAGAGCTTTGGAACTTCAGAAGTTCTCCGCATTTCCCCACGGAGGCAGGGCCTTGTGACCCCAGCGAACTGTTCACAGAGGAGACGCCCGCCTTCCAGGGAATCCCACCACTGTGTGAGAAGCCGGAATAGCGCACAGAAAACATAACACTACAGTGTGAGACAGAACAAACGGCTGCAGTCGCACAGAAAATAAAACATTATCCCAAAACCTACTGGAAAGCAAAAGAAAGACCTCTTTCTATCAACCTGTTGCACAACCCACTCCTATAGATGTCTAGGAAGAGAAATAATAAATCATCAATTGCCATGAATAGCCATGGCAACAACACAGCTCAGAAAGAAATTGAAAAGTCTCCAGAAAATAAACTTAAAGATATGGAAATATGTGACTTAAATGACAGAGAATTCAAGATTACAGTTCTGAAAAAACTCAATGAGATGCAAGAAAACACAGACAGGCAGTTTAATGAATTCAGAAACATAATCAAGAACAAAATGAGTATTTTACAAAAGAGACTGAAATTTTAAAAAAGAACCAAATAGAATTTCTGGAGATTAAGAAATCAAAAGAAATGACAAATGAAACAGCCAGTTTAGGTCGTAGAGTTGACCAGATGGAGGAAAGAATCGGTGACATCGAAGCTAGAAATCTGGAAATCACAGGGATGGAAGAAGAAAGAGACTTGAGACTTAAAAGAAATGAAAGAACTCTACAAGAACTTTCTGACTCCATCAGAAAGAGCAATATAAGAATAATGGGCATACCAGAAGGGGAAGAAAGAGAGAAGGGAACAGAGAATATATGCGAACAAGTAGTCGATAAGAACTTCCCAAACTTATGGAAAGAACTGGATCCTTAAATCCAACAAACAAATGGAACACCTAATTATCTCAACCCCAACAGGCCTTCTCCAAGGCACATTATATTGAAGCTGTCAAAAATCAATGACAAAGAAAGAATCCTCAAGGCAGCCAGGGAAAAGAAGATGGTAACCTACAAAGGAAAGCCCATTAGATTGTCATCAGATTTCTTTAGCAGAAACTCTACGAGGCAGGAGGGAGTGGAACCAAATATTCAAACTATTGAAAGAGAGAAATGATGAGCCAAGAATAATATATCCAGCAAAAACATCTTTTAGATATGAAGGAGAAATAAAGACCTTTCCAGACATACAGAAGCTGAGAGAATTTTCTAATACACGACCTACACTACAAGAAATGCTGAAGGAGGCTATTCGACCACCATCAACAGGGACAATTTGTGGCAACCAAAACATAAAAGTGGGGAGAGTAAAGGTCTGAACCGGAAAATGGGAATGGAGAAAGTAAGCATGCTGAAGAAAATGGAATACTCTAAATATCAAACTTTCTTTTACATAAACTTAATGGTAACCACTCAAAAAAAATCCAGAACTGAAATACATAATGTAATAAAAGAAGAAACAGAGGGAAAAATCATAGAATACCACCACATAGAAATAAGAGACAACAACGAAAAGGCAAAGAAACAATGGAGACACAGTCTTACCAGAAAAGAAAAGATAGAATGATAGGAAATCCTCACATATCAATAATCACCCCAAATGTAAATGGATTGAACTCACCAATAGAAAGGCACAGAGTAGCTGATTGGATCAAAAAACGAAACCCAACCATATGCTGCCTCCAAGAGGCACATCTCAGCTACAAGGACAAACATAGACTCAACGTGAAAGGATGGAAATTGACACTCCAAGCAAATGGTATCCAGAGAAAGTCAGGTGTAACCATACTGATTGATATCAGATGAAACAGACTTCAGGATAAAAAAGGTAACAAGAGACAAAGATGGACATTTCATAGTGATGAAGGGGACTATACAACAAGAAGACATAACAGTCATCAATATTTCTGCCCCCAATCAGGGAGCACCAAGATATACCAAGAAACTACTAACAGAACTAAAGGGAGAAATTGACCAAAACACAATTATACTAGGGGACTTAAATACATCATTGACAGCTATGGATAGATCATTCAAACAAAATAAATAAATAAATAGCAGCCCTAAATGACACATTAGATGAACTAGACATAATTGACATTTATAGAGCACTTCATCCTAAAACATCAGACTAAACATTCTTTTCGAGTGTACATGGAACATTCTCAAAGATAAATCATCTATTGGGACATAAAACTAGCCTCAGCAAATTTAAGAAGACTGAAATCATACCAAACATATTCTCTGATCACAAGGCTTTGAAATTGGATATCAACTGCAAAAAGAAAGCAGGAAAAACCACTAATACATAGAGATTAAACAACATACTTTTAAAGAACGACCTGGTCAAAGAAGAAATAAGAGGATAGATCAAAAGATACACAGAAGAGTGACATCATAGGAATGGCAGCAGCGAAGAGTGACATCATAGGAATGGCAGCAGCGAAGAGTGACATCATAGGAATGGCAGCACTCTTCTATGTATCTTTTGATCTATCCTCTTATTTCTTCTTTGACCAGGTCAATGGACTCTGCTCATCACACAGAAAAGGTAAGAGACTCGTTCGAGGATTACTTGAAGGTGGGCAAATTGGGCGAGCAGGGGAAGACAGAAGGGGGCGGAGTGGCGACCTCAGCCCGCATCTGCGGCTGTGGAGACACAGAGGATCCCAGGACAGAACAGAGACCACAAGAGCCAAGACATAGGCTCTTTCCCTGCATCCCACAGCTGATCTCTCCTGCCAAGAGAGCAGCATATCCAGCATTTGAGGCAGTCACCTCAGCTGAGACCTCCAGCTGGGCCCTAGGTCGGACAAAGGACATGATCAACACACCTGGGCCCCTCCGCCCACTCTCCCAATCCTACCCCTGCCTTTCCAGAGACTCACGCTGGCCCCTGAGCTGAAGAGCAGTGTCAGTTTACAGAGGAGTCAGAGCACTCAGGATCTGGGAGGACCCGGTTTGCAGCTCTGACTCAGGGAAGAGGCTGGGAAGAGTGTGACGCTACTGGGTTGGGAGAGAGAAGACTCCTCCATCTCCAGCTCTCACCTTTTCTGGCCTGCCTAGGGCAGGGCAATTACAACTGCGGAGGCACTCCCAGGGATCAGCAGTAGGCGGCAGACGCAGCTCTGGGCTTTCATCAACTCAGAAATCTCCTGCCCTCCACACACACATAGGGAAGAAGTACCCTAAGACTCAGGAGACCTGGGCACAGGGCTGGCTGTGTTACTCTCAGTGCGCATATGTGCAGGCAAGAGAGGAAAATGCACTGACTTTGTAAAAACTGACATCCAGAATTTATGGCACCACACATCTAAAACTGCCGTCCCAGGGTCACTCTGGGCACCAGGTGAGCGTCTCTGCCTGCCCAAGACGCAGAGGACTCTTTGGTACAGGAGAGGACAACCTGGAGATTACTTGGTAGGCTTAAGCAAAGACTGACGCTGCTTTTTTTGTTTTGTTTTGTTTGTGTATTTTTGATATTTTTGCCGGTGTTGAGTGTGGGTTATCAGTTGTTTTTACATGGGTGTATTTGTTTTTTCTTTGCTGTTGGTGTTGCTGTTGTGCTGGGTGATTTGCTTTGTTCTGAAATTGCTCTATACCAGGGCCCAGCTCAAGAGGCACAAGATTCAAAACACCCTGAGGCCGACTCCAGACCAAGTTAGAGTATTATCGGGTTTGACCTACAAGTGACACACCCAGAAGGAATTCTCTACAGGCACAAGAGCCCATAGGGGCCAAGCCTCATGTGAGCAGTCAACCCTCACTCAGCAGAACTACCACTGTGGGCAGAGCCAAGATTCACAACTAGGCAGCCTAGGAGTCAATCCCACCTACTGACCAGCCAAAAGCAATTAAAGATCAACTTTAACAGGACAATATACACAAAACGAGAGTCACCTTTGGTGCACACGCAGAGGAGAAGAAGGAAGTCATGCAAGTCAAATATAAAGGACGCATACTACGTAAGATAACCAATAAAAACAAAGACCCATAAGGGACCTACCTAATACATCAAAGCAAACACAGAGAGTCAGCCAGAATGGGGAAACAAAGAAACATGTCCCAAATAAAAGAACAGAAGAAACCTCCAGAATTGGAACCAAATGAAATACAGGTAACCAACCTGTCAGAGACAGAGTTCAGAACACTGATGATAAGAATACTGAAGGGGTTTAGTGACGACATAAAGAAGGATGGAGAAATCATAATGAACAACCAGTTAGAACTAAGGAATACAATAACTGAAATAAAGAACCCATTTGAAGGAATTACAGCAGGCTAGATGAAGCAGAGGATCGAATCAGCGACATGAAGACAAGTCAGCAGAGATCACCCACATGGAACAACAAAAAGAAAAAAGAGTAAAAAACAACGAAAATGGCTTAAGAGTCCTCTGGGATAACATCAAGCGCAACAACATGCGCATCACAGGAATACCAGAAGGTGAAGAAAGGAAGCAAGGGATCGAGAACATATTTGAAGTTATAATGTCTGAAAACTTCCCTAACCTGGTGAAGGAAACCGACGTATAACTCCAGGAAGTGCAGAGAGTTCCAACCAGGATAAACCCAAACAGGCCCACACCAAGACACATTACAGTTAACACAGTAAAGATTAAAGACAAAGACAGAATCCTAAAAGCAGCAAGAGAAAGATAGCAAGTTAAATACAAGGGAACTCCTGTAAGACTATCAAATGACTTTTCTACAGAAACATTGCAGGCCAGGAGGGAGGGGCAGGAGGTACTCACAATGATGAAAAACAAGGGCCTACAACCTAGATTGCTTTATCCAGCAAGGCTATCATTTAAAATTGAAGGAGAGATAAAGAGCTTCCCAGAAAAGAATAAGCTAAAGGAATTTATTACCACTAAGGCAGCATCGCAGGAAATATTAAAAGGGCTTCTGTAAACAGAAGAAAGATGAAAACAATCTAACGACAAATTTAAAAATGGCAATAACTATGTACCTATCAATAATCACTTTAAATGCAAACGGATTATATGCTCCAATCAAGAGACATAGGGTGGCTGAGTGGATAAGAAAGCAAGACCCTTGTATATGCTGTATACAAGAGACTCACCTCAGATCAAAAGACACACACAGGCTGAAAGTGACGGCTTGGAGTAAGATATTTCATGCAAACAGAAATGAGAAAAAAGCTGGAGTTGCAATACTTATATCTGACAAAATAGACTTTAAACTGAAGAATATATTAAAAGACAAAGATGGGCACTATACATAATAAAGGAATTGGTCCGACAAGAGTACATAACCCTAGTAAACATCTATGCACCCAACATAGGAGCACCTAAATATATAAAACAGATATTTACTGACATAGTGACAGAACTCAACAGTAATATTATCATAGTAGGGGACTTCAACACACCTCTGACAAGGGACAGGTATTCCAGACAGAAAATCAATATGGAAACAATGGCCTTAAATGACACATTGGACCATTTGTATTTAATCAACATTTTCAGAGAATTTCACCCCAAAGCTGCAGAATACACGTTCTTCTCAAGCACACACGGGACATTTTCCAAGGTACACCACGTGTTAGGCCAGAAAACAAGTCTTGATTAATGTAAGAAAATTGAAATCATACCAATTGTCTTCTCTGACCACAGCGCTATAAAATCAGAAATCAACTACAGGAAAAAAACTGGAAGACAGACAAATTCATGGAGCCTGAATAACATGTTACTAAATAACGAATGGATCAACAATGAGATCAAGGAAGAAATCAAAACATGTCTCGAGACAAATGAAAATCAAACCATGACAAACCAAATCTATGGGATGCAGCGAAAACAGTCCTAGGAGGGAAATTCACAGCATTGCAGGCCTACCTAAAGAAACAAAAAAATCACTAATCAACAGTTTATTTTCACACTTAAGGGATCAGGACAAAGAACAGCAAAATAACCGCAAAGGGAGTACAAAGAGGGACATAATAAAGGTCAGAGCGGAAATAAATGAAATAGAAACCAGAAAAACAATAAAAAACATCAATGAATCCAAGAGTTGTTTTTTAGACAAAATAAACAAAGTCAACAAACCTTTAGCCAGACTTATCAAAAAGAGAGAGAGAGAGGACCCAAATTAATAAAATCAGAAATGAAAGAGGAGAAGTGACAACAGACACCACAGAAATACAAAAATATTTAAGAAATTACTATCAGCATCTATATGCCAACAAATTAGACAATCTGGAAGAAATGGAAAATTTTCTAGAAGCATACATCCTTCCAAGGCTAACTCAAGAAGAAACGGAAAACCTGAATAGACTGATTACCACCAGGGAAGTTGAATCAGTAATCAACAAGTTCCCAACAAACAAAAGTGCTGGACCAGATGGCTTTACAGGTGAATTTTACAAAACATTCAAAAAAGAATTATCACCTATTCTCCTCAAGCTATTCCAAAAAATTCAGAAGGAGGGAAGGCTCCCAAAACCTTTTTACGAGGCCACTATCACTCTGATCCCCAAATCAGACAAAGACACTACAAAAAACACACAAACAAACAAAAAACTATAGGCCTGTATCTCTAAAGAACATAGATGCAAAAACCCTCAACAAAATATTACTGAACACAATTATGCAATACATTAAAAAAATCATACACTATGATCAAGGGGGATTCATTCCTGGTATGCAAGGGTGGTTCAACATCCGCAAATCAATTAACATGATACACCACATTAACAAAATAAAAAATAAAAATCATATGATCATATCAATTAGATGCAGAAAAAGCATTGGACAAAATCCAGCAGCCATTTATGATAAAAACTCTTAAGAAAATGGGAATAGAGAGACCATATCTCAACATAATAGAGACCATATATGATAAACCCACAGCTAACATCACACTCAACGGGGAAAAGCTAAAATAGTCCCCTTAAGATCAGGAACAAGGCAAGGTTTCCCACTTTCTCCACTTCTATTCAACATAGTGCTGGAACTTCTAGCCACAGCAATCAGACGAGAAAAATAAATAAAAGGCATCCAAATTGGTAAGGAGGAAGTAAAATAGTTATTATATGCAGATGACATGATACTATATAGAGAGAACCCTAAAGACTCCACCAAAAAACCATTAGAACTGATAAATGTATTTAGTAAAGTAGCAGGATACAAAATTAATATTCAGAAATCAGTTGCATGTGTATATACCAATAATAAAGTATCAGGAGAAATTAAGAAAAGAATCCCATTTACAATTGCTTCAAAGACTATAAAATACCTGGGAATAAATTTAATGAAAGAAGTAAAACATCTATACTCAGAAAATTATAAGACACTGAAGAAAGAAATTAAAGAGGATACAAATAGATGGAAGCACATAATATGCTCATGGATAAGAAGAATTAATAGAGTGAAAATGTCCATACTGCCTAAGGCAACATACGAATTCAACGCAATTTCTATCATATTACCAAGGATGGTTTTCACAAGAATAGAACGTATAATCCTGAAATTTATATGGAACCATAAAAGATCCTGGTTGGCCTCGGCAATCTTGAGAAATAGGAATAAAGTGGGAGGTATAACGATACCTGACATCAAATTATACTACAAGGCTACAGTAATCAAAACACCACGATACTGGTATAAAAACAGATACATTGATCAATGGAACACAATAGAGAGCCCAGCAATAAATCCATGCCTATATTGTCATTCAATCTATGACAATGGAAGCAAGAATTTATGGTGGGGTAAAGACAGTCTATTCAACAAATGGTGTTGGCGAAACCTGGACAGACACATGCAAAAGAATGAAGCTGGACCACTTCCTTACACGATATACAAGAATAAATTCAAAATGCATTAAAGACATAAGTGTAAGATCTGAAACCATAAAATTTCTAGAAGAAAATATAGGAAGAAACTTTATAGACATTACCTGGAGTAAGATTTTTACTGATACATCCTCTCAGCCAAGAGAAGTAAGAGAAAAAATAATCATGTGGGATCACATCAAACTAAAAAGTTTTTTCACAGCAAAGGAAACCATCAATAAAACAAAAAGGGATCCTACTGTATGGGAAAAGATATTTGCCAATGATATATCTGATAAGGGATTAATATCACAAATCTATAAAAAACTTACTCAACTCAACTCCAAAAAAACAAACAACCCAATTAAAAAATGGGCAGAGGACTTGAGGAGACATTTTTCTAAAAAGGACATACAGAAGGCAAGAAGACATATGAAGAAATGCTCAACCTCACTAATCATCAGAGAAATGCAAATAAAAACCACAATGAGATACCACCTCACCCCAGTCAAAATGGCTATCATCAATAAATCAACAAACAACAAATGCGGGCGGGGATGTGGAGAAAAGGGAACGCTAGTGCACTGTTGGTGGGATTGCAGATTAGTGCAGCCACTATGGAAAACAGTATGGAGGTATCTCAGGAATCTGAAGATAGAACTACCCTATGATCCAGTAATCCCACTCCTAGGCATCTACCCGGAGAAATCCAAAGCTCCAATTCAAAAATCTGTATGCACTCCTATGTTTATTGCAGCACTTTACACAATAGCCAAGATACAGAAACAACCGAAATGCCCATCGGTCGATGACTGGATTAAGAAGCTGTGGTACATTTATACAATGGAGTACTACGCAGCCATAAAGAAAAAAGAAATCTTATCATTTGCAACAACATGGATGGATCTAGAGAACATTATGTTAAGTGAAATAAGTCAGAAAGAGAAAGACAAGTACCATATGATCTCACTTATATGCAGAATCTAAAGAAAAGAATATGTGTATGAACTAATCAGAAACAGTTTTGGGGACACAAAAAACCGAGAGTTGTTAGATGGGCAGGGGGGAGGGGGTTGGGGATGGGGGGAAGGGTGAAGGGATTGGGGGGCGGCTGGTGACCACAGGATGGCCTCAGGGTTTTTTGAGAATTACTTTGGGGAACTTATTCAATAGTGTTTGGGGATTTTGTTGGGTGTCCGATGGACATGTGTCCTGTTTGGGAGACCACCTCAGGGATGCTGTGGATGCCTGGTCATGGCATTGTACACCAGAGACTGGACATTAATGAATGCCAACTATAATTTTATGTGTATAATGTGATGGCTCGGTGTGAGGTCGGGGTGGTGGTGGATGGGGGGAGGGGGGTTCACGGTGTGAGGGATGTAAAAATAAAATAAAATAAAATAAAACTATAAAAAAATAAAAAAAAATAAAACAAAAAGGGATCCTACTGAATGGAGAAGATATTTGCCAATGATATATCTGATAAGGGGTTAATATCCCATATTTATAAAATGTCTCAGTCAACTCAACTCCAAAATAACAAACAACCCAATTAAAAAATGTGCAGAGGACATGGAGAGTAATTTTTTTAAAAAGGACATACAGATGGGAAACAGACATATGAAAAAATGCTCAACTTCACTAATCATTAGAGAAATGCAAATAAAAACCGCAATGAGATACAACCTCACCCAAGTCAAAATGGCTTTCATCAACAAATCAACAAACAACAAGTGCTGGCCTGGATGTGGAGAAAAGGGAACGCTTATGCACTGTTGGTGGGATTGCAGATTGGTGCAGCCACTATGGAAAACAGTATGGAGGTATCTCAAAAATCTGAGAATGGAACTACCCTATGACCCAGCAATTCCACTCCTAGGTATCTATCAGGAGAAATCCAAAACTCTAATTCAAAAAAATTTATACACCCCTATCTTTATTGCAGCACTATACACAATAGCCAAAACATGGAAACAACCGAAATGCCCATTGGTAAACGATTGGATTAAGAAACCGTTACAGTTATACAATGGAGTATTTCACAGCCACGAAGAAGAATGAAATCTTACCATGCAACAATATGGATGGACGTAGAGAACATTATATTAAGTGAAATAAGTCAGACAGAGAAAGACAAATACCATATGATCTCATATGGGGAATCTAAAGAAAATAATAAATGAATGAACTAATCAGAAACAGTCTCAAAGACACAGAGGAAAAACTGAGGGTTGCTAGATGAGGGGGTGGGGATAAGGGGGAAAGTCACGGGATCAGAATGAACAGTTGGTAACCACAAGAGTGCCACGGGGATACGAGAGTCAATTTGGGGAATGTAATCAATAATTTCGTAAAGATTTTGTAGGGTATCCAATGGATACTTGTCTCATTAGGGAGACCACCTCAGGGATGATGTAGATGGCTGATCACTGCACTGTACACCTGAAGCTGAATAATGAATGTCAAGTACAATTTACATGTACATATAATACATATACATATTTTATATAAAAATATATATATACATACTATATATATATATCTTATATAAATATATATATTACATATATATTACATATAGTTACAAGAAGCGGAGTACAGCATTAGGAATAGAGACAGTGGAAATGTAATGGCTGTGTGAGATGTCAGAGAGGCAGTGGAGGGGGGAGGGGGTTATGACTGTGTGAGGGATATAAATGATACATGTCTAGCTATTACATTGTTTTGTGCACCGGAAACGAATAAAAGAATGTGAAAAACAGAAAAAAAACAGTAAACTGGAAAGGGAACAATGAAAAGCTTCAAAAAAAAAATAAAAAAACAAAAACTATCTTACAGAAGAAAAAAAAGATACATAGAAACAAAGGAAAATGAAAATACATCCTACCAAAATTTTGGGGATGCAGCGAAAGCAGTTTTAAGAGGGAAATTTATATCATTACAGGCCTATCTCAAGAAATAAGAAAAATCCCAAATAGATAACCTCATCTTTACATCTTATGGAGCTAGAAAAAGAAGAACAAATGAAACTGAATGTCAGCAGCAGAAAGAAAACAATAAAAATCAGAGCAGAACTAAATGAAACAGAGAACAAAAAGAGAATAGAAAAAATTAATGTGACAAAGAGCTGGTTCTTTGAAAAGATTAATACAATTGACAAATCCTTGGTAGACTCAGTAAGATAAAAAAAGACTAATAAAATCAGAAATGAGAAGGGAAGTTATCACGGACGCCACCGAAACACAAAGCATCATCCAGGAATACTATGAGGGACTACATGCCACCAAATTCAATAACCTAGAAGAAATGGACAGGTCCTTGGAAACATATAGCCTTCCTAGGCTGAATCATAAAGAACTGGAAAATCTAAATAGATCGATCACCACTAAGGAAATTGAATCAGTCATCCAAAACCTTCCCAGAAGCAAAAGTCCACGACCAGATGGCTTCACTAGTGAATTCCACCAAATCTACAAAGAGGATATAATACCTGTCCTACTCAAACTCTTCCAAAAAATTGAAGAAGAGACAATACTCCCTAAATCATTTTATGAGGCCAACATTACCGATACCAAAACCTGGTAAGGATAACACAAAAAAAGAAAACTACAGACTATTATCTCTGATGAATGCAGATGCAAAAATCCTAAGAAAAATGCTAACAAATCGAATGCAACAATATGCTAAAAAGATTATTCATCATGACCAAGCAGATTCATCCCAGGTGCACAAGGATGGCTCAACATTCAGAAATCCATCAATGTGATTCATCCCATAAACAAAATAAAGGACAAAAATCATATGATTATATCAATTGATGCAGAAAAAGCATTTGACAAGATACAACATCCATTTATGATTGGATCACTTAATAAAATAGGTATAGAAGTAAAATACTTGAACATAATAAAGGGCATATATGACAAACCCTCAGCTAATCTCATAATTCATGATGAAAAACTGAAGCCCTTTTCTCTACGTTCAGGAACACCGCAGGGCTGTCCCCTATCACCTCTGCTTTTAAGCATAGTGTTGGAAGTCCTCGCCAGAGCAATCAGGCAAGACAAATAAGTAAAAGGCATCCAAATTGGGAATGAAGAAATTAAATTGTCACTCTTTGCAGATGACATGATGCTATATATAGAAAACCCTAAAACTCCACCAAAAAGCCATTGAAAACAATCGACAAATACAGTAAAGTTGCCGGCTACAAAATCAATGTACAAAAGTCCATTGTATTCCTATATACTAACAATGAAATCTCAGAAAAAGAAAGCAAAAGAACAATTCCTTTTGCAATTGCAAGAAAAAGTATAAAACACCTAGGATTAAACTTAACCAAGGATGTGAAGGATTTATACGCTGAAAACTATAAGACATTTTTAAAAGAAATTGAAGAAGACACAAAGAAATGGATAGACATTCCATGCTCATGGATTGGAACAAGCTACATAGTTAAAATGCCCGTATTACCAAAACAATATACAGATTTAATGCAATCTCCATCAAAATCCCAATAGCACATTTTAAAAAATAGAACAAAAAAATCATCAGATTTGTATCGAACCACAAAAGACATCAACAGCCAAAGGAATCCTAAGCAAAAAGAACAATGCTGGAGGTATCACACTCCCTGACTTTAGCTTGTACTAAAGGGCAATAATAATCAAAACAACATGGTATGGGCAGAAAAACAGACACATAGACCAATGGAATAGAATTGAGATCCCAGAAATAAACCCACATAAATATGGACAGACAATTTTTGACAAAGAAGCAAAAAGCATACAATGGAGAAAAGACAGCTCCTTCGATAAATGGTGCTGGTAGAATTGGAAAACCACATGCAAAAGAATGAAACAGGGCTGAAATCTGTCACCGTGTACCAAAATTAATTCAAAATGGATCAAAGACTTAAGCATAAAACCTGAAATAATAAACTGCATAGAAGAAAACATAGTTACTAAACTTATGGACCTTGGGTTCAAAGAGCATTTTATGAATTTTATGACTCCAAAGGCAATGGAAGTAAATGCTAAAATAAATGAATGGGACTATATGAAACTTAAAAGCTTCTGCACAGCAAAAGAAACCATCGATAAAATAAAGAGACAACCAACTGAATGGGTGAAAAAGTTTGCAAACAGTGCCTCCGATAAGGGGCTAATATCCAAAATATACAAGGAACTCATGCAACTCAACACACAAAAAAACAAACAACCCAATTGAAAAATGGGCAGAGGACCTGAAGAGACATTTCTCCAAAGAGGACTTACAAATGGCAAATAGACATATGAAAAAATGCTCCACATTACTAATCATCAGAGAAATGCAAATAAAAACCACAATGAGATATCACCTCACCCCATTCAGAATGGCTATCATCAACAAGACAAATAGTAACAAGTGTTGGAGAGGCTGTGGAGAAAAAGGAACCCTCATACACTGTTGGGGGGAATGCTGGCTGGTGCAGCCGCTATGGAAGGCAGTGTGGAGGTTCCTCAAGAAATTACAAATAGAATTACCACATGACCCAGCAATCTCTCTCCTGGGTATCTACTCAAATAATCTGAAAACTTTGAATCATAAAGACAAGTGTGCTCCAATGTTCATTGCAGCTTTACTTACGGTGGGTAAGACAACGGAAACAACCAAAACGTCCTTCGATAGATGAATGGATAAAGAAGTTGTGGTACATATAAATAATGGAATAGTATTCGGTGGTAAGTAAAGATGAAATAGGACTATTGCTAAATGGGGTCTAATGGGGTGATGGAAAGAGAACTGGCTGGCTGGTGACCACACAATGTGAGATATAGATAATATATTACAGAATTGTACACCTGAAATCCATGTCACTTTATTAACAATTGCACCCCAATAAACTTTAATTTAAAGGAAAAAAACCCTCAAGTGGTGATATATTATAAAATGGTTCACAGTGACACATTTTCCATTACAAACATAAAACAATGGTAGGGGGAACACTATTAAATTTTACAAGTGCTACACAAAACTAAATTCAGAGTAAAAAAGTTAATTTCACACAGGAGCCTTTTACCTTGGTACCAACATCCAAGAGTCCATCGTCTGATATAGCCCGTGAATCATTCCTGCCAGGTTTCCAGGAAAGACTTTAGGGTAAAAATACACAACAAAAACAGTGAGTGCATTCCTTTACAAAAACAACAAACACAAAGGGAGCAAAATTCAGCTATCTGCATAGGAAATGAAGTTTCTTGATATGATTAAAATTTAGACGATGTTCTAGAAAAGCTATCAGTTATCTATTGCTGCCTCCACCACTCCCAACTCGTGCAATATTTAATGAAGAGACACTCTAAGTTTCCATAACAAAGAATGACAGCAAACATGTTGGCAACACCTGAGAGTACCTTGTTTTCACCAAAAGTCCTGAAGGCTGAATTGAAAACGCAATTAATAGCTGACAATAGGAACGTGAACTGGGACAAAAGCAATGACCTAAATCAAGGTAGAACGATACACTAACCCTTCTCCATGGTCTGTCCCTGGTTCAAAGATTAATCTGTGTGGGTCAAAAACGGCAGTCTTGCTTCTTTAACATAGAAAGCAGTTACTAAACTTACCCCATTCCTTGTTTTCACTCAAAAACACTACAGTGAGGTCCCTGAAATGCATGAAATGTTTGCAGCTTACATGTACAAAAGTCAAAGAACAAATATGTACGTTGTTAGCCTCCCCACTCCCAGATCACTTGTCCGCACAGCTTGCTGGCAATCTCCAAACTTGAAAACTTCAGCCTACGAAGGCATAGACTCCTGAAACAAGGTTGGGCTCAAATGACCCACAGTAGGAGTTCTCTATTTCGCTGTTCCTGGAAAACAAGCTAAATGGAGCCTCAGTCATCCACTCCCAACACAGGCATGTTACCACCTACCCAACTCCATTACTGTTTTCACAGTAATGCCCAACCCTCCATCTCCATGGGAAGGACATCAGCGCGTTGGGCAAAGAGGTGGAGGTGACGAGACACCTGCTGTGGGCCATAGATCTATGTAGTTCAGCAATCTCCAGTGCCTTTGGACTCAAGGGGACCCCCTCTGTAATTCCGGGTGCAGGTGGAAGATACCACATTCCTACTTGCTATAAAGAGAGTGTTTCCAAAGGCTCAAAGGTTTAATATGTTTTCACACAAACCTTAAATTTTCCTGGTTCCTCCAATTCAACAAGCAAAACTACTTAGACAACTACCAACATCCTGTGTCCTTCCTTCCTGTAATTTCTCTTTACCTTGTCATACCCTACCATTCTGATCTCTTTTCCCTCATCTGATGTCTAATCTCTGCTCTAAGAGCCTTATTCCTATCCCAACCTGTGTTGTTCCTATTGAAACGTGGATTCCCCTGCTAATTCCATTCTTAGCCTCTTCCATTGCATTCACTAGACCTTTCCATAATTAAAACACTCACCCAAAGGATGATAAAGAAGGAAGTGTACTGGGCTTAGAAACCTATACTAATCTCATTTCATCACTCACTGTAGTCAAATAAGTCACTTCAATCTCTGGGAGTTCAAACTCCTCATGTGATCAACCACTTGACCAAAACATTAATGGCAGCATGAAGTACTAGGGGTGTTTGCAATAATTAATTGATAACATTCCTTCAACACCTGGAATTCTATGAATTTTTGGTTCTGTCTATAAAAATGGAGAATACTTAGCTGGCAGAAGTGGAAAAAAATAACAGCAACAAAACTACCCCGAGTAAAGCAGAGAAAAAGGTAAAAAATCAAGAAAAGTCATGGAAGAAGGAAGAAAGACTAGAAAAAAAGAAAAAACTTCCTAGAATGAGGGAAGCGTACTAGCTTAAATGGAAACACAGTAATGGGAGTCAGTAAGTAGAAAAATCAATGAAAAATATCCTCTCAATTTGTGCTGAATTAACACAACAGTGTATACATAGATGATCTTCACTTACAGAACAACGATTCGTCCCAAGAAGGGTACATCGCATTATCCCTGAAAACATTTATCTGATTAGGTCTTGCTTATGTACAACCTGTGGTTCTGTGGCCACAGCGAACTGACATCTGCCCTCAACACTGATGGTGAAAACAAGGTTCTCGTGACTGCTGCAATTGTCAAGTACATTAAGACAGAGCTTGGGCTAACTGGGCTTGATAGGAAACTTCTAAATCAGCACTAAGGCATCACTAAACGGGACTCTCTGAGGCCACCTGACTTGTACCTGAATCTTGAATCCAGTCCTGTCCAGGCACTTCTCAGTATAGGCTGAGGGACAAGAGAACGGACTTGGGAAACCAAGCAGGCTGAAGGTCACATCACATGTCAGCCACTTGGTAACTATGGAATCAGGGTTAAATTAATCCACCTCCTGGAACCATACTCCTCTAATGAATAAAAACGGCCGAACGGCACAGCTACTTTGCAAATCTACTGTGCCGACGACCTGGGATAACCAATGTTAGGCACATAGTATAGGGTCTAGCCCAGAGCAGAACACTCATTAAAGCTTACTAGCTTCTCTCCGCAGTCTCTTAGTTAACATGCAATTTTAGAAATCCATAAAATCCTACCTGCTTGCATGGTCGCATTGAGAACACTCATCCACTGTTAAAAGAAAAAAATTCAAATACATTGTAAATACACAATAGAAAAACACAGAACTTTGAAAGCATCAGACTGAAGTGATGAAAAAATATTTCTTTGGGAACACCCCTGAAGACTATAGTAGAGTGAATGTTACTGATACAACTGGTGGGCAATTAATACATGAAGAACTTTTACTTCCTCTCCTATATATATGTGTGTATATATATTCATATTTATATATTCATACATATATACGTACACATATGTATGTACATGCATGTACTTATGCATGTTTGTATGTATTATACATTTATATCTAATGAGAGAAAAATAAACGTGATGTGCAATCATTT
The DNA here is from genome assembly GCF_964194185.1 of Rhinolophus hipposideros. Lineage (NCBI taxonomy): Eukaryota > Metazoa > Chordata > Mammalia > Chiroptera > Rhinolophidae > Rhinolophus > Rhinolophus hipposideros. The sequence goes on from NW_027669331.1 coordinate 79,865, forward strand.
GATAGCTACAAGTCAAGTGCTACTTACAATGATTGTAATCCTTACCAAACCCATCGGAGTGAACGAAAATGGTATCAGTAGTAAAATCACTATCATAAACTAACACGGTCCAATTTAAATAGCATGATTTTTCTGCACTTCTGTCATGAAGAGCAGTTAGAAGAGAGTCCACTTGTTTTGCTCTGACACAGTACCGCTGTGCCGCTCTTCAGTCAAGGGTGTTCAGTTTAGGATGAAACACCCTGTCATTAGCAGCTTAGTCAAAGGCAGTCTGCTTTGCAGCACGGCAAAACACAGGAAACAGACTCTTTCTGGCCCTCTCTCCAGTGCAGGATAAGTATGAAAGACTTTGCGATTCCAGTTTTATCAAGTCTAACCCCTGAGACTGTTTCCCTCCATTGCTGGAGAATCTATCCGGCTCACCTCATAGAGCAGGAAGGTCCAAAGAGTTATTGCTGTACAGCAGCGTGTGATGCCATTTTTCTCATCCCTCCCCATAGTGGCAAATGTGTATAGAAATCATGGTTTTTTACCTTGTAAGTCATATGTCATCAAATCCTAAGCCGATGAATAACAGCAAACAAACAAACACCCCCCCCCAAAAAGACAAAGAGGTTATCTTGAATAACTACCTTCAATGACCCTGGAGTTTTAAGTTTTTAAACAGTCAAAAAGATGGCCACTGTATGATTCCAACTATATGATATTCAGAAAAAAACAAAACTATGAAGCAGTAGAAAGACGTGTGGCTTCCGGAGGTTAGGGAGAAGGGAGGGCTGAGGAAACGCCACAGAGGGTATCTAGTAGTGGATCTAGTCTGGGTGAGACTGGAAGGGGGGAGACCTGTCATTATACGTTTGTCAAACCCCACAGATTGGACCACAGCAAGAGTGAACTCTAACGTCAAGTGTGTGCTGTGAGTGGTCATGCTGAGTCAGTGCAGTTCATGGGTCGTCGTGAATGTACCACCCGCGGGCAGGGTGTCAACAGTGAGGGAGGCTCTGTGTGGACGGGGACATGGGTTTTGAGGGAACTTTCTCTACTCTCCACTCAATTTTGCCCTGAACCTAAACCTGCTCTAAAAACGAAGGCTTACTAATTAAAAAAAAAAAAAGTTTTCCACTGAACCTGCTATTACCAGATATGAACACATTAATGCTATTTTCAAAATACAGTCACCTTGAAAATGAATATAAAGATCCAGTATCAGAATATGATTATTCACCCAACCGAATGAAGCATATGAAAAGCCATAAACAAAGCAAGTGATTTTTGGAATACTTACACAAGAAAATCACTGATAAACGTGACTGAACATCTCGCATTAGCATGCTGAATAGGGATGCCAAGTGAATCAAAATGGAATCGTCCCTGTACTTACAGGACAACTTTGATTCTCATTGTAAATCAAAAATCATTGTGCTGATTTTATTCAAAAGCTATATTGAAACATTAATCACACAAAAAGATTGTAATTGCCATGGTTATTGCCATAGTAATGTATGTACAATACCTTTGAAATACTCACGAAAAGGCAAAAAAGTAACCAGCACTGCAATTTTTAATGGATGATACAACCAAAACCAGTACCAAGGCACGTCACCATATTACTTGCTATTAAAATAAAATTTTAAGCTACACCAAAAATTAAGTCATGCCTATAACTGCTGTGCAGAAAAGATTTCATACAGCAGGCCTGACTGCTATCCTTTGAAAGTCCTGCTTGAATGGCTGGCCCTTGGCTGGTATCTGGAAACCTGCATATGGGGAGGGTTCCCACCATTCCCTAACTAAGTGTGGCTCACCGTGCCTGAAATGCTTGTACGAACAAGGTGGTTCATGCTGGACACTCGCTTTCCTTCTGGGAATCAGGAATGTTAGCACCTGCTAGGGGGACGCTGCCTATGTGACTGGCGTGCCATGAAAGCACTCCATGAAGGCACTGAGTCTAATGAGACTCCGGTACCACTAGACAGCATTTCACATGTGGTGCCAGAATTTAACAGTGGGGAATTAAGCACATCCTGCTAACTCCACAGGACATGCGTCTTAGAAACTTGCGCCTGGTTCCCTCCTGTCAGACACTGTCACATACACCTTTTCTCTTTGCTGATTTTGCTCTCACTGTAATAAATCACAGGCATTAGTACAGCTATAGGCTGAGTCTTGTAAAGTGCTCTAGTGAATAACCAAACCTAGGGGTGGTGTTAAGAATCTCTAATAAATGGCATTATATGAAATTTTCATTCTTTGGGTTGATGCTTTCTACATGATTAAGGTCAGAAGGTGATTTTGCAGATTACCTATCATTAAATTTGTTTTTTTTTTATTCTTCTTTTGCAGATTCCTGTAGAGCTAGATATATTTGAATAAAGGCATAAAGAGGATAAATGAAATGATGTCAGAAAATACTGTAAAACAAGCAACCATCCTATTTTAATCAGAATAAAAAATAAAACATCCTAATGACAACATGTTCTATCAGTTCCTATATAGCAAATGAAGAGATCACACTGTCAATTTTCTACAACTAGGTAGGGTTTATGTCCTTTTTATAAGAGTTATGAATCAATCAAGTAACTGGGATAATTACAGAAAAACATATAACTATCACTTGTAGTATAATAATGTACACTGATTATAGAGTTCCTTTGCTTTCTAAACCTCTTTATTGCTTATAAAACTAAAAACATAGCTCTAGTATGAAAAAGCAGTGGTTAACAGAATATGTGAAAAGGAAACAAAAAATTATATCCATGTAGGATGAGTTACCCATGGATATACCAAGAAACTCAACATTCAGAGGAAAAAAACGTGTCTTCCCTATTGACCTGCTGTTCTTCTCTCTCCATCTGATAATGTCCTAGTCACTCTTCTCATGTCCCATTGAAATGCTAGTGCACATTCTGGAAACCTAGGAATCATCTTAGTTTTCTCACTCCCCACTAACTTTTTACATTCAATCATCACTAAATTGTATTAACCATAACACTCTCCAGGCTCTGCTTTATTTTTCCACAGCCACTGCCCTAGTCAAACAGGGGCTCTTAGCAGATGGCTTTCACAGGGGGAAGAAATGAAACACCACCGACTCTTATTGTTGCTTCCTAAATGAATAGGATTTATTTTCAGCAAAACAAATGAGAAAGACATTAGCCAGCAAAGACCAACATGTTAAATTGAATAAATTAACCTTCCTGACTTTTTTTTCTTTCAAAATGGATGGGTGAAAAATATCACAATGGACTGATACTAGTCCAAGGAAGTAAAAGCTTCCTTTGTCTGCCACTTATTTTCATGTGCTTTTCTTCAATCTATCCTCTATGTGAGGGGCCAGCAAACTCCAACCTGCCATCAATTTTTGTAAATAAAGCTTTACTGTAGCACAGTCTTGCCTATTCAGTTGGCCCACGACTGCTTTCACACCATGATGGCAGATTTGAGTAGGTATGACAGAGACCACATGGCCTAAAATCAGGCCCTTTACAGAATAAGCTTGCTGGTCCCTGCTTTATACCACAACCAGAGTGTCCGAATGCCGTCTCATCTTGTTCCTAGTCTGCTCAAAACTCTCCCATGATCCCTGCAGTAACCATTGCTGAGTCCCTGCCCACTTGCCATTTCTTCATCTTCATTCTCACTGGAGAACCACAATGCTGTGTGGATATTTACTGTCCCAATACACAAAGAACATGGCCTCTCTCCAGCTCCACAAAGAAAAATGATTATACTAAGCTAATCACAGTGACTGCTTTACCCCTAACTGCTGTGGGAACCAGCATGTGCTGTACCCTAGCCTGGAAATGTTAAGGGATATACTGGCAGCCTCTCAGTCTTCTTCCTATTTAAAAGAATCACATAGCTGAACATCACCGTTTATCAGGGAAACAGATATCAAAACCACAGAGCAATACCACCTCATTACTCTCAGATGGCTACCATCAAAATGGCACCATATAACAAATGTCGGCAAGGAAGTGGAGGAAAGGAAAAACAGAGCCTGCACTGTTTTTGGATTTGTAAATTGTTATATTCACTGGGGGAAACAGTATGGAGATTCCTCAAAATATCAGAAATAGAACTGCCATGAGATCTTGCAATTCTACTTCTGGGTATTTGTCCAACAAAAAACAAAACAGTAATTTGAAAAGACATCTGCACCTCTATGTTCACTGCAGCAGTATATATAATAGCCAGGATATGGAAGCAACATAGGCGTCCTTCGATAGATGAATGCATAAAGAGGATTTGATATGTGTGTGAGGTGTGTGTGTGTGTGTGTGTGTGTATACAGTAATACTATAACTGATATTAGAATAATTAACTCATCCTTAATATAACTGATATAATAATAACTCATCCATAAAAGATGAAATCTTGCCCTTTGTAACAATGTGGAAGTTCCTAGAGGTATTATGTTAAGTGAAAGAAGACAGAAAAAGACAAATACCTTATGATCTCATTTATATGTGGAACCTAGAAAAGCAAAACAAACAAAACAGAAACAGACCCATAGCTACAAAAAAGCAACTTGATTTTTCCCAGATGAAAGGGAGTTGAAGAGATGAACGAAAAAGAAAGTGAATGAGAAGTACAAACTTCCAGTGATGAAATATCTAAGCCACAGGGATGTAGTTAACAGCACAGGGAAAATATCAATAATATTACAGTCACTTTGAAGGGTGATAGATGCTTACTAGACATATTGTGGTGATAACCTCGCAAGGTATATCAGTGTCAAATCACTATGTTGTACACCTGAACTGATATAATGTGGTATGCCAACTATATACCACAGAAACGCAGTCCTTCAGCCTTTGGATATTGTCCTGTGAGAATATGATGCTTGGAGCCGTTGCTAATTAACCAGCCAGCAAATGAGACTTAAACAAAACACTGACAACCTCACAACTGAAACAGGGACAACAACAGGCAACTCATGGCATCACAGAACCACCAAAACCATCCTGGTGCCTCCTGTTGTAACCACTGTTAATTAGGTCACCTATTACCTGCAGCTAAACTATTCTAACTGATATATTTCCCAAGGCCTACAGGATAAGAGCAACTCCTTTCTCTAGAACTAAAGACTTTCTTAAGCTCGCCTTACCTAGGTGTTCACCACCTTCTCAACCATTCCCACAGCACGCTTTTTATACCATCAAAACTGAACTGCTTGTAAATCCTGCGAAGTTCACTGTGTATCTTAGCCTATGTCTGCAGTTCCTTCTGCCAAACCTGTAATCTTGATTATTGTTTCCCCTGCCCAACACGGTCCTGCCTCTTTATCTGGCCAACTCCCACTCACACTGCATACTTCCCTTAAATCCTACCCAGGTTTTTACAACCGAAATCATCATCATGGACATAAAGTGTCTGGCCCACGAGATCTGACAATTAGGTTCACGAAGTCATCCTAGAAAAAGTGCTGCATACCTCATTGCTGAATATCACTATGGTCACATTCTAAGTACTGCCCTTGGGAAGCTGTGCACCGATGCTAGTGCCTAGTCCACCCTTCAAAGCAATTTTGGAACTCTTTTTCTGGAATGGCCATCAGAGCTGTTGTTGTATTACTCTTGATGTCCCGAATGTCATCAAAATGTCTTTCTTTCAGTATTTCCTTTATCTTCGGGTAAAGAAAGAAGTCATTGGGGACCAGATCAGGTGAGTAGGGTGAGTATATCAATACAGTTATTTGTTTACTGGCTAAACACTCCCTCACAGACAGCGCCGTGTGAGCTGGTGCATTGTCGTGATGCAACAGCCATGAATAGTGGGCCAAAGGTTGAGGTTGTTTTCTTCTAACATTTTCATGCAGTCTTTTCAGAACTTCCAAAAACTAAACATGCTTAACTGTTTGTCCAGTTGGTACAAATTTATAATGAATAATCTCTCTGATATCAAAACAGGTTAGCAAAATTGTTTTGATTCTTGATTTGGACTGGAAGAACTTTTTTGGTCATGGAGAATTGGCTGACGTCCATTGTGCACTTTGATGCTTTATTTTAGAATCGTATTGGTATACCCAGGTTTCATCACCAGTGAAAACACGGCTCAAAACATTGTCTTGCCTCTCCAAAAGGTCTTGGCAACCTTTGACTCTCCTTTGCTTTTGTTCATCGGTGAGCCCCTTTGGATCTATTTTTGCACACACCTTTCTCATGCCAAGATTTTCAGTTAAAATTTTCCTAACTGTTTCTGTATCGATGTTTACTTGGTCTGCTATGCTTCTCACAGTCAGCCAATGATTTTGACTCACAATTCAATGAATTTTTGCAATGTTTTCCTCAGTTCTGGTCAATTCTGGCCACCATGACGTCTCTTCATCAGTGACACAATCTTTCCCCTCAGAAAAATGTTTAATCCATTTGTTCATGGCCGTTTTCTTCATGACATTATCCCCATGAACCTGGACTAACATGTTCCTGATTTCACTTCCACTCTTGCCAAGTTTAACAAGAAATTTAATGTTTGATCATAGCTCTGATTCAAGCTCAGACAGCCTCGCAATGGCACACAAAAACATGCAACAACAACGAGCAAGACACTGCCACTCAGCAAGACACAGCCACACATCAACACAAACACAACTCTGAGACACTGATATACCAAGGTTATGAAACCTTACTGAGCTGTTTGTACAGTGCTGCCAATGTAAGCGCACGGTGGCAAGTTCTCAAACTTAATTGTCAGATCTGATACTACACACCGAATAACAAACAATAATGATAATTATAAGCTCTCAGTGGGCTCTGGCACCTAGTAAGCACTGTGTAAAGTATAATAAATAATAAAAATGACAATAATAAGAACACGCCCTTGGAGGTAGGGACTGTGGTTTTAAAATGCTTGTCTTCTACAACATCAAAATAACACTTAGTGCCTAAAAGACACCTGATGGTTACACAGCAAATGGCTGCAGAGGCAAATAAATAAATAAATGAAAAGATCGCCCTTGAAAATTCTGTTTTAAGAAACCATAGAAATAAACCAGGGACAGCTCTAAAGTCTTAGGGGCACATTAAAGATCAAATTCCGTTTCATCTCTGTGTTTCCTATAACTTGCAAAACCACCGACACAAGTGCTTTGATAGAGGTCTACTAAGTTAAAGGGGTCCTCGGGCATTTCAGATTGCACAGTGCACAAGGTGCCACATTCAGTGAGTAGAATAGCGTTTTTGTCATTGTGAAACTTTTCTGTACTTTTATTATAATCTTTTGAGTCCTAAGTTAGGCTATGGGAACATTTATTATGATTATCTTTTGACTAGTGGCTACAGAGCATATTGTTCTAGAGAAATTACACTGTCATGACAACTATCCAACTAACAGAAGAAAACATCTTCTAATGAGGTCAACATGTCTCACTCTGTTTTGACTTATGAGGAAAAAAGGTGATAATAGTGAGACCTTGTTGGCATATCCACATGGAAAATAACCCATGCTTCTCAACAAGGCACAGCTTTACTGACTTGTATCAGTAGATACGTTTTAAAAACAGTCTCACTGCGATTCCTTCACACTGGCTAAGTTTTGCAGCTCTTATTGTTTGCCATTTGTTTGTGGGACTAGGAAGGTATTGTTGAGTTCCTAGTTTTAGTTACATTATGGTGAGACAAACCACAATGTAATAACAAGAATTCAATCACTACATGTAATCCATTTGCTGTAAAATTTAAACAAATATTTATTTTTACAAGTCCAACTTATTGACCAACTTATAAGGTGATTATAGAAGCAACATACAACATACTAATTTAAAAATCATTTTTCTTATTTACATAAATATCATATGGGATTGTAGGGGTCATGACTAGATAAATGAGTTTCTTTTCTCTCAGATTTTAAATTACCTACAATTAACTTTTATAATAATTCTGAATACTAGACTATGAAGAAAGACATTAACTAACAAAGAAAAAATATACATGCAATATACACATTTTTTTAACAGCTCTTTCAATAGCAAAACTTTCTTAGTCTTACTGTATGTCTGGTAGGACCACAAAGAATACTTCACCATTAAGAGTCTTACCTCGACTGTTACTGTCAGAAGACGTTTTACATCTCCTTTCCTTTTTATAATCAGAAATTAGTTGGGCGTTGCTATGTATAAAAGAGGTGAGAATATTACTGTTTTAATACTGACAGGAAAACATTTATCAAAACATGGAATTCTTAGAGTATTTCAGGTAATGTCTGAGCTAATATAAAAACTTGAATTATCCCATACGCTTCAATTTTGTAAGTTCTAAAGACAAACAAATAAAGAAACAAAAACTCATAGACACAGACAACAGTTCAGTGGTTGTCAGAGAGTAAGTGGAAGAGGGGATAGTAGAAAAGGGTAAAGGGGGTCAAACATATGGTGACAGAAGGAGAACTGACTCTGGGTGGTCAACACACAATGTGATATATAGACAATATATTAAAGAATTGTACGTTTGAAACCTATGTAATTTTACCCCTATTGTCACCCCTATGTCACCCCTATAAATTTAAGTTAAACCCCTATGTCACCCCTGTAAATTTAAGTTAAAAAAACCCATAGTAAGTTGCACAAAATGTTTCTTAAGCATGTGATTAAAGAAGACAAAAGAGCAAGGTGAACCAGTCATGCTGAGGGCAGCATAGTTCAGTCAGTTAATTAGAATTAGCAGGGGCGAGAGTTGAGAACTCAGAAATCCTAGTTCTATAGCCCACAAGATCCGTTTTCGGGGAAGTCACCGCTGTTAGGCTCAGAGCTTTCCTCTACAAACCAAGCATCTCACTGCCTTATTTTACAGGTTGTCAGAGGATCAAATAGGTAATACAGCAAAATGGTAAGGCAATGGAATAAGTATTTTTGAGCTTTAGTTTTTGAAATTATTTTGGAATTCCAAATAAACCTAATGTGTGCTTTTCATAGGTTCTATTTAACATTCAAATGTTGCAGTTTACAGAAAATGTTTTTAATTTTGGTTATCAGCTACTCTCTTTGTGGTTTGTAATTCAGTACATCTCAGCTATTATGTAATTTGTAATTAAATGCGTTTAGAAATATGTTACCTCAATAAGGTAGATAACATAACTGCCCCTATTATCGTAGCTAATCACACCAGTGGCAGAAAAGTCACAGAAGTCAAGACCTGGCTTGGACTACTTCCGTCTCATGTCTACCTCCTGAAACTCTGACCTCTCAGATCTTTCTAACCTTCCTAGGCATCCCCAGTTGACTTGGAAGATAGAACACATGCACACTCATGAGGCGTGGAAGGGGTGCAGCTATTCTAACACCAAGTAACCTCCTTTAGATCCAGAGCTTTCTGTTTACTGGCTTCCGTGTCAGGCAAAACTTTAAATACTCTGAAACCTGAGGGAGAGTCAAGTCACTGGCCAGATTTTCATTATTTTGGAAAACAGATCACTGAGCCTCATCTTAACTAAGGAATCACAGGCAACTTAGTGTCTACTACTCTGGGAAAGGCGTATGGGACCTTCCAGGACCTAAGGAAAGATACTCCATGGGATAGCAAGTGGCCTTGGGGTACAGATCTGGTAACAGGAGAAAGGAAAGTCTGATCTTTTCCTGCAGCATTACTGGCACCTCTCTGACAGCTCAGAAAGTTCCAACTAACATGTGCCGGCAGAAGACACAACAAGACACTCAAAAGGGTAAGTCATTATGAGGTTTGGGCTAAGATGTGGGCCCCGCATAGTTTTTCAGTGTTGGGGAAGGCTGTGTGTGGCTAAAGCTAGAAGTCCAGACTCCCGGGACAGGGAGCTGGTGCTCTGGAATAGGAGCTAAGGATGTAAGCGAGCATCTGCATGTCAAGTTAAAAATATCGCCACTTTGAAGTCCAAGTGTGGAAAACCATGGACACAGAGGACTCGGGATCAGCAAGGGAACCTTGGAGCATAGGGAGTCATGACGACAGGACCGTTTCTATAGCAACCGTGCAGCAACACAATCGATGGAAACCAATGAATGACCAGAATGACCTTCCTTCCCTCTCCATCTAACTTGTGAAAGAGGATGGTCCCCCTTGGACTTAGGGAACACTCTGGCTTCTTGAAAAATTCAAGAGGGGAGCATAGCCAATAGCCTCCAGAAAATAGAGAATTTCCTGCTAAACTGTACAATTTACACCCCCAAATAACTAGTTGGAAAAGTCAGAGAAGAGACATTATTGGTACCTGAAACACAGGGGTTATGCTTGGAATGAAATGGAGAACGTGGGGATCCCTAAAGATAAAGGTCTTCAAAGTTCTGGGATAAGGAATCTGTCCCTTCGCTACGTCTCACACGTCTGACTGTTTGTTTTCTGGCTGAGGATGTCTACTAACTCACTGCCATCCCCCCCCTGCCTGACCCCAGTTAGGACGTCTCACCTGTTCCCTAAGAAGTAACAGTGAAAGTGTCTGGAAGCCCAGTTTGTTGATAACTACCATTTCAATGTACACACTTACTCCGTCAAACCCTTAGATAAAGCATATTCTTCAGCAGTCCTTCCAATGTCATCTTGAGCAAAGACATCTGCACCTGCCTGAAGCAGAAGCCGGACTGTATTTGAGGACTTATTCTTTGCAGCAAGCATGAGGGCTGTTCTGAAATAACGGAGAGACAACTTCACCCTTAGGAACTTAAATTACGTAAACAGCAACATTGAGAGACTTTACCAAGTTCAATATATTGCTTATCTGTATAGAATTGACCATTTACATGCTTAAGTGTTCATCTTTGTAAATTATGTCCAAATTGTGTCTAAAATGAAGGGACATAAAAACAACAACAAAAAAAAAGCCTCTTGCTCCACTTGGGTATTACCTAGAAGGTGCTAATTTAAAGTTCTCTAATAGACAAGTAACTCTGCTGAGGTCACTTATCTGAAGTAGGTGAAGATTTCAATAAAGAATTTCCCATTTCTTCCTTAGTCTTATATATGGTACATCCAAAGTCAGCTAGAAGTCAGGCAAGTTAAAGCTACTTGGCAGGCTCAAAACAATAATATTAGTACTAATTCTAGTAAACATTGTCATCATTGAGTTAACGGTGCTCATAAGCATGTGCTGGGCACTGAATCACATGCCAGGTCAAGACACACGACCATACTTGAAGGAGATATTATTTCCCTCGTTTCCACATCGGGAAACATGTTTGGTGATGACAGTAATGTTCCCATGGTCACACACGTGACACATAGGAAAGCTGAGCATTGAAGCCAGTCTTGAGTGAACTGAAAGCCCATCTCTTTTTTAATCACCCATCCATGACTTGTTTCATTAAAGAAGAAGTTTATTCAGTTAATGCTGTCTTTCTCCCTTCTACCCATACCAATTAAAAATGATAAAAAAAACCATCAAAATAGACTAGAAACGAAAAAGGATAAAAACTGAGGAATATCTGGTAGTAGTAATACACAGTCACTTAGGGCAAACCCTATAACATCAGTATTCCTTGAAGAAAACAATTTAAAGCAGTCATCCAAACAACAAAATCAACTCCTATTTACGTTTAACGTGCATCTTTTAAGGAAACCTGAATACACAGTAGAGGTTAAAAAAAACTGTCAGAGAGACTAAATCCAATATTGTATCATAAACTAAGTTAGAGTCCATACTATACAAAACTAGTAAAGTTACTGTGAAAACCCTTTAGCTAATATAATACCATGTGACCAAAAACTGCAATGACAAATGACATCAGTCGATATCATAAATGAATATGAATCCTGTAGGCTACGGTTCTTCCTGTTCACCAGGCAGAATAATTGCTTTTCTACCTAACTGACGATGTGCTGATATTTTTCACTTTGAAATTATAGGTTAATCCTCTTCTTCTTAATTTAATCTTTCTGACTTGAGTAACTGTTACCGCTCTAAAACAGTTCTAAGTTAAAAAAAAAGAACAAACAAATGTACCTTTTCCACTTATCAACTGCATGTATGTTTGCATGTCTCTCGAGTAAAAATTCCACCATTTTCCAGCGGTCCTTATACACAGCAAATAAAAGTGGTGTAAAATCAAACTGTAAAACAGAGAAAACAATTTATAGCTTAAAAAGCTAGATAGTTCTAAATTGAATTTGAAAACTCATAAAAGATCCTCTAAACTTGAACATACACTAGAGAAAGTAAATAAAAAGTAGCCCTCTGTGTTGTCATCTGCTGCTCCTTCCCTTTAAAATATCCTCCTCCTTCCTCTCTAACAGATGGACTTCCACCTCATTCTCCAGAACTCCCTTCAAACACTGACAGTCCTGGTGCCAAGAACTTTGCTCCCATCACAATCTCTATCGCACTATACTGCAGTTATTTTATCGTTCCCCACCTGAACCCAGAGCTTTCTGAGGGCAGGGGCTATTCTTCATCCCTGTATCTCCAAGTTCGAAAACATAGACGTAAATGCTTTAAGTCGTTTTATTGAATTGATAACCTAAATAATTATTTCTGGGGTAGAGTTTGTTACATTATATTCCAAAGAATATGTACTTTAGCAGAAATTAATTACTGTGCCCCAGTAGGAATATTCCAGAAAGATCACCGGTATTTGAGAAATATAAAACTGTGCTTTATATGGCTATTACTAAAGAAGTGTTTCAGGTCGCTTAATCCCGATTTGACAATACTTTTCTGTGGCAAACATTAACATCTGAAGTATCATAGAATTTCAGGGATACAGTTTGGAGAGCTTTCCAACAGAAGTGAAGGTTTTCTGCAGTTTATACAAACTTGCTTGCTTCTCTTCTATCCATGTTCTCAGGATCCCAGATGTCAACTTCAGGCTCTCCTGCTCCAAAAGGGTCACTAAGGAAATGGACTCTAAATTAAAAAGAGTTAGGCTTCAAATGACCTTTGATTGCTTATCACTAAATGGTCCATGGGTTTTCTCCCATTATAAGACGATGGGATTTTATCTTGGCTGTTGGTAAGCTCAATGTGAAATTTTATTCTCAGTTGCAAGGATAATCTTGGGACCCCAATGCCTATCTACTTTTTGAAAAAATCTGTTTTTTATTCTGTTTCTATTTTAATTGCTACTTAAAATTATTTTATAGCTCAGGCAAAATATAACTCCGAAATAAAACATCATGGCTTATCAGTTAACGTTTTAATACTGATCTATATGGATGATTTTTAGCATCATGAAAGTGACTAAATCACTTGCATTTTTAAGGAACCACGTTGAGGAGGATGATAGAATACTGCCTGGACTATGCATAACATCTACAACTATAACCATCATTGACCTCATAAGACTTAAAGACATTTCAATGGGTATGATTATTTATAGGACGTATAATGATAAAGGAAGTGTTTTGTTTTTTGTTTTTTTTAAAAGAAAAACAACTTAGGAATTCTAGCTTGAAAAACTCAGTCTCATTCTAAGGTGATTAATACAGAATACGTATAATAAATCAATATAGACTGTCTTGAAAATCTTGAAGCGTTTATCAAAATATTCTATAAAACAGGAATCGCACACTCCAGTGCTTACGGAGGCAAAGAAGGTGACCCAAGTAAGTGAAGAAGCCAGGTGGGGACAGTAGCACACTAGGGAACACATGTCTCATATAAGAGGCGCAGCCTCGCCACAGGACACCCATCTGTAGTCAGGGCTCAAGGGGACCAGGCTTGATTCTTTAGGAGAAGCTTGACATCCTTATTTCTTCATGAGTCTCCAAAACTTTCGATGTTCACTCAACATATGGAGGTAAACTAAACATATCAAGGAGCCATAATTAGTCCGTGGCCCACTTGGGATGTTTTATCTGCTGTTTCCAAACGTTTGTGTATAATGTGAATATTTGTATGTAAAATCTTTCTGTTTTTTAGTATCATATGCTTCATTAAAAAACTGGGCCCCAACATGCAATAAAACTGTCATTTAGACTCATTACACCCACTTCAAGAATTTTTCCCATTCTTATTCAAACCATAATCTATTTGTATTCATTTTTCAGATTGTTAATCCAATGGACAATTACATTATAGGACTGCTGACACTAAATTATTGACACTTCCCATCTGTATTGCTACTAACTTCATGGGATTTCATGTTTAAACCTACCATCGTGATTATGCCACGGCTCTATGAATTTCACAGACATACTGAGAGAATTTATCACACACTTTCGATCATTGCAGCATCATTTACGGTGGCCAAGGAGTGGAGACAACCAAACTGTCCTTCAACAGATGATTGGATAAAAAAGATGTGGTATGCATACACAATGGCATACTACTCTGCCATAGAAAAAATAAAATGCTGCCCTTTGGGACAACACGGATGGACCATGACATTATTATGCTATGCAACACAAATCGGACAGAAAAAGTCGAGGACCATCCGACTTCACTCATATGAGGGATATTAAACTGAAAGCAACAGACGAACAAGACAAGGAAACAAAAACTGATAGACACAGACAACAGTTCAGTGGTGACCAGAACGTAAGGGGGGGACGGTGGATAGTAGAGAAGGGTAAGGGGGGGTCAAACATACAGTGAAGGCAGGAGAACTGACTCTGGATGGTGAGCACATACTATGACATACAGATGACGCATTATAGAAATGTACACTTGAAACCCATTTAAATACAATAACCATTGTCATCCCAATAAATTTAATTAAAAACAAAGAAAAGAAAACTGGAGATTTACAGAACAACAGGCAAAAAAAGTAGGTTCACAATTTCCTATTACTGCAGGAAAACCCTGCGTGCAGTAAGCATTTGTTGATCTAACAACCTGAGCACAAACAAACATGCAAAACTCTTAAAGGGCCCGATTCTATGCATTAGGAGACCACCCATCAGCAAATTTCTAAAGATTCTCTGAGCACCAGTGAATGACTGATGGCTGAAAGGAAAAAGGTTTTCTTCTTTAAGCCAGCAGGTACCGCCAATGATATTTCCTTCCACTTCTCGAGCCCAGAGGTACAGACAGTTCAAAAGTCAGGCGAAGAGTGTTGGGAAGGAGAGAGCTGAAGGAGAATCACCTCTCACACTCCACCTCTTCTAGAGATTTCTTAAGTATTTGAGATCTGCGAATTGATACATTGCACTAGTAGTTCTTAACCAAGAGTTGTATCAGAATCTCAGGGAGATATTTCTAAACAACACATGTCCAGGCCTTATTAGCTTTCCATAGTCAAAACCTTCAGGAAGAGCCTAGCTTGTAAATGGTTTCCAAGTTCCTAGGGTGACTGTGATTCGCCAGCAGAATTCTAGCCGAGAAGTAGTCCGGGAGACGATCCCTTCGGTCTCTTCTCTAGCCTAAGTCACCAATTTCCTCTGACATTGAGGATTAGGCCAAATAAAAGTGGAAGAGACATGTCACTTATGAAAACCACACTTAATTTCCTGGGTAGGAGTGGAAACGGGATTAACAATTAAAATGCAACTTGATTTCATTATTGCTAAACCCCTTACTTCTCATGGGACAGTCTACATTTCACAGCAGAGTTTAGACTCTTCCCTAGGTGGCTCTTTCTGCCAGAACAGATGACATGTCACTTAATTGTCTGTCCTTCCCTCCTTTCCCACTTAATTGCCGCCTGTTCACTGCAATCTGGTGGATTCGGAGCCTTCCCAGATGTGGTCTCAGGGAAGTTTAAAACTCACTAACTCTCTCTCAAAACTAAGGATTATTATCCCCCAAAACTGAAGAGGACCTTGACTAAGCACATAAACTGAAGAAAAACAAAAATAAAAAGCCTCTTTTTATTAATTAAACTTATTGGGGTGACACTGGTTAGTAAAATTACGTTGGTTACAAGTGTCATTTCTATGATACAGCATCTGTATGTCGCATTGTGTGCTCACCACCAGAGTCAGTTCTCCTTCCACCACCATATGTTTGACCCCTTTTTCCTCATCTATCTCCCCTCCCCCCTTTACCCTCTGGCAAATATTGAACTGCTGTCTGTGTCCATGAGGTTTTGAAAAACCTCTTCTTGTTATTTCCCTTCAATAGCCAAATTTCCAAATTGCCCTGCATATTTCTGATGGTTATTTCCTTTCCCTTTCCTTTTTCCCTCTTAGGCTTTAGCCAATGAGTACTAAATAGCTTTATATAAATCGTTTGTTTATAAAAAAAAAAAAAATTGTCAACAGCGGGAAGATTTCTATGATATTGTAAAATGCTTTTTTGTTTGTTTGAGTTTTAAGGTAAAGCCAATTTCAAAGGCAAATTTTGCCTTCCTACATTGTTTTGCATTAATTGGAAAACAACTCGGACGTGAAAAAACACTTAAAAAAGGAAGTGTTGCCTGTAACAAGTTTTGTTTTCACACGTAATTTGTCGTAAGTGCATAAAAGAGAGCTGTGCCCTCTACTGCTACTTTAGAGGTATCATCACGTAAAGTAAAATTTTAGAAAATTAAGTTCCAACTGTTTGCATTCAGGGAACGCTTGAGCTTCCAAAAATGTAAAATTGACCCTTCCTCTGTCAACCAAGGGCATTCCTGCTGGGGTTGCAGTGGCGAGCAGTGATGTACGTCCAGGAACAAAAAGGGGTGAACGCGTCCCCATCACCTGCTCCCTCTGTACACCTAAAACCTGCCCAGCACCTCCACAAGGCTGAGCAGGAGCCCCACTCCGAGGTGGAGACCTCAAGGGGGGCCGTGGCTGGCAGAGTGGCTAGGAACGCAGGTGGATGCCCTTGCTGGATGTCCAAACGTGACTGGCCTTCCTGCCCTAATCTTCAGAATCCCCGAGGCCTGGGGTGCTCAGGGCCAGTGTCCTGCTGCTTCCCCTCCCTACCTGCACACCCCCAGCTCCCTGGCGGGACCCAGGCTCCACTCCTCCTCCCACCCACCCCCAGGAACACCCATCTCTTAGGCCCTGCCCTGCAGCAGCCACCCCCACATACTTCCCTCCCCCGGGGTCTTCAGTCCTTGGTGTGAGTGAACCTGGCACCGACTCCTAAGCAGTAACAGGACTCTTACAGGACAGAACTGGGCCCTTTCTGTGGCCACCCCATTTCCCCTTCCTGACTTGGCTTTGGACTTGTTTCTATGGCGACAGGGCCAGGTGTACAGCATGCTGTATATATCGACTAGAAATAAAATGCTTGTGGCTGAAACACATGTATTACAAATATTGTGTAAATACAGTCTGTGGATCTATACCTCATTGGTTGCTTCCATGTCTGCCTGGTGTTGCAGCAGCAGTTCAGCTATCGCGGTGTTGTGCCCCATGGCCGCGTAGTGGAGAGCCGTGTTGTCACGGAAGTCCTTCACATGTGGATCCGCTCCATGCTGTAGTAGGATTGTTGCACACTCCTCTTCCTGGCACTCCACGGCCTGTCAGGATACGTCATTAAATGAACGGTAAATTATGGGAATTCAAAGTAAGCATTCCACAAGTTTCCACAATTAGTTATAGTTGATTGAAACTATTTCATTTTTATTCTAAATAGTTAAATAAAATCCATCTCCTGTTGACAGACCTGGCTACCACATACCTTTATTAGAGCTGTCTTGTTTCTGTTGTCACCGAAATTCATCTGGCATTTTTTCTCTGCTAGAAGAGTCACCACTTCCTCATGGCCAAAGGCGCAGGCCAAATGGAGAGCAGTCCTATGAGGGTGAGAGGACATTTAGGACATTACAGGGCACTGTCTCAAACATGCAGCTCTGCACGCAATTGTAAACATGACGCGCCACTCCAATGCCTTCAGAACCAACATGGAGTTTTCTTCTGCACAAAGTACAATATTCACGAGCTCTTGTTACTCGCCACACTAAGGACAGAGCAGCCTATGTGACTACAGAGAGCATGCCCTGGGGAATCAGCTCAACTCGGGTCTGATCCTAATTTAACTCGACCACTTATTAGCTGTCCCTTAGCCTTTGTGTGCCTCCATTTCCTCATCAACAAAATGGGGATAAAAACTGTAGTTAACATCACAGGACACTGTTGTGGGCTTACATGGGAATCTATGCAAAGTGTTTACTTAGGTTCCTAGCACAAAACACACAGCTCAATAACTCTTTGGTAATATTATCAGAATCATTACCATCACTACTACTTTAAAAGACAACATTTCAATTAAGTAAAATGATATCATTCCACCTACTTTGCAGCTGTGTTTTAAGGATTAAGAAAGAACACTGTATTTCAGTGATTCTAAGATGCTTCTTTTCTCATATTTTAACACCTCTGACTCTGGAAGGCAATGTATAATTCAGAATGCCTTGAAAGTATAGTTGGAGCATTTAAATAATTTCTTACTGGTATTTACAAGAACGGGCATCCTACCACCCTAACGTGAAGTGAAATAATGGAAACACACCAGACCTTCCTCCGTAGTTCTCATCATAAGTTGGCATCTAAATAAATGTTCATTCTTAAGAGCATCATGGGGAAAGAGGACTAACATCACCAAGAAATTCTTGTTTTGATTTTCAAGAAACCTGAAGCCAAAAGAGACTCAGCATTCAAGTGACTAGGGATGGCTCCTTTCATTGACTGTTTTGATTCATAGATTACATGAAAATCGGATGATTTCCAGTGATCGATACTCGTATTTAATACTATTGTACACTAGCTAAACAGCAAGTTTGGTCACTGTTCACAATGTCCTAACTGGAGAAATCCTTTTGTTTGAAACGAGGGAGGAAAAGCTTCAATGGATATTAGGTACTAATACTTCCATTTACAATTTTTCATTTCGCTCCTACTGGGCAACATAAAGTTTTTAAGGATGAAGAGGGCCTGAGAGATAGATTCTGAGAGTCCCGAGTAGACTGTGTCTGCTCCATAACAGGTATTCAGTGTATATCTGATGAATAAATGCATTGAAAGAAGGGATAACTACAGCTGGAGAGTTCAATGTTTTTAAACAAAATGTTTATAGTAATGCAGTACTTCTGCAATAGTAATAATCACTTATATGTGCTATTTTTGATTTCCATAAAGACAGAACCAAAATGATGAATCAAAAATCATTTAATATTATAGGTAGTGAAGCTCTATATAATAAAAAAATAAGTGTGTACAGAAATATAGATACATGAACTTCTACCAGCACAGATAAAAAGACTGCCTTTACTTTTGAAGAGGCTAAAAGTTGCCAGAAAATACCAATCTTTAAAAAAAAAATTTGGACATAGAAGTGAGAAATTGTTTTAATCTGTACAAGATGCATATTCCTGGGAATAATGAAATATTACCTGGGATTACTTTATTAATAACAAGCTGTTACTAGAATTCCTGTATATGTTCAGTGTAGAGATCAGATTTTTTAAAAAAGAAAATGTCACAGTACAAACACTCAGATATCAAGTTTGCACATATTTTTGGCTAAAATAACATCATAGTCTGTGTGTGTCTATATAATCAAAGGAATGCTTTCTCCTTTTCCAATCTACCAAAGTACATCTTTGCATGTAAACATGTATGTATTATCCATACCACCTTCAATGGTCTCAGGTAATTCCACCCTACAGACGCACTGCAATTTATTTACGAAATCCGCTGATGTGAATTTTTCACAAGACATTGATATTGTAAGCAGTGCTGAGAAAAGCAAATTGTATGTGATTTATCTAATTATTTCATAAAGATATTTTAGTGCTTGAAATTGATGGGTAAAGGGAATATACATTTTTAAATGTGGTACTTATCACCAAACTGCCTCTTTGAAAAGTCAGAAGCAACTTAAATTTGAAGCAGCTGTACAAGTACCATGGTTCCTCATCTTCTCAACCTTTGAGGATGGAAAAGAAGTTTTCATTTCTTTTGCAACTTTAATTCCTTTTTTTTTTTTACCTAGGACACTAAGTATTGGTCACTTATAGATACACAGAAAGAACTTGGTCAAATTCAAAATTCGACTGCTTTTTTTCTGTTGATTTCAGACACTTCTCTATAAAACAAAGATACACTTTTCCCTGATATGTGTATGCTGTACATAATTTACAAGTACCTTTTCTTGTGCTTTGTTAGTATTATTATCTGATATACAGAGACTATTGATTTCTTATATTGCTCAACCAACCTTCTGAACTCTTGGTTTTTTTGAAGTCTTCGCCAACATAAAAAAATGTATAAATAGGAATTTCTGTTTTCTTCTGGTACTTTCCTCATTTCGTGTATTTATAGTTTTTAATCTACAGTACATCTGGATCTTATTTTTGTGATATGAAAATCTAACGAATTTTCTCCAAATACTTAACAGGTATTTTTCCATCATTCATGAGTAATTCATATTTTCTACTAACCCTAAATGTCATCACTATGAAGCTCTAACATCCTGCATATATTAGGGTGTTTGGGCATTTTCTGCTATATTCCAATCATTTATCTCTCTTTTCAGCTCTTAGTAAAGAAATTGTGGCAATACAGCACCCGTTGACACCTAGAAGGGCAAATCTTCGTCTACTATACAGAATGATTCTTAATTTTATCACTACAATCAAAGAGCATGTGCAACCCAAAACTTTTAAAACCCTGAGAGTTTAGTTGGCTTATGGAAAACTGATAACTAGAGGAAGAGCACACACGGTGAGAAAACGAGTCTTCCTAGCCAAGACCACAGGCATCTTCCACTGGAAGCTTCCCTTCTAAGGCCCCTCAATAAACACCATACATACATGGGTGGACACTGATGTAAAACGGATACTGGGTTTTAGCTGAAGAACTTTTAGCCCACAAGTCGCTCTATTATGGGAATTAGTTTTCTCATTACGGACTTTTCTATAGTGTTTAACAATGTGGTCTAAAACTGTGCACATCAAAAGTAAAATGCTGCATATACTTCTTTTCATTTCTATTACTGATATTTAGTTAAATTGGTTTAACATTGTCAGTAAAGTGCTTTATAAGGGGAATTATGAGTGACGGGACCTTGAGAGTTTGTCCTGGTGCTCACCACGTGGGCCTGGGCCCTGGCCCCCAGGTAAGGGCCCCGCCCAGGCTGCGCTCCTCCCGGGGGAGCCGGCAGGTGGGCCCCTCTCCCAGGCCCCCGCCGCCTCCGGCCCGTGCCCAGCGGCCCCCCAGGCCCGCTCACCTCTTCTGCCGGTCTCTGTCGTTCAGTCTCTCTGGATGGAGCGAGAGCAGCTTCTGCACTCCGGCCACGTCGCCCCTGGAGGCAGCTCTGTGGATTTTTTGGAGATCTTTGTCTCGGATGCAGTACCCGGACTCCGAGGTGACCCCACCTCCGGTCTCAGGCTGCCAGCCACCACCATCGCTCTGGGGTCTCCTTCGGAAACCCAAGCCGGACCTGACCTTCAGAATCCCTAAGCCAATGAACCTCCTCATGGCCAAGCCACGGGCTTCAGAACCTCCTCCGCACTTCTCACGCCTGTTTTCTCCGCGCCCAGCCAACAGTAGCCTCTAGAGCAGCCAACTCCAGTCGCCACAGTATCCCCGCAGGACAGCAAGGCGGTTTGGAATCTCTCCGCCCAGAACGGCCGTCGCCAAGCAACGGTGCACGGGGCAGAGGCCGAGGGCTGCGCGTGCGCACAGAGCCCCGTGGCCAAGGTCAAGGGCACCCGGAGCCCACGTGCAAGGCCCAGGCGCCTCAAGCTTCAGAGGTGGCCTGTGGGCAGCGCTGAGTTCCATTCGGACCTCGGTGGGCGCTGGCCCAGGCTTCTGCTGGGTCGTCTGAGCAAAATGAAATAGGAAATTTCATTTCCTGAATTAAGAAAACAGGTATGTAACAGGCAGAGAACTTGGGGGAAGCAAAAACCATAAATGAGAGAAGAAAAAATACCTTTATGTACCCTAAAACTGAAATGTATTAATTTCGATTTATAAAACACAAAAGCATTTAAAAGCTTGATTTCCCAGAGAAAACTCTTGTATTTTTTTTCTTTTTTTTGGGGTGAAAATTGCTTTAATCAAGATATTTCACTGAATTATAAAAATATGATACTTTGTGTTTTTGATTTTTGGAGCCTAACCTTTTTTGTAGGAGCTCTTGTTTCGCATAACACGGCAGTTTTAGGGCCCTGGCAGCCGTGCCGCACGGGGGCCACCTGTGCACCACACGTCACAGGGGTGTGGCCTGCCTCTGAGGCCTCCGTGGCGCGGTTCTCCCGTGGGGATCCCGCTGACAGCGACAGCACCTCCGAGGGTGCCCTTCGCGGGCCTGTTACCTCCAATGACCGCGGAGCCATGTCCGTCCGCTCTGACCCAGGGCTCGCCCCCATCTATCGGTCCAGAACGACCTACAGTAGAAAAAGGCAGAACGACAGGGGGGGTGGAAAGGCGGACTTTTGAAAATCCACAAACAGTTGAAAGCAGACAATCGCAGCCATAGAAATGAACAAGAGCCGAGGCACTGAGACTGGAAAGGGCAGAGAAGGGGAAGGCGGACCCACAGAGGACTTCGGGGAGCCTCCGGACGCAGAGCGGCTGGCAGGCCGCGGGCGGAGGGCCACGCACCTGCGCCACCTGCGGGCGGCCGGGTCGCCGCGCGCGCCGGGGCTCCGGGCCCCGCCCCCGGGGCACAGCGGGACGCGGCCACCTGTCCGCGGACGGCGACTGGGCCCGGGCGGCCGGGGAGCAGCGCCGCCTTCAGCGGGGTGGCGGGGCCGAAGCGCACGGCGGAGAGGCAGCCGGTGAAGCCCCGCGCGCCGGCTCGCAGCGTGTCCGGGTCCGCGCCGGGGGGCTCTGCGGGCGCAAGAAGAGGGCACACACGTGAGGCGGGGCCGCGGGCGGGGCCGCGGGCAGGGACCTCTCTGCGAAGCCTGGGCGCGGCCTTCCTCGGGAGACGCGACAGGGCCCCCTGTGGCCTCGGCCGAGGACCCGCGGGACGGCCTGCCCGCCGCCAACTGCACTTTCCCCAGCGGCGTTCACCGTGACAAACCAATGAAATCCCCCGCCACTTCCGTTTTCAAATGATCATTAGAGTGGGCAACCTAAATGAGCAAACTAAACAGAAACAGTCTCAGAGATATAGAGGAAAAACCGAGGGTTGCCAGATGCTGGGGGGTGGGGGTGGGGGAGAAGCCGAGGGGACCAGAAAGTGCAAATCAGTAGCCACAACATTGCCACGGGGATACATACGAAAGACACTTTGGGGAATGTAATCAACAATGCCGTGAAAACCCTGCAAGCGTCAGACGGGCACCCGTCCCATCAGACAGACCGCCCCACGGACGGTGTAGACGCCCGACCCCTGCAGTGTACACCCGAGGCTGAACAATACTGAATGTCAACCACAATTTAACACATATATAGCCACAGGATGTGGAGTACAGCATAGGGAATAGTCAGTGGTACTGTAACAGCTATGAACACTGCCACAGGGGTAGTACATTGGGGGCTTATCACTTTGTGAGGGAAACTCTTGTATTTTGAAACGTTTTATTTTCAACCTCAATATCTATCACCTTAGACCCAAAAATCTTCTTTAAAAATTGGAGTATCCTTTGTACTTATCTGCTTTTTGAATAAGGCCTGTGAAACTAGAAATCTCTTTCTCTTTTCAGTATATATGTTAAGAAAGAAAGGAAATTTGCTGTTTTGCCTCAGGATTTCACCAATTTATTCAGTCTAGAATGGCCAAAAAAGATCCACATTTCCAATCCTTTCTTTAGTTGGTATTATATTCACTTGTCAATTTGTGACAACTGGACCAGTATTATTATAGCCGGTTTGATTTTCAAACACCTTTTTAAAAACCCACCTTAAATTTGTCACTTAAATCCTTCAGTTGTCTTTCCAAAGGTGAGTTTGCATTAAGTTAATCAGTTCATAACTAACCACACTACTGACTGTTCATTTTTTGGCAGTGTCTACACACTTGTCTGTACAATTATTTTGCCAATATTTGAGTATTTAATCATTTTTTGTCATTATAAAACTGAGTGGGAAATATAAAAATGAATTTACCAACACCCAGAAGCACAGATCATACAGACATAATACAATTATTAAACTTAGACATGATTAGGCATTCTGAGAAACATCCCGTACCCCCTTCTTAGTCCCCTTCCCTCCCGCAAGCCCTCTGCCAGCAGCCTTTCCTCCAGCCCCCAACGCCCAAGCCCCGGTCTGTCTGCAGGCTCAGGCCTGCCTAGGCCTTGGGCGGCTTTCTCCAGCCAAGGACGTCCTTGGCACCTCGGGACCCAGCCCAGGGGACGACTATCGCTCTGCCTGCACCTGGGCCCCGAGACAGAGACTCGGGGTGTCGCCGGACACCGGACCAAGGGGAAGGCCACCCGCCCCACCCCACCGGAAAGATCTGTCTCCGCTGGACAGCACCGCGACCCCTCCCCGCCCCCCTTTCATCTCCCAGGAGCGCCAGGCGCCCGACCTTCCCGCCTGCCTCGGTGGCCCCGCCCCCAGCACCAAAAGAGCTGGACAAAACGGCGAAAATAGGGAGCGCACGTGCCCTCGGGTTCCAGGAGAGACCACCACAGGGAAAAGCAGGCAGGCGGGCATGCACACAACCCACACAAGGAGGGTGTCTGGGACTGCTCCTCTCCTCCCGCATTCGGGACCCCGGGGCTCGGAGCCCGGCTGCAATCCGCGGACCCTGGAGGCCTGCCCCGGGGTCCCACGGTGACTGACAGCGCCCGGGCACTGCATCCGCAACGGAGCCCAGCCCCGGGCCCCACGGCACTCCTGTGGGGAAGCTGCCACTTCAACACAGCCTCAGTGCCTCTGTCCCAGTCGGTGTCCCATCCTGTGCGTCTATCTCCCCTCCTCTCCAACTCCCAACTCCTGTCTGTCTGTCTTCTGCCTCCTCCAGGGAAGTGGTAGAGGCCTCGTGGAGCCACAGATGGCGCTAATGGGCCTCGCTGCGGGCAAGGAGTAAAAGGAAGTCCACCCAGGCGACGTTTGCAGGAGGCGGGGAGCAGTCGAGAGGCGGGGCCCTGGGGAAGCCGGCCAGCGGGGAGATGCTCCGAATGGGAGCAGCCCGGCAGCCTGGTTCGCGCTCACCATGCAGGGCGGTCCGCCGATCTTGTGGCGCCAGGAGCCTACTCCCAGCGTCTATGGCCACAGCGGCTTGAACGCGCCCGATCTCCTCTGATCTGGGAAGCGGAGCAGGGTCGGGCCTGGTTAGTACTTGGATGGGGTCCGCCCCGGAATACCGCGTGCCCTAGGCTTTGGCCCGCCACTCCTTTTGCGGCCGCCCCGCCCCTCGTCCTTCGGGAGTGGCCCAGCCCGCCTAATAAACCCACGCCAGGGGTGGCGCTTGAGAGGCTGGAGGGTTAGGGGGAGAGGAATGGGTGGCGCCACACAGCACTACAATCTCGCTGCATCGGCCCCACGCCAGGCCCTTCGGCCCGGGCTACCCCCTCCCCGCACCCCCTTCTTAGTCCCCTTCCCTCCCGCAAGCCCTCTGCCAGCAGCCTTTCGTCCCGCCCCCAACGCCCAAGCCCCGGTGTGTCTGCAGGCGCAGGCCTGCTTAGGCCTTGGGCGGCTCTCTCCATCCAAGGACGTTCTTGGCACCTCGGGACACAGCCCAGGGGACGACTATCTCTCTGCCTGCACCTGGGCCCCGAGACAGAGACTCGGGGTGTCGCGGGACACCGGACCAAGGGGAAGGCCACCCGCCCCACCCCACCGGAAAGATCTGTCTCCGCTGGACAGCACCGCGACCCCTCCCCGCCCCCCTTTCATCTCCCAGGAGCGCCAGGCGCCCTCCCTTCCCGCCTGCCTCGGTGGCCCCGCCCCCAGCACCAAAAGAGCTGGACAAAACGGCGAAAATAGGGAGCGCACGTGCCCTCGGGTTCCAGGAGAGACCACCACAGGGAAAAGCAGGCAGGCGGGCATGCACACAACCCACACAAGGAGGGTGCCTGGGACTGCTCCTCTCCTCCCGCATGCGGGACCCCGGGGCTCGGAGCCCGGCGGCAATCCGCGGACCCTGGAGGCCTGCCCCGGGGTCCCACGGTGACTGACAGCGCCCGGGCACTGCATCCGTAACGGAGCCCAGCCCCAGGCACCACGGCACTCCTGTGGGGAAGCTGCCACTTCAACTCAGCCTCAGTGCCTCTGTCCCAGTCGGTGTCTCATCCTGTGCGTCCGTCTCCCCTCCTCCCCAACTCCCAACACCTGTCTGTCTGTCTTCTGCCACCTCCAGGGAAGTGGTAGCGGCCCCGTGGAGCCACAGATGGCGCTAAGGGGCCGCGCTGCGGGCAAGGAGTAAAAGGAAGTCCACCCAGGCGACGTTTGCAGGAGGCGGGGAGCAGTCGAGAGACGGGGCCCTGGCGGAGCCGGCCAGCGGGGAGATGCTCCGAATGGGAGCAGCCCGGCAGCCTGGTTCGCGCTCACCATGCAGGGCGGTCCGCCGATCTTGTGGTGCCAGGAGCCTACTCCCAGCGTCTATGGCCACAGCGGCTTGAACGCGCCCGATCTCCTCTGATCTGGGAAGCGAAGCAGGGTCGGGCCTGGTTAGTACTTGGATGGGGTCCGCCCCGGAATACCGCGTGCCCTAGGCTTTGGCCCGCCACTCCTTTTGCGGCCGCCCCGCCTCTCGTCCTTCGGGAGTGGCCCAGCCCGCCTAATAAACCCACGCCAGGGGTGGCGCTTGAGAGGCTGGAGGGTTAGGGGGAGAGGAATGGGTGGCGCCACACAGCACTACAATCTCGCTGCATGGGCCCCACTCCAGGCCCTTCGGCCCGGGCTCCCCCCCTCCACGCACCCCCGTCTTAGTCCCCTTCCCTCCCGCAAGCCCTCTGCCAGCAGCCTTTCGTCCCACCCCAACGCCCAAGCCAAGGTCTGTCGGCAGGCGCAGGCCTGCCTAGGCCTTGGGCGGCTTTCTCCAGCCAAGGACGTGCTTGGCACCTCGGGACCCAGCCCAGGGGACGACTATCGCTCTGCCTGCACCTGGGCCCCGAGTCAGAGACTCGGGATGTCGCCGGACACCGGACCAAGGGGAAGGCCACCCGCCCCACCCCACCGGAAAGATCTGTCTCCGCTGGACAGCACCGCGACCCCTCCCCGCCCCCCTTTCATCTCCCAGGAGCGCCAGGCGCCCTCCCTTCCCGCCTGCCTCGGTGGCCCCGCCCCCAGCACCAAAAGAGCTGGACAAAACGGCGAAAATAGGGAGCGCACGTGCCCTCGGGTTCCAGGAGAGACCACCACAGGGAAAAGCAGGCAGGCGGGCATGCACACAACCCACACCAGGAGGGTGCCTGGGGCTGCCCCTCTCCTCCCGCATGCGGGACCCCGGGCGGGCTCGGAGCCCGGCGGCAATCCCCGGACCCTGGAGGCCTGCCCCGGGATCCCACGGTGACTGACAGCGCCCGGGCACTGCATCCGCAACGGAGCCCAGCCCCGGCCACCACGGCACTCCTGTGGGGAAGCTGCCACTTCAACTCAGCCTCAGTGCCTCTGTCCCAGTCGGTGTCCCATCCTGTGCGTCTATCTCCCCTCCTCTCCAACTCCCAACTCCTGTCTGTCTGTCTTCTGCCTCCTCCAGGGAAGTGGTAGAGGCCTCGTGGAGCCACAGATGGCGCTAATGGGCCTCGCTGCGGGCAAGGAGTAAAAGGAAGTCCACCCAGGCGACGTTTGCAGGAGGCGGGGAGCAGTCGAGAGGCGGGGCCCTGGGGAAGCCGGCCAGCGGGGAGATGCTCCGAATGGGAGCAGCCCGGCAGCCTGGTTCGCGCTCACCATGCAGGGCGGTCCGCCGATCTTGTGGCGCCAGGAGCCTACTCCCAGCGTCTATGGCCACAGCGGCTTGAACGCGCCCGATCTCCTCTGATCTGGGAAGCGGAGCAGGGTCGGGCCTGGTTAGTACTTGGATGGGGTCCGCCCCGGAATACCGCGTGCCCTAGGCTTTGGCCCGCCACTCCTTTTGCGGCCGCCCCGCCCCTCGTCCTTCGGGAGTGGCCCAGCCCGCCTAATAAACCCACGCCAGGGGTGGCGCTTGAGAGGCTGGAGGGTTAGGGGGAGAGGAATGGGTGGCGCCACACAGCACTACAATCTCGCTGCATCGGCCCCACGCCAGGCCCTTCGGCCCGGGCTCCCCCCCTCCCCGCACCCCCTTCTTAGTCCCCTTCCCTCCCGCAAGCCCTCTGCCAGCAGCCTTTGGTCCCACCCCAACGCCCAAGCCCCTGTCTGCCTGCAGGCGCAGGCCTGCCTAGGCCTTGGGCGGCTTTCTCCAGCCAATGACGTGCTTGGCACCTCGGGACCCAGCCCAGGGGACGACTATCGCTCTGCCTGCACCTGGGCCCCGAGACAGAGACTCGGGGTGTCGCCGGACACCGGACCAAGGGGAAGGCCACCCGCCCCACCCCACCGGAAAGATCTGTCTCCGCTGGACAGCACCGCGACCCCTCCCCGCCCCCCTTTCATCTCCCAGGAGCGCCAGGCGCCCTCCCTTCCCGCCTGCCTCGGTGGCCCCGCCACCAGCACCAAAAGAGCTGGACAAAAGGGCGAAAATAGGGAGCGCACGTGCCCTCGGGTTCCAGGAGAGTCCACCACAGGGAAAAGCAGGCAGGCGGGCATGCTCACAACCCACACAAGGAGGGTGTCTAAGACTGCTCCTCTCCTCCCGCATGCGGGACCCCGGGCGGGCTCGGAGCCCGGCGGCAATCCGCGGACCCTGGAGGCCTGTCCCGGGATCCCACGGTGACTGACAGCGCCCGGGCACTGCATCCGCAACGGAGCCCAGCCCCGGGCACCACGGCACTCCTGTGGGGAAGCTGCCACTTCAACTCAGCCTCAGAGCGTCTGTCCCAGTCGGTCTCCCATCCAGTGCGTCCATCCCCCCTCCTCCCCAACTCCCAACCCCTGTCTGTCTGTCTTCTGCCACCTCCAGGGAAGTGGTAGCGGCCCCGTGGAGCCACAGATGGCGCTAAGGGGCCGCGCTGCGGGCAAGGAGTAAAAGGAAGTCTACCCAGGCGACATTTGGAGGAGGCGGGGAGCAGTCGGGAGGCGGGGCCCTGGCGGAGCCGGCCAGCGGGGAGATGCTCCGGATGGGAGCAGCCCGGCAGCCTGGTTCGCGCTCACCATACAGGGCGGTCCGCCGATCTTGTGGCGCCAGGAGCCTACTCCCAGCGTCTATGGCCACAGCGGCTTGAACGCGCCAGATCTCCTCTGATCTGGGAAGCGGAGCAGGGTCGGGCCTGGTTAGTACGTGGATGGGGTCCGCCCCGGAATACCGGGTGCCCTAGGCTTTGGCCCGCCACTCCTTTTGCGGCCGCCCCGCCCCTCGTCCTTCGGGAGTGGCCCAGCGCGCCTAATAAACCCACGCCAGGGGTGTCGCTTGGGAGGCTGGAGGGTTAGGGGGAGAGGAATGGGTGGCGCCACACAGCACTACAATCTCGCTGCATCGGACCCACGCCAGGCCCTTCGGCCCGGGCTCCCCCCCTCCCCGCACCCCCTTCTTAGTCCCCTTCCCTCCCGCAAGCCCTCTGCCAGCAGCCTTTGGTCCCACCCCAACGCCCAAGCACCTGTCTGCCTGCAGGCGCAGGCCTGCCTAGGCCTTGTGCGGCTTTCTCCAGCCAAGGACGTGCTTGGCACCTCGGGACCCAGCCCAGGGGACGACTATCGCTCTGCCTGCACCTGGGCCCCGAGACAGAGACTCGGGGTGTCGCCGGACACCGGACCAAGGGGAAGGCCACCCGCCCCACCCCACCGGAAAGATCTGTCTCCGCTGGACAGCACCGCGACCCCTCCCCGCCCCCCTTTCATCTCCCAGGAGCGCCAGGCGCCCTCCCTTCCCGCCTGCCTCGGTGGCCCCGCCCCCAGCACCAAAAGAGCTGGACAAAACGGCGAAAATAGGGAGCGCACGTGCCCTCGGGTTCCAGGAGAGACCACCACAGGGAAAAGCAGGCAGGCGGGCATGCACACAAACCACAGAAGGAGGGTGTCTGGGACTGCTCCTCTCCTCCCGCATTCGGGACCCCGGGGCTCGGAGCCCGGCTGCAATCCGCGGACCCTGGAGGCCTGCCCCGGGGTCCCACGGTGACTGACAGCGCCCGAGCACTGCATCCGCAACGGAGCCCAGCCCCAGGCACCACGGCACTCCTGTGGGGAAGCTGCCACTTCAACTCAGCCTCAGAGCGTCTGTCCCAGTCGGTGTCCCATCCTGTGCGTCCGTCCCCCCTCCTACCCAACTCCCAACACCTGTCTGTCTGTCTTCTGCCACCTCGAGGGAAGGGATAGCGGCCCCGTGGAGCCACAGATGGCGCTAAGGGGCCTCGCTGCTGGCAAGGAGTAAAAGAAAGTCCACCCAGGCGACATTTGGAGGAGGCGGGGAGCAGGCGGGAGGCGGGGCCCTGGCGGAGCCGGCCAGCGGGGAGATGCTCCGGATGGGAGCAGCCCGGCAGCCTGGTTCGCGCTCACCATACAGGGTGGTCCGCCGATCTTGTGGCGCCAGGAGCCTGCTCCCAGCGTCTATGGCCACAGCGGCTTGAACGCGCCCGATCTCCTCTGATCTGGGAAGCGAAGCAGGGTCGGGCCTGGTTAGTACGTGGATGGGGTCCGCCCCGGAATACCGGGTGCCCTAGGCTTTGGCCCGCCACTCCTTTGGCGGCCGCCCTGTCCCTAGTCCTTAGGGAGTGGCCCAGCGCGCCTAATAAACTCACGCCAGGGGTGGCGCTTGGGAGGCTGGAGGGTTAGGGGGAGAGGAATGGGTGGCGCCACACAGCACTACAATCTCCTGCATGGGCCCCAGGCCACGCCCTTCGGCCCGGGCTCCCCCGCCCTCCGGCACCACGTTCTTAGTCCCCTTCCCTCCCTCAAGCCCTCTGCCAGCAGCCTTTCGTCCCGCCCCCAACGCCCAAGCCCCGGTGTGTCTGCAGGCACAGGCCTGCTTAGGCCTTGGGCGGCTCTCTCCAGCCAAGGACGGCCTTGGCACTTCGGGACCCAGCCCAGGGGACGACTATCGCTCTGCCTGCACCTGGGCCCCGAGACAGAGACTCGGGGTGTCGCCGGACACCGGACCAAGGGGAAGGCCACCCGCCCCACCCCACCGGAAAGATCTGTCTCCGCTGGACAGCACCGCGACCCCTCCCCGCCCCCCTTTCATCTCCCAGGAGCGCCAGGCGCCCTCCCTTCCCGCCGGCCTCGGTGGCCCCGCCCCCAGCACCAAAAGAGCTGGACAAAACGGCGAAAATAGGGAGCGCACGTGCCCTCGGGTTCCAGGAGAGACCACCACAGGGAAAAGCAGGCAGGCGGGCATGCACACAACCCACACAAGGAGGGTGTCTGGGACTGCTCCTCTCCTCCCGCATTCGGGACCCCGGGGCTCGGAGCCGGCTGCAATCCGCGGACCCTGGAGCACCGGACAGCGCCCGGGCACTGCATCCGCAACGGAGCCCAGCCCCGGGCACCACCGCACTCCGGTGGGGAAGCTGCCACTTCAACTCAGCCTCAGTGCCTCTGTCCCAGTCGGTGTCCCATCCTGTGCGTCCGTCTCCCCTCCTCTCCAACTCCCAACCCCTGTCTGTCTGTCTTCTGCCTCCTCCAGGGAAGTGGTAGAGGCCCCGTGGAGCCACAGATGGCGCTAAGGGGCCTCGCTGCTGGCAAGGAGTAAAAGAAAGTCCACCCAGGCGACATTTGGAGGAGGCGGGGAGCAGGCGGGAGGCGGGGTCCTGGCGGAGCCGGCCAGCGGGGAGATGCTCCGGATGGGAGCAGCCCGGCAGCCTGGTTCGCGCTCACCATACAGGGCGGTCCGCCGATCTTGTGGCGCCGGGAGCCTACTCCCAGCGTCTATGGCCACAGCGGCTTGAACGCGCCCGATCTCCTCTGATCTGGGAAGCGAAGCAGTGTCGGGCCTGGTTAGTACTTGGATGGCGTCCGCCCCGGAATACCGGGTGCCCTAGGCTTTGGCCCGCCACTCCTTTGGCGGCCGCCCCGCCCCTCGTCCTTCGGGAGTGGCCCAGCGCGCCTAATAAACCCACGCCAGGGGTGTCGCTTGGGAGGCTGGAGGGTTAGGGGGAGAGGAATGGGTGGCGCCACACAGCACTACAATCTCGCTGCATCGGACCCACGCCAGGCCCTTCGGCCCGGGCTCCCCCCCTCCCCGCACCCCCTTCTTAGTCCCCTTCCCTCCCGCAAGCCCTCTGCCAGCAGCCTTTGGTCCCACCCCAACGCCCAAGCACCTGTCTGCCTGCAGGCGCAGGCCTGCCTAGGCCTTGGGCGGCTTTCTCCAGCCAAGGACGTGCTTGGCACCTCGGGACCCAGCCCAGGGGACGACTATCGCTCTGCCTGCACCTGGGCCCCGAGACAGAGACTCGGGGTGTCGCCGGACACCGGACCAAGGGGAAGGCCACCCGCCCCACCCCACCGGAAAGATCTGTCTCCGCTGGACAGCACCGCGACCCCTCCCCGCCCCCCTTTCATCTCCCAGGAGCGCCAGGCGCCCTCCCTTCCCGCCTGCCTCGGTGGCCCCGCCCCCAGCACCAAAAGAGCTGGACAAAACGGCGAAAATAGGGAGCGCACGTGCCCTCGGGTTCCAGGAGAGACCACCACAGGGAAAAGCAGGCAGGCGGGCATGCACACAACCCACACCAGGAGGGTGCCTGGGACTGCCCCTCTCCTCCCGCATGCGGGACCCCGGGCGGGCTCGGAGCCCGGCGGCAATCCCCGGACCCTGGAGGCCTGCCCCGGGATCCCACGGTGACTGACAGCGCCCGGGCACTGCATCCGCAACAGAGCCCAGCCCCAGGCACCACGGCACTCCTGTGGGGAAGCTGCCACTTCAACTCAGCCTCAGAGCGTCTGTCCCAGTCGGTGTCCCATCCTGTGCGTCCGTCCCCCCTCCTCCCCAACTCCCAACACCTGTCTGTCTGTCTTCTGCCTCCTCCAGGGAAGTGGTAGAGGCCCCGTGGAGCCACAGATGGCGCTAAGGGGCCGCGCTGCGGGCAAGGAGTAAAAGGAAGTCCACCTAGGCAACGTTTGCAGGAGGCGGGGAGCAGTCGAGAGGCGGGGCCCTGGCGGAGCCGGCCAGCGGGGAGATGCTCCGGATGGGAGCAGCCCGGCAGCCTGGTTCGCGCTCACCATACAGGGCGGTCCGCCGATCTTGTGGCGCCAGGAGCCTGCTCCCAGCGTCTATGGCCACAGCGGCTTGAACGCGCCAGATCTCCTCTGATCTGGGAAGCGAAGCAGGGTCGGGCCTGGTTAATACTTGGATGGGGTCCGCCCCGGAATACCGGGTGCCCTAGGCTTTGGCCCGCCACTCCTTTTGCGGCCGCCCCGCCCCTCGTCCTTCGGGAGTGGCCCAGCCCGCCTAATAAACCCACGCCAGGGGTGGCGCTTGAGAGGCTGGAGGGTTAGGGGGAGAGGAATGGGTGGCGCCACACAGCACTACAATCTCGCTGCATCGGCCCCACTCCAGGCCCTTCGGCCCGGGCTCCCCCCCTCCCCGCACCCCCTTCTTAGTCCCCTTCCCTCCCGCAAGCCCTCTGCCAGCAGCCTTTCGTCCCACCCCAACGCCCAAGCACCTGTCTGCCTGCAGGCGCAGGCCTGCCTAGGCCTTGGGCGGCTTTCTCCAGCCAAGGACGTCCTTGGCACCTCGGGACCCAGCCCAGGGGACGACTATCGCTCTGCCTGCACCTGGGCCCCGACACAGAGACTCGGGGTGTCGCCGGACACAGGACCAAGGAAAAGGCCACCCGCCCCACCCCACCGGAAAGATCTGTCTCCGCTGGACAGCACCGCGACCCCTCCCCGCCCCCCTTTCATCTCCCAGGAGCGACAGGCGCCCTCCCTTCCCTCCTGCCTCGGTGGCCCCGTCCCCAGCACCAAAAGAGCTGGACAAAACGGCGAAAATAGGGAGCGCACGTGCCCTCGGGTTCCAGGAGAGACCACCACAGGGAAAAGCAGGCAGGCGGGCATGCACACAACCCACACAAGGAGGGTGTCTGGGACTGCTCCTCTCCTCCCGCATTCGGGACCCCGGGGATCGGAGCCCGGCTGCAATCCGCGGACCCTGGAAGCCTGCCCCGGGGTCCCACGGTGACTGACAGCGCCCGGGCACTGCATCCGTAACGGAACCCAGCCCCGGGCACCACGGCACTCCGGTGGGGAAGCTGCCACTTCAACTCAGCCTCAGAGCGTCTGTCCCAGTCCGTGTCCCATCCAGTGCGTCCGTCCCCCCTCCTCCCCAACTCCCAACCCCTGTCTGTCTGTCTTCTGCCACCTCCAGGGAAGTGGTAGCGGCCCCGTGGAGCCACCTATGGCGCTAAGGGGCCTCGCTGCGGGCAAGGAGTAAAAGGAAGTCCACCCAGGCGACATTTGGAGGAGGCGGGGAGCAGGCGGGAGGCGGGGCCCTGGCGGAGCCGGCCAGTGGGGAGATGCTCCGGATGGGAGCAGCCCGGCAGCCTGGTTCGTGCTCACCATACAGGGCGGTCCGCCGATCTTGTGGCGCCAGGAGCCTGCTCCCAGCGTCTATGGCCACAGCGGCTTGAACGCGCCTGATCTCCTCTGATCTGGGAAGCGAAGCAGGGTCGGGCCTGGTTAGTACGTGGATGGGGTCCGCCCCGGAATAATGGGTGCCCTAAGCTTTGGCCCGCCACTCCTTTGGCGGCCGCCCTGTCCCTAGTCCTTAGGGAGTGGCCCAGCGCGCCTAATAAACCCACGCCAGGGGTGGCGCTTGGGAGGCTGGAGGGTTAGGGGGAGAGGAATGGGTGGCGCCACACAGCACTACAATCTCGCTGCATGGGCCCCAGGCCACGCCCTTCGGCCCGGGCTCCCCCGCCCTCCGGCACCCCCTTCTTAGTCCCCTTCCCTCCCGCAAGCCCTCTGCCAGCAGCCTTTGGTCCCACCCCAACGCCCAAGCCCCTGTCTGCCTGCAGGCGCAGCCTGCCTAGGCCTTGGGCGGCTTTCTCCAGCCAAGGACGTGCTTGGCACCTCGGGACCCAGCCCAGGGGACGACTATCGCTCTGCCTGCACCTGGGCCCCGAGACAGAGAGTCGGGGTGTCGCCGGACACCGGACCAAGGGGAAGGCCACCCGCCCCACCCCACCGGAAAGATCTGTCTCCGCTGGACAGCACCGCGACCCCTCCCCGCCCCCCTTTCATCTCCCAGGAGCGCCAGGCGCCCTCCCTTCCCGCCTGCCTCGGTGGCCCCGCCACCAGCACCAAAAGAGCTGGACAAAAGGGCGAAAATAGGGAGCGCACGTGCCCTCGGGTTCCAGGAGAGTCCACCACAGGGAAAAGCAGGCAGGCGGGCATGCTCACAACCCACACAAGGAGGGTGTCTAAGACTGCTCCTCTCCTCCCGCATGCGGGACCTCGGGCGGGCTCGGAGCCCGGCGGCAATCCGCGGACCCTGGAGGCCTGTCCCGGGATCCCACGGTGACTGACAGCGCCCGGGCACTGCATCCGCAACGGAGCCCAGCCCCGGGCACCACGGCACTCCTGTGGGGAAGCTGCCACTTCAACTCAGCCTCAGAGCGTCTGTCCCAGTCGGTGTCCCATCCAGTGCGTCCATCCCCCCTCCTCCCCAACTCCCAACCCCTGTCTGTCTGTCTTCTGCCACCTCCAGGGAAGTGGTAGCGGCCCCGTGGAGCCACAGATGGCGCTAAGGGGCCGCGCTGCGGGCAAGGAGTAAAAGGAAGTCCACCCAGGCGAAATTTGGAGGAGGCGGGGAGCAGTCGGGAGGCGGGGCCCTGGCGGAGCCGGCCAGCGGGGAGATGCTCTGGATGGGAGCAGCCTGGCAGCCTGGTTCGCGCTCACCATACAGGGCGGTCCGCCGATCTTGTGGCGCCAGGAGCCTACTCCCAGCGTCTATGGCCACAGCGGCTTGAACGCGCCAGATCTCCTCTGATCTGGGAAGCGGAGCAGGGTCGGGCCTGGTTAGTACGTGGATGGGGTCCGCCCGGGAATACCGGGTGCCCTAGGCTTTGGCCCGCCACTCCTTTTGCGGCCGCCCCGCCCCTCGTCCTTCGGGAGTGGCCCAGCCCGCCTAATAAACCCACGCCAGGGGTGGCGCTTGGGAGGCTGGAGGGTTAGGGGGAGAGGAATGGGTGGCGCCACACAGCACTACAATCTCGCTGCATCAGCCCCAGGTCGGCCCTTAGGCCCGGGCTCCCCCGCCCCCCCGCACACCGTTCTTAGTCCCCTTCCCTCCCGCAAGCACTCTGCCAGCAGACTTTCGTCCCACCCCAATGCCCAAGCCCAGGTCTGTCTCCAGGCGCAGGCCTGCCTCGGACTTGGGCGGCTCTCTCCAGCCAAGGACGTGCTTGGCACCTCGGGACACAGCCCAGGGGACGACTATCGCTCTGCCTGCACCTGGGCCCCGAGACAGAGACTCGGGGTGTCGCCGGACACCGGACCAAGGGGAAGGCCACCCGCCCCACCCCACCGGAAAGATCTGTCTCCGCTGGACAGCACCGCGACCCCTCCCCGCCCCCCTTTCATCTCCCAGGAGCGCCAGGCGCCCTCCCTTCCCGCCTGCCTCGGTGGCCCCGCCCCAAAAAGAGCTGGACAAAACTGCGAAAATAGGGAGCGCACGTGCCCTCGGGTTCCAGGAGAGACCACCACAGGGAAAAGCAGGCAGGCGGGCATGCACACAACCCACACAAGGAGGGTGTCTGGGACTGCTCCTCTCCTCCCGCATTCGGGACCCCGGGGCTCGGAGCCCGGCTGCAATCCGCGGACCCTGGAGGCCTGCCCCGGTATCCCACGGTGACTGACATCGCCGGGGCACTGCATCCGCAACGGAGCCCAGCCCCGGGCACCACCGCACTCCGGTGGGGAAGCTGCCACTTCAACTCAGCCTCAGAGCGTCTGTCCCAGTCGGTGTCCCATCCAGTGCGTCCGTCCCCCCTCCTCCCCAACTCCCAACCCCTGTCTGTCTGTCTTCTGCCACCTCCTGGGAAGTGGTAGCGGTCCCGTGGAGCCACCTATGGCGCTAAGGGGCCTCGCTGCGGGCAACGAGTAAAAGGAAATCCACCCAGGCGACGTTTGCAGGAGGCGGGGAGCAGGCGGGAGGCGGGGCCCTGGCGGAGCCGGCCAGTGGGGAGATGCTCCGGATGGGAGCAGCCCGGCAGCCTGGTACGCGCTCACCATACAGGGCG
The DNA here is from genome assembly GCF_964194185.1 of Rhinolophus hipposideros. Lineage (NCBI taxonomy): Eukaryota > Metazoa > Chordata > Mammalia > Chiroptera > Rhinolophidae > Rhinolophus > Rhinolophus hipposideros. The sequence goes on from NW_027669331.1 coordinate 116,787, forward strand.
GTCCGCCGATCTTGTGGCGCCGGGAGCCTACTCCCAGCGTCTATGGCCACAGCGGCTTGAACGCGCCCGATCTCCTCTGATCTGGGAAGCGAAGCAGTGTCGGGCCTGGTTAGTACTTGGATGGGGTCCGCCCCGGAATACCGGGTGCCCTAGGCTTTGGCCCGCCACTCCTTTTGCGGCCGCCCCGCCCCTCGTCCTTCGGGAGTGGCCCAGCCCGCCTAATAAACCCACGCCAGGGGTGGCGCTTGAGAGGCTGGAGGGTTAGGGGGAGAGGAATGGGTGGCGCCACACAGCACTACAATCTCGCTGCATCGGCCCCACTCCAGGCCCTTCGGCCCGGGCTCCCCCCCTCCCCGCACCCCCTTCTTAGTCCCCTTCCCTCCCGCAAGCCCTCTGCCAGCAGCCTTTCGTCCCACCCCAACGCCCAAGCACCTGTCTGCCTGCAGGCGCAGGCCTGCCTAGGCCTTGGGCGGCTTTCTCCAGCCAAGGACGTCCTTGGCACCTCGGGACCCAGCCCAGGGGACGACTATCGCTCTGCCTGCACCTGGGCCCCGACACAGAGACTCGGGGTGTCGCCGGACACAGGACCAAGGAAAAGGCCACCCGCCCCACCCCACCGGAAAGATCTGTCTCCGCTGGACAGCACCGCGACCCCTCCCCGCCCCCCTTTCATCTCCCAGGAGCGACAGGCGCCCTCCCTTCCCTCCTGCCTCGGTGGCCCCGTCCCCAGCACCAAAAGAGCTGGACAAAACGGCGAAAATAGGGAGCGCACGTGCCCTCGGGTTCCAGGAGAGACCACCACAGGGAAAAGCAGGCAGGCGGGCATGCACACAACCCACACAAGGAGGGTGTCTGGGACTGCTCCTCTCCTCCCGCATTCGGGACCCCGGGGATCGGAGCCCGGCTGCAATCCGCGGACCCTGGAAGCCTGCCCCGGGGTCCCACGGTGACTGACAGCGCCCGGGCACTGCATCCGTAACGGAACCCAGCCCCGGGCACCACGGCACTCCGGTGGGGAAGCTGCCACTTCAACTCAGCCTCAGAGCGTCTGTCCCAGTCCGTGTCCCATCCAGTGCGTCCGTCCCCCCTCCTCCCCAACTCCCAACCCCTGTCTGTCTGTCTTCTGCCACCTCCAGGGAAGTGGTAGCGGCCCCGTGGAGCCACCTATGGCGCTAAGGGGCCTCGCTGCGGGCAAGGAGTAAAAGGAAGTCCACCCAGGCGACATTTGGAGGAGGCGGGGAGCAGGCGGGAGGCGGGGCCCTGGCGGAGCCGGCCAGTGGGGAGATGCTCCGGATGGGAGCAGCCCGGCAGCCTGGTTCGTGCTCACCATACAGGGCGGTCCGCCGATCTTGTGGCGCCAGGAGCCTGCTCCCAGCGTCTATGGCCACAGCGGCTTGAACGCGCCTGATCTCCTCTGATCTGGGAAGCGAAGCAGGGTCGGGCCTGGTTAGTACGTGGATGGGGTCCGCCCCGGAATAATGGGTGCCCTAAGCTTTGGCCCGCCACTCCTTTGGCGGCCGCCCTGTCCCTAGTCCTTAGGGAGTGGCCCAGCGCGCCTAATAAACCCACGCCAGGGGTGGCGCTTGGGAGGCTGGAGGGTTAGGGGGAGAGGAATGGGTGGCGCCACACAGCACTACAATCTCGCTGCATGGGCCCCAGGCCACGCCCTTCGGCCCGGGCTCCCCCGCCCTCCGGCACCCCCTTCTTAGTCCCCTTCCCTCCCGCAAGCCCTCTGCCAGCAGCCTTTGGTCCCACCCCAACGCCCAAGCCCCTGTCTGCCTGCAGGCGCAGCCTGCCTAGGCCTTGGGCGGCTTTCTCCAGCCAAGGACGTGCTTGGCACCTCGGGACCCAGCCCAGGGGACGACTATCGCTCTGCCTGCACCTGGGCCCCGAGACAGAGAGTCGGGGTGTCGCCGGACACCGGACCAAGGGGAAGGCCACCCGCCCCACCCCACCGGAAAGATCTGTCTCCGCTGGACAGCACCGCGACCCCTCCCCGCCCCCCTTTCATCTCCCAGGAGCGCCAGGCGCCCTCCCTTCCCGCCTGCCTCGGTGGCCCCGCCACCAGCACCAAAAGAGCTGGACAAAAGGGCGAAAATAGGGAGCGCACGTGCCCTCGGGTTCCAGGAGAGTCCACCACAGGGAAAAGCAGGCAGGCGGGCATGCTCACAACCCACACAAGGAGGGTGTCTAAGACTGCTCCTCTCCTCCCGCATGCGGGACCTCGGGCGGGCTCGGAGCCCGGCGGCAATCCGCGGACCCTGGAGGCCTGTCCCGGGATCCCACGGTGACTGACAGCGCCCGGGCACTGCATCCGCAACGGAGCCCAGCCCCGGGCACCACGGCACTCCTGTGGGGAAGCTGCCACTTCAACTCAGCCTCAGAGCGTCTGTCCCAGTCGGTGTCCCATCCAGTGCGTCCATCCCCCCTCCTCCCCAACTCCCAACCCCTGTCTGTCTGTCTTCTGCCACCTCCAGGGAAGTGGTAGCGGCCCCGTGGAGCCACAGATGGCGCTAAGGGGCTGCGCTGCGGGCAAGGAGTAAAAGGAAGTCCACCCAGGCGAAATTTGGAGGAGGCGGGGAGCAGTCGGGAGGCGGGGCCCTGGCGGAGCCGGCCAGCGGGGAGATGCTCTGGATGGGAGCAGCCTGGCAGCCTGGTTCGCGCTCACCATACAGGGCGGTCCGCCGATCTTGTGGCGCCAGGAGCCTACTCCCAGCGTCTATGGCCACAGCGGCTTGAACGCGCCAGATCTCCTCTGATCTGGGAAGCGGAGCAGGGTCGGGCCTGGTTAGTACGTGGATGGGGTCCGCCCCGGAATACCGGGTGCCCTAGGCTTTGGCCCGCCACTCCTTTTGCGGCCGCCCCGCCCCTCGTCCTTCGGGAGTGGCCCAGCCCGCCTAATAAACCCACGCCAGGGGTGGCGCTTGGGAGGCTGGAGGGTTAGGGGGAGAGGAATGGGTGGCGCCACACAGCACTACAATCTCGCTGCATCAGCCCCAGGTCGGCCCTTAGGCCCGGGCTCCCCCGCCCCCCCGCACACCGTTCTTAGTCCCCTTCCCTCCCGCAAGCACTCTGCCAGCAGACTTTCGTCCCACCCCAATGCCCAAGCCCAGGTCTGTCTCCAGGCGCAGGCCTGCCTCGGACTTGGGCGGCTCTCTCCAGCCAAGGACGTGCTTGGCACCTCGGGACACAGCCCAGGGGACGACTATCGCTCTGCCTGCACCTGGGCCCCGAGACAGAGACTCGGGGTGTCGCCGGACACCGGACCAAGGGGAAGGCCACCCGCCCCACCCCACCGGAAAGATCTGTCTCCGCTGGACAGCACCGCGACCCCTCCCCGCCCCCCTTTCATCTCCCAGGAGCGCCAGGCGCCCTCCCTTCCCGCCTGCCTCGGTGGCCCCGCCCCCAACACCAAAAGAGCTGGACAAAACTGCGAAAATAGGGAGCGCACGTGCCCTCGGGTTCCAGGAGAGACCACCACAGGGAAAAGCAGGCAGGCGGGCATGCACACAACCCACACAAGGAGGGTGTCTGGGACTGCTCCTCTCCTCCCGCATTCGGGACCCCGGGGCTCGGAGCCCGGCTGCAATCCGCGGACCCTGGAGGCCTGCCCCGGTATCCCACGGTGACTGACATCGCCGGGGCACTGCATCCGCAACGGAGCCCAGCCCCGGGCACCACCGCACTCCGGTGGGGAAGCTGCCACTTCAACTCAGCCTCAGAGCGTCTGTCCCAGTCGGTGTCCCATCCAGTGCGTCCGTCCCCCCTCCTCCCCAACTCCCAACCCCTGTCTGTCTGTCTTCTGCCACCTCCTGGGAAGTGGTAGCGGTCCCGTGGAGCCACCTATGGCGCTAAGGGGCCTCGCTGCGGGCAACGAGTAAAAGGAAATCCACCCAGGCGACGTTTGCAGGAGGCGGGGAGCAGGCGGGAGGCGGGGCCCTGGCGGAGCCGGCCAGTGGGGAGATGCTCCGGATGGGAGCAGCCCGGCAGCCTGGTACGCGCTCACCATACAGGGCGGTCCGCCGATCTTGTGGCGCCGGGAGCCTACTCCCAGCGTCTATGGCCACAGCGGCTTGAACGCGCCCGATCTCCTCTGATCTGGGAAGCGAAGCAGTGTCGGGCCTGGTTAGTACTTGGATGGGGTCCGCCCCGGAATACCGGGTGCCCTAGGCTTTGGCCCGCCACTCCTTTGGCGGCCGCCCCGCCCCTCGTCCTTCGGGAGTGGCACAGCGCGCCTAATAAACCCACGCCAGGGGTGTCGCTTGGGAGGCTGGCGGGTTAGGGGGAGAGGAATGGGTGGCGCCACACAGCACTACAATCTCGCTGCATGGGACCCACGCCAGGCCCTTCGGCCCGGGCTCCCCCCCTCCCCGCACCCCCTTCTTAGTCCCCTTCCCTCCCGCAAGCCCTCTGCCAGCAGCCTTTGGTCCCACCCCAACGCCCAAGCACCTGTCTGCCTGCAGGCGCAGGCCTGCCTAGGCCTTGGGCAGCTTTCTCCAGCCAAGGACGTGCTTGGCACCTCGGGACCCAGCCCAGGGGACGACTATCGCTCTGCCTGCACCTGGGCCCCGAGACAGAGACTCGGGGTGTCGCCGGACACCGGACCAAGGGGAAGGCCACCCGCCCCACCCCACCGGAAAGATCTGTCTCCGCTGGACAGCACCGCGACCCCTCCCCGCTCCCCTTTCATCTCCCAGGAGCTCCAGGCGCCCTCCCTTCCCGCCTGCCTCGGTGGCCCCGCCCCCAGCACCAAAAGAGCTGGACAAAACGGCGAAAATAGGGAGCGCACGTGCCCTCGGGTTCCAGGAGAGACCACCACAGGGAAAAGCAGGCAGGCGGGCATGCACACAAACCACAGAAGGAGGGTGTCTGGGACTGCTCCTCTCCTCCCGCATTCAGGACCCCGGGGCTCGGAGCCCGGCTGCAATCCGCGGACCCTGGAGGCCTGCCCCGGGATCCCACGGTGACTGACAGCGCCCGGGCACTGCATCCGCAACGGAGCCCAGCCCCAGGCACCACGGCACTCCTGTGGGGAAGCTGCCACTTCAACTCATCCTCAGTGCCTCTGTCCCAGTCGGTGTCCCATCCTGTGCGTCCGTCTCCCCTCCTCCCCAACTCCCAACACCTGTCTGTCTGTCTTCTGCCACCTCCAGGGAAGGGTTAGCGGCCCGTGGAGCCACAGATGGCGCTAAGGGGCCTCGCTGCGGGCAAGGAGTAAAAGGAAGTCCACCCAGGCGACATTTGGAGGAGGCGGGGAGCAGGCGGGAGGCGGGGCCCTGGCGAAGCCGGCCAGCGGGGAGGTGCTCCGGATCGGAGCAGCCTGGCAGCCTGGTTCGCGCTCACCATACAGGGCGGTCCGCCGATCTAGTGGCGCCAGGAGCCTACTCCCAGCGTCTATGGCCACAACGGCTTGAACGCGCCCGATCTCCTCTGATCTGGGAAGCGAAGCAGGGTCGGGCCTGGTTAGTACTTGGATGGGGTCCGCCCCGGAATACCGGGTGCCCTAGGCTTTGGCCCGCCACTCGTTTTACGGCCGCCCTGTCCCTAGTCCTTAGGGAGTGGCCCAGCGCGCCTAATAAACCCACTCCAGGGGTGGCGCTTGGGAGGCTGGAGGGTTAGGGGGAGAGGAATGGGTGGCGCCACACAGCACTACAATCTCGCTGCATCGGCCCCAGGCCACGCCCTTCGGCCCGGGCTCCCCGGCCCTCCGGCACCCCCTTCTTAGTCCCCTTCCCTCCCGCAAGCCCTCTGCCAGCAGCCTTTCGTCCCACCCCAACGCCCAAGCCCCGGTCTGTCTGCAGGCACAGGCCTGCCTAGGCCTTGGGCGGCTTTCTCCAGCCAAGGACGTGCTTGGCACCTCGGGACCCAGCCCAGGGGACGACTATCGCTCTGCCTGCACCTGGGCCCCGAGACAGAGACTCGGGGTGTCGCCGGACACCGGACCAAGGGGAAGGCCACCCGCCCCACACCACCGGAAAGATCTGTCTCCGCTGGACAGCACCGCGACCCCTCCCCGCCCCCCTTTCATCTCCCAGGAGCACCAGGCGCCCTCCCTTCCCGCCTGCCTCGGTGGCCCCGCCCCCAGCACCAAAAGAGCTGGACAAAACGGCGAAAATAGGGAGCACACGTGCCCTCGGGTTCCAGGAGAGACCACCACAGGGAAAAGCAGGCAGGCGGGCATGCACACAACCCACACAAGGAGGGTGTCTGGGACTGCTCCTCTCCTCCCGCATTCGGGACCCCGGGGCTCGGAGCCCGGCTGCAATCCGCGGACCCTGGAGGCCTGCCCCGGGGTCCCACGGTGACTGACAGCGCCCGGGCACTGCATCCGTAACGGAGCCTAGCCCCGGGCACAACGGCACTCCTGTGGGGAAGCTGCCACTTCAACTCATCCTCAGTGCCTCTGTCCCAGTCGGTGTCCAATCCAGTGCGTCCGTCCCCCCTCCTCCCCAACTCCCAACCCCTGTCTGTCTGTCTTCTGCCACCTCCAGGGAAGTGGTAGCGGCCCCGTGGAGCCACAGATGGCGCTAAGGGGCCTCGCTGCGGGCAAGGAGTAAAAGGCAGTCCACCCAGGCGACGTTTGCAGGAGGCGGGGAGCAGGCGGGAGGCGGGGCCCTGGCGGAGCCGGCCAGCGGGAGATGCTCCGGATGGGAGCAGCCCGGCAGCCTGGTTCGCGCTCACCACGCAGGCCGGTCCGCTGTGCTTGTGGCGCCTGGAGCCTGCTGCCAGCGTCTATGGCCACAGCAGTTTGAATGCGCCCGATGTCCTCTGATCTCGGAAGCTAAGCAGGGTCGGGCCTGGTTAGTACTTGGATGGGGGACCGCCCAGGAATACTAGGTGCTTTCGGCTTCGGCCCGCCACTACTTTTGCGGCTGCCTGGGCCCTCGTCCTTCGGGAGTGGCCCAGCCCGCCTAATAAACCCACGCCAGGGGTGGTGCTGTGGGGGCTGGAGGACAGGGGGAGAGGAATGGGTGGCGCCACACGGCACTACAATCTCGCTGCCCCGGCCCCACGCAGCTTGTCAATTGCTGCACAAACAATTAGCTGGGATTCTTTGAAAGATTCCTGTTGAATTTGTTGATTAGGTTGTGTAAGGCTTGAGGCGAGATAGTGAAGCTAAGAGAGTCAGGCAGCTTGAGAAAAGTGAGGGCTTTATTCTGCGCTCCCAGGCAAGGTTCAGCGGTCCGCAGATGGGGCTGGTGAAGTCGCTCCCAGGGCAGAGGAGGGAGGCAGATATGCGATTTGGGGGAGGGGGTTGGCTGAGTGAGGTGGCAGATGAGCAAGCCTGCACCCCCAGTGCAGATAGGGCCCCAGTGGCTGTGTCTGGAGTTGTTTATTGCACCAAGGTCTGCTGCCTCTTCTGGGAAATGCCAGGGGCCCCAGTTTCCATCATGCGAGGAGGGGTCTGACTTGGCAGAGGGGTATGACTTTGCTCCCTGCCTTTTTGACCATGCCCGTATCTGACCTAATAGGTTGAGGAATATGGCCATGTTAACAGTGTTCAGACCAAAATCGTGGAATATTTTCCCAATTAGGTTGTCTTTAATTTATTTCCATCAGTTTTGCAGTTTTTAGAGAATAAGTTTGGCTCTTATTTTGTTAAATATATTCCTAAGTATTCTATTATTTTTGATGCTGTTGCAAATTGAGTTGAAGTATACAGAAATGCAACTGGTTTTTATATATTGATCTTGAATCCTGCAAATCTGCTGACTTATACATGCAAATACAGCTGGGCCTTGTTCAGAGTTGTTTCCTTATAACTTGCATGAGTTGTGGCAGGAATGCACCTCTTGTTTATAGCAGTCAGCCTGTGGTAAAATTGGTTTCCTTATATGTGGTTTCACTTAAAGCGTAAAACTTACCCATGATGTTAAGTGAGGACTTACTGTAGTTCTTAAGCGGAATTCTCATAATGTCGTATACTACAGGTTATGTAATCTGTGAAGAGAGAGCATTTTGCTTCTGTCTTTCCAATATGAATGGCTTTTATTTCCATGTCTTACCTAATTGCTCTGGATAAAATATTCAGTACAATATTGAATAGAACTGGCCACAGTTGTCATCCTTTCGAGTTCACTGTCTTAGGAAGAAAGCATCCAGGCTTTCACTCTTAAATATTATGCAAGTTATAGCTGTTCTATAGATGCTCTTTTCAGGTTTAGAGAATTATCTCACATGCTTAGTTGGTTGAGGTATTTTTTTTTTGTTGTTGTTGATTGTTTTTGTTTTTTGTTTGTTTTGTTTTTCATGAAAAGGCATTGAATTTTGTTAAATGCTTTTACTGAAGTTGTAGCAATGATCATGATAGTGTTTTTTGTTTAATTAATATGATGTGTTACATTAAGTGATGTTTGAGTTTTAAATCAACTTTGTATTTCAGGGATATCTCACATGGTCATGGAATATGCTTTTTTTCTGTATTTTGCTGAATATGATTTGCTAGTATTTTGCTGAGGATTTTTACATCCACTTTCATAAGAAATATTAGCCTTTAGGTATATTTTCTTTTGATGTGTTTGGTTTGGAATCAGTGTAACACTGGTCTCATAAAATGAGTTGAGATACGTTCCCTCGTCTACCTTTTGGAATAGTTTGTGAAGAATTGGCATTAATTCTTTAACCTTTGGTAGAATTCAGTAGTGAGAACTTCTGGGCATTTCTTTGTGACTCATTTTTCGTTACCTATTCATATCTTTACTTAATCGGTTTATTTCTTCTTGAGTCAACTTTGTTAGTTTGTGTCTGTCTAGGAATTATTATTTCATCAAGTTATCTTATTTGTTGGTGTACAGTTTTTCATAGTATTCCTTTATTATCTTTTTATTTCTGTAAGGTAATGCCCCCTTTTTGGATTATGATTCTGGAATTGAGTCTTCTCTCTTTTTCTCTTGATCAATATAGCTAAATGTTTATCAATTTTGCTGACATTTTTATTGATTTTTCTCTATTATTTTTCTCTTCTCTCTTACACTAATTTCTGCCCTAATATATATTATTTCCTTCACAATTTCTTTAGGTTTAGTTTGTTCCTCTCTTTTCAGCATTTGAGGATGAAAGGTTAGATTATTGACTTGAGATATTTCTTTTTCTTAATATACATATTTTATAGCTGTATATTTTCCTCTAAGTACTGTTTTAGATGCATCAGAAAACTTTATTTATTTTGTCTTTATTTTTATTCATTTCAAAATATTTTTTATTTTTAGGATTTGTGATTTATATTTTGACCGATTAGTATATATTAGTGTGTTGTTCTGCTGCTAGTTCTGCTTTTATTCCATATTGTCAGAAAACATAATTTGTGTTATTTCTTTTCTTTTAAATTTATTTTAATTTTTTTATGGCCTAGCACAATGTCTATCCTAGAGAATGTTCCTTGGGTACCTGAAATGAATGTCTAACCTGCTATTGATGTATTGCTATTGTTATTGGCTTATTTGCGTGTTCAGTACATGTTTACATTACTTTCCTGAAGCCTATTTTTCCTCCCCCACTGTTAAGCCTCTATTGTTACTCCCCAAGGAGGTGCAGCTTTGCATGTAACTACAGTCACCATAGGATGACAATGGTTTTGGTCGTGAATTTTTGATCTCTGAACTCGAACCCGAACTCGAACTCAAACGTGGACAATCCGAACCTGTAGGAAACCGTGCTGAAGTGCTAGCAGGTGTTGCTTTGTGAAATGTTGAACCTTTGACTTCCTTGAGTGGTTTGTGCCCCCAGCAAGGCAAAACTTGCTACTCTGAGAACACAGAACCAGACAAGGTCAGGAAGTGTGGAGCTGGACAAAAAACAAGCCCTTGTGTATCCAAACATTGTAACTACTAGATTGCAGACAGTTCTGTTACTTTTTGATGCCCAGAGGATACAAGCTGCAAAAATAAACTTGGGCTGAGGCATTCTACTTAGAACTCCAGCAGTCTACTTAGAACTGCGGCAGTCTACTTAGAATTGCCTGCCCTCCCGATCCCATCTTTGTCTCTCTTCTTTTCTCTCAATCCTCACTCCCCACTTCAGGGACTGTTCCTCTCGTGGGCAGGCACCGACAAGTGGCGCCCGAACAGGGACCTGAATACTGGGGATAAAGTGAAGGACACCGCACGGAGCTGAGACGCGTCGCATAAGGTAAGGGGTACGGTGAGATACCACGGTCAGGAGTAAAAAATCATGGGAAGGGTAACAGCAGAATGTCTTTTACTCAAATGTTAAAAAGTGTGCTAAACGGACTGGACCCCCAGGATGAGGAGGGCCTAGATGGGGAGGGGCCAGTGAGGGTGGTAGACGGTGCAGTGACAAGACAGCAGAGTGGGACTGAGAAGATGGCAGAGGGGCCGGACGAGGCCCGAGGCCACCGTCCCGGGCGGGGCGAAGGTGGAGGAGACCAAGAGCCCGTCACTTCTCTGACGGGCCCTCCTGCCGCCACCCCGCATCCCTGGGACGAGCCGCGGGCCTCGCCTCCACGACGGCCACCGCCGAGGAGTGGGAGCCACAGTGCGAGCCTGTGAAGCGCGGGGATGCGATATCCAGCTCCGGAACAGGGCTGCCCGAGCCGGCGGGCTGCGAGACGCTGGAGGCCAGAGGCCACGGCGCCGCGGGAGAAACCCGCGCAGCTGAGCACCCGCGAGGACTCCCGGCAGGTGCACGCGTGGTTGTGGCAGTCTTATTGCGGCCACTCACCTGGCACAGCGGCCTGGCCGCCTTCCCAGCTTACTGTGGCCCCGCAACAATGCTATGGGGCGCTGCCGCAGTTGGTCCCCCACCAGGGAAATCCATTCAGGAACTCTTCCCAGCAACCCCAGGCAGCGCAGGATTGGACCTCAGTAGCGCCGCCTACACAGTACTAACACCTGAGATGGGAATGCGAGCTATTCCTACAGGGGTCTTTGGGCCTCTGCCTCCACAGACTGTGGGACTCATCCTAGGAAGGAGTAGTATTACCATGAAAGGGATATTGGTTGCTCCGGGAGTTGTGGATATGGATTATACAGGAGAGATCAAGATTATGACACATTCGCCTGGAGGCATTTCAGTGATCGATAAGGGCCCACGCACAGCACACTCATTGTTAATTCCACATGTCAAACCGGGTAAAACAGCAGGCCGTAAATCCCGAGGCGACGCGGGCCTTGGTTCATCAGATGCTTATTGGGTCCAGGCCATTCACCACCAGGCCAGAATTACCACTATCCATTAATGGCCGTTCCTTCATGGGCCTTTTAGACACGGGGGCCGATGTCTCTGTTTTAACTGCAGATCAGTGGCCTAGCCACTGGCCAAAGCAGCAAACAGTAACCCAGTTACAAGGCATAGGACAATCTCAGTCACCACAACAGAGCAGTGATATATTGTTGTGGAAAGTTCAAGAGGGACATGAAGGATCCTTTCAACCATACATAGTGGCAGGATTGCCTGTCAATCTATGGGGCAGACATGTCATGAGTCAGATGGGAGGTTACCTGTACAGCCCTAATCAACAGGTCACTAAGATGATGTTCAATCAAGGACTTCTGCCTAGAGATGGCTTAGGTCCTTCTGCACAAGGAAGAAAAGAGCCTATCTTTCCCTCGCCCTTACCACAAAGAGCTGGCTTGGGATATTTTTAACGGGGGTCACTACTCCTCCTGTACCCCATGCAGATGCTATCACTTGGAAAAGCGATGCACCTGTTTGGGTAGAACAGTGGCCCCTATCATCAGAAAAGATACAGGCTGCAAGGTTGCTGGTACAGGAGCAACTTGATAAGGGACATATAGCACTTTCTAACTCTCCATGGAACTCTCCATATTTGTAATTAAGAAAAAATCAGGTAAATGGAGGTTGTTATAAGATTTGAGAAAAATAAATGAGACTATGGAGCTCACGGGGGCTTTACAACCGGGATTGCCTAATCCTTCTGCTATACCCAAAAACACATATAAGAGAATCCTGGCTTTAAAGGATTGTTTTTATACCATACCATTGTGCACCAAGGACTGTAAAAGGTTTGCTTCAACTAACTTACAAGAACCTATGAAGAGATATCAATGGCTGGTGCTGCCTCAAGGTATGGCTAATAGCCCTACTCTATGTCAAAAATGTGTGGCAGCAGCGTTAGAGTCTACCCCGTCTCCCCACATACAATCCTTAATCACACTCTGTTCTAAATTTTTTAAACCTGGATGCGCGTGACAGATCTGCCGCAGATCGCTTGTGGCATCCTAACACTAAACAAGATTATGCCCAAGTGAGATGGCGGGATCCACTTACTAACCAATGGCGTGGGCGGGACCCAGTCCTAATCTGGGGACGAGGGCATGTTTGTGTTTATTCACAGGACATTGGAGGTGCGCGGTGGCTGCCTGAGAGGTTGGTGCGGGTTGCTGATGAGCGTCTTCGAGATCCTGCTGGTTGCGCAGATGCCTCAGCATACTGGGCATATGTTCCTGACCCTCCCGTGCTACACCCCACTGTGTGGAACGGGCCTGAAGTCATTGTTGGGACAAATGACACTAGGCTGTTAGGACATCCATTCGCTCCTGCCGTCCTACAAGCTGTTGGATTCAATCATAGAGGCTTGGGCATAGGACTCCCCATATGCTTCGTGAAGAATGTCAACGTTACTGGATGTTTCCATGTGGGCAGCCAGACAATTCACTGAGACAACCAAGGACAGACTGTCACATCCCATCAGCCAGCAGGATGGAAAAACATCAGGGATAATGTTTTTATCCCTCCACCACAAGCCCATGAACCTTGCGGTGAGGAGAACAGGAAAAACAACGGATCCATCCTTTGGAGACAATGTTATAAAGAACCCTGGGAATATAGTGTCCCTGGGTTTAATCAAGCTGTTATAGATGGTCCGGAGGCCATGACACAGGTGCTGATATCCAACAAGGGACTAAGGCTGGAGTGGTTGTGAGATTATGGTATACCTCCCGGCCCCATCGACATATTTGGAAACTAGTGGGAGCATTGGATACAATGACTGTGAATATGGACGAGGGACGAGGCAAGGCAGAAGGCAATGCCACTGCTTGTGTCAAGGCTCAGTATGTGCTTATGATTGGTAATTCTAACATCACCCCTATTGACGGGGTCCAGTTTAATGTATCTTGTTGTGGGGACAAAACCCCAAAAATCAGTTTCCAGGCTCTCGGCCTCACATAGAAAGGTGCTGGCTCGGGTAGTAAATGGCCATCAACTGTGATCAGATGCCAGCAGCTGTGGCTAGTTGGCCTTCAGCTGTAACCCGTAGGCCATTGGCCACTAATATAACGGCTGTGGCTACGCTAGCAGGAAAAAGGAATGGGGGCTAGCAAGAAGATGGTGGCTGGCAAGCGCGGACTGCTGTTAGGCAGATTATGTAGATCCTGCTTCCTGTGTCTCCAGCCCAGCCGCCAGCGAGAATATATTGGTTTGACTCCCCTATCTATGGCTCCGTGGGTGTTCCTTTTTGGACTTACCGTGTCCTGCGTTCTTGGGTGGGGAGTGGGAGCTGAGACCCTGCACGACAAATGGCGCAGCGAGCAGGGTCCCCTGCATGACACTTGTATACAGTGTATCCTAAGTAATAGCATCACTTGGTCAAATGACAAAAGTAGAGCTGTAGTTCTCCATTGACCATCTTTCATTTTGGTACCTGTTAACATTTCAGGTCCTTGGTACTCGGACCTCAGAGGAGAATTCCCCTCCTTTCTAGCTCTGTTCCATTTGCTACTGCCTTTTGTAATAATGTTTGTTGGTGTTCCTCTATTCATGTGGTTTACTCCGTTGCTCAGAAAGGTAATACTCAAGGGCTACATCGATCTCCAAACAAAGGTTCATGAGTTGAGATTATCTGCCCAGGTCCACCGTGTCATTGACACCCGTGTATAAAGCCCCTACAATGGGTCGGCAGCCAAAGATTGGTAAGGATTTGGTAAGAATGTACATAACCTAAGACAGGAACCGTTCGCTAGAGGGATGGTCTCCTATGACGGGTAAATGGACATATCTGTACCAACCACCTAAGCCAGGCGCAACCCTTGTGTTAATTTTATATATAAAAGGGGGACCTGTGGGAAACCGTGCTGAAGTGCTAGCAGGTGTTGTTTTGTGAAATGTTGAACCTTTGACTTCCTTGAGTGGTTTGTGCTCCCAGCAAGGCAAAACTTGCTACTCTGAGAACACAGAACCAGACAAGGTCAGGAAGTGTGGAGCTGGCCAAAAAACACACCCTTGTGTATTATCTTTATTGTAACTACTAGATTGCAGACAGTTCTGTTACTTTTTGATGCCCAGAGTATGTAAGCTGCAAAAATAAACTTAGGCTGAGGCATTCTACTTAGAACTGCAGCAGTCTACTTAGAATTGCCTGCCCTCCCGATCCCATCTTTGTCTCTCTTCTTTTTTCTCAATCCTCACTCCCCACTGCAGGGACTGTTCGTCTTGTCGGCAGGCACCGACAGTTAGTGTAGCCACAGCAGTTATATTAGTGGCCAGTGGCTCACTGGTTACAGCTGACGGCCAACTAGCCACAGCTGACGGCCATCCAACCACAGTTGATGGCCATCTACTACCTGAGCCAGCACCCCTCCACGTGAGGCGAGAGCCTGGAAACTGCTCTCTGGGGCTCTGTCCCCACAACATATGATACAAAAATATTTTCCTGTAATAAGGATTTCACATGCCATATATTTTGGGATACAATTAACATGTTGTTTAAACAGCCCAGTAAATACACTTGGACTATTTATATTTTAGAGCTTATACTTTTTTTTCACATTGTGGACAATTTCTAGTTTTATATTCTCAAGTAGATCATTAATAGGTGATGGAGGAAATTTTCGATTGCATTCAGATTCAAATTCAGCTGCACCTGGAAAGAAAAAACAGAATTATGTTCTTTAAAATACAACTAAGTATAAGTGTTAAGAAGAATGAGAAAACCTCTAGATGAGGCCACAGCTCACAACAGGAGATCATATTCAATACAGTTTGCCCACGGCTGCACACTGACTTGACTGCTATTGTGGCCAAGTATCAGAGCTTCTGGTTGTCTCATCCTTCATTCATTTATAAACAAGGTCGTACGACAAGCACTGAAGTTACAAGATGAAGATGACACGGTCCAGCCCTGACCCATCATCTACTATAAGCTGAAGGAACAGATGAACAGGCAATTTCCATTCAGAGGCCCCTATACCATACAAATGCACAACAGGACGCGAGTGGGACCCACAGAAGGGACATCCCAGTATTGATTGTCTGCTCTCTGGTGGAGGTGACATGGACGTTGATGCCTGAAGGACAAGGACAGAGGATGCCAGAGAGAGGGAAGACGCAGATGCGAAGACTAGTGTGGGGGAGAACACTACGGAACGAGAAGTAGTCTGGTTTAGCTAGATGCTAGAGCAAAGGGGCAAACGAGGGTTGGTAGCAAGATGTAGGCTGAGATGTTTGGTGAGAACTACATTGATTTGGGTGTTTTCATTCCATGCAAAGCAATGTGGAGTTTCTCCTGAGGGTACATGGTAAACTAATGACAAAGTAAATGACTGGAGATTTAAATGTCACCCATCAGGTGACAGCTACAGTGTTTCCTCCAAAAATAAGACTAACCGGCAATTAAGCCCTAATGCGGCTTTTGGAGCTATAATTAATATAAGACCTGGTCTTATTTTCAGGGAAATATGGTAGCTTGGCCCTCCCAGGAGGTACCGTATTTCCCCGAAAATAAGACCGGGTCTTATATTAATTTTTGCTCCAAAAGACACAGTAGGGCTTATTTTCCAGTTAGGTCTTATTTTCGGGGAAACACCATATATGAACAGTAATTGCCTAAGTATCACTAGATAAGTCTGGTTATTGGGCCTCATATCACTGGCAAAAACATGAGAAGTTGATGAAGCCCCGTTTTCAAAGTGCAGGTGGACAGTTCTATAGGGATGGCAGAAGAAAGGAAGGGGACAGGCCAGAAATAAAAAGAGATACATAGACTCTTGAGATATTACTCATATGACCTTGTCTTCACTATGAATGTTTATGCTTTCACCTTTTTTATTTGCTATGCCCAAGAAAATATTTAATGTAGTACGTATTATCAGAACATGGAAAGGGATGCCATTTACTATTTACATTTTATTCCAGAAATCAGTGATATCTAACTTGAATTAATACATTTTGGCAACATACCGTCTTTCTGTTGTTCTCTAGTTATTTTTTCGTGGTACTCCTGCAACTGAAATAAATCAAATCTTATTATAGCATTTAAGGTAAACAAGAGACTTCATTTTAGAAATGATATATATCTTATGAAATGTGCTCTTTAAATAATACCTTTAGAGACCAGACTTAACGTATGGATTATATAAATACAAAAAAGTTAAAAAATGAATAACATAAATTACTGGTTGTTTTGATTTTACATAATAGAGACCATCTATATGAGATGCTATTTAGATTAATCTGACCAACAGTGCAATTGATATTGGTCTACCTAAGATACATAATCTCAAAAGGCGTGACGTTTGATTTGTTTGGTATAAAGAAGTTTAAACAAATTAAGTCATATTTTACACTGAATGCATTACTTTGCAATTTTTAGAAAAATTGTCCTTTATAAATGTTTCTTGTTTTTTGTTTTTACTTTAATGGACTTTTCCTTAAAATGAGCTTTCCATTCTTGCACTTCTAGAAAAGTAATCTTAAGGTGTATTCTAGGCTATTCATTTTTCGGCATAGAACCTTAAAGACATAAAATGATGAAAGTGGTACTGTGACGTCATGTGGAAATTCTACTGACAGAAACAATAACCAAAACGATTTTGCCATCTATGACTGAAACATTACTGTATTCGTAGACAGAAAGATTTCCGAAAAGCTGCTTGAATAAAGTATGACCTAGAGCCAGTTTTCAAATTTACTTTCTCATTTATGACTTTGTAGAGTTAGAAACAAAAAATAATATATAATTCTTTAAATGTGACTTTGTTCCTTAGAAATCAGGTCCAATTTTCGAAACACTCAAGTAGGTGTAGTTATAGTCTATTTAATTATGAAATATTCCCACATGGGAATATTTCAAACTATATTACAAGTGACCCAGTCTAGAGTGGTCTTACTTAAACCTTTCTTCTGAAAGCTATACTCTCACAAAATGTCCAAAGCAGTGCTTAAAATAACATCCAGAATCTAATAGACACTGTGGTGACAACAATGTGACACCCAATCCCTGTACAAATTTAGGGGGGAAGACAAATTTGTTAGCCATCATGTTTTCCAATATTTGCATAACACTTTTTTTTGTGAATGGCTTGATAGACAGGGTTTATAACGTGAATAATGTGACAACAACATCACCAGACAGGCCGTGTAAAATCAATAACTAAATACCATAGGAAGGGAGAGGACTTTCATGAAACAGTTTTAAGTTATTGTTAATCAACAATATAAAATGTAAATCACATTTTTACACAATTTGAATTAATGAACTACCAATGTAGCATTATTATTATTTTCCCCCAAAACAGCTCTTTTCCTAAATATTTACTTCATCACTTTCTACCGAGTTTCCCCGAAAATAAGATGTAGCTGGATCATCAGCTCTAATGCGACTTTTGGAGCAAAAATTAATATAAGACCCGGTCTTATTTTAACATAATATAAGAACGGGTCTTATGCAATATACAATAATATCAGACCAGGTCTTATACTAATTTTTGCTCCAAAAGACACATTAGAGCTTTTGGTCCAGCTGTGTCTTATTTTCGGGGAAACACAGTATGTTTATTTCTAGGTGAGGAGTGTGTTTAGATGGTGGAAGTAGCTTGAAGTCCAACATTAATAAGGACAACACATCTGCAGTCTTATTTATACTTTTCTATTTATCATATATATAGAAAAATGAGAAAATTATACACACAAAAAATGTATCAGCAAACTTTAATTCAAAGGATTTCAACTAGAAGGATTTTCTCATTACTGGCAGTTCTCACTAGACTACGTCTCGGAGAAAGCTCAGGTTCCACTGGGGACACCCACGGGATAGCACCGCTTAGGAGTCTGCATCCCTCCTTCAGCTAGGTAGCTCTACACATCTCTGCTTTGGTTTGTTTTGTGTTAATTGGGGACTACTGAGGAACAGTTTTCTTTTCCAGGATGTCAAATTGTTCTCTTTTTCAATCTAGTTGTGGATGGTGCATGTCACTTGCCAATGTGGGACTTGAACCGGTTACCTTGGTGTTATGGGCACCTCGCTCCAACCACTGAGCCAACAGGCTCCCCACCAGCAGCCCAATTCCAAGCTCAACCCATTGCTTCTCACGGGTCTATGTGGGAATCGAACTGTCAACCTTGGTGTTATGAGCACAGTGCTCCAACCACTGGGCCAACCGGCTGCCCACCATGGTTCATCTCCAAGTTCAAGCCATTGTTTTCAATCTAGCGGTGGAGGGTGCAGTTCACTGGCTCATGTGGGAATCGAACCCACAACCTTGTTGTTAAGAACTTGCACTCTAACCAACTGAGGCATGTGGCCACCCTTGGTCTCTGTTTTTATATACCGTGTTTCCCCGAAAATAAGACCTAGCTAGACAATCAGCTCTAATGCATTTTGGAACAAAAATTAATTAAGACCCAGTCTTATTTTACTATGATATAAGACCGCGTATGATATATGATATGATGTGACGTGATGTGACCGGATCTTACATTAATTTTTGTTCCAAAAGACACATTAGAGCTGCTTGTCCGGCTAGGTCTTATTTTTGGGTAAACACAGTCATTAAACAAAACAAATTTTCTCAAAGAACGGTACTATTCTTTGATAAAAAGAATATTTTTTAGGTCTGAAAGTCACTGATTTAGTGAAAGTCCCTAATTTTGCATAAGAGGCAACCAAGACTCACAGAGATTATATAGGTCACCTGAGGTCACCAAACCAAGGAGCTGCGGGCCAGGAATGGGATAAGTCTCCCTACTGAGGCGAGCGTGCTATGCCAGCTACTACCTCATATTCCGGAAAATTCCATCAATTTCTGAGTACAACTCAAAGAAAATGAATATGTAAAACTTTGTCATGTAGCTCAATAATGTTAAAGCATGAGAAACAAAATAGTAGCTTTCTAACTCAAGTATTAGCTTTAAAGTCATTAATAAAAATAAAGACAGATTAATATCACAAGTCCTATTAACAGAAGTCAAACACACTCAATTTATAAAGCATAAACATTTCTAAACACAGAAAAGGGAACTTGAAGGAAAAAATCATGAGTTAAAGAAAGCAAACTCAAGTTGAGGAAATTCTTCCTTAAAATGACTTGTCTTTTCCTCAGAATCAAATTTGGCTGACCAATATAAACCAACACAGGTATTATTCATGGTGGGGGTTAAGTATAGCGAAATGGGAAACACAAAACAGATTTCTCTTTACCATCTAGTGCACTTGTGTCCAACCTCACATCATCACAACTGCATCATCAGTCTTTCCAGTGTTCCCTAGTGATTTGGGACACTTATCTCTGGATCTTGACAGAGTGGGGCTTTTCCATCTCTTATTCAGCCTTGCATGATTGGGCAACCCAACGCCTCACAAGGGAACAACGTTGGCCTTGGAATGAGGGCATTGACTTTAACATAAACAATTTTCCAATTTATGAGGAAATACTGAAAACTAAACACCTCTTTCCTACCAAAAAATAATTAAAGGAAAAATGTCCACAAGCATATTCTCTCTCATTGCTCCTGCCTTTACACTCTTTCATCTTCTGATTTCTGTGGTGAAACCACTGAGAACATTTTAATTGTGCATCATGCTTAAGAATTTACAGAAGCGTTGGCCATTCACTTTCTTTTTGTACCCAGTCCTTCCTCCAGGTTCACCTCTTTGAAGGACTTGGACTCCATTTAGCCGAAGGGCTGTCCGAAAATCCTTGGCTTTGTTCTCCTATGATTTATTAAGGGGAAGCTAAATGAAAACACAAGGTTGGAGCCCCATTTAGCACAGGCCTGTGCTATGTTTCTCTGCATTAAGAAGGCCACAAAACACCATCAAAACCACAAACCACCCTGCATTGATCAAAATGGATATTCTTTGGAATGATGTAAACATCATGTCAAGAGAGACAACCCGTTTCTATCTCCACGATATCTACAACTCATCGGGCATCTATAGCCCAAGAAAGGATCTTCTGCTCAGCACACTACGATTCCTTAAAAGACCACGCATCTGTAAAAGGGAAGGAGGGTGCACTGGATGTGAAAGGGAGGCAGGATGGAGGAAAGCACAGGGACAGCCCACAGCTGCAGTTCCAGGGGGACAAGGCTGAGCCTGAAGCCCCAGCAAAGGCAGTGGCGGTGGAGGGGACGGGGTGCAGCTCCCACATCACTGCCCAGGGGAGGCTAAGTGGGGCAGCAGCAGCATCCCCCCACCCCTCTCCAGATGCAGCAGTGCTGGCACCACCAGGGACCAGTAGCAACAGCAGAAACAATTCTCCAGTCTCACGACCACACACAGTGCTACCAGTAGACATAGGGAACCAGGTAGCAGCTCAGCGGGCACAAGAACAGGCTCCCCTCAACCACCCACTTCCCCCACCTGAGTGGTGGTGGTGACCAGAGACCCTGGAGACCTGGATGCAGTTGCAACACCCATCTCCCTGGTCACCCAGGCTTGGACTCCCACACCCACAGCTAAGCCCCCGCCCCTGGACCTCCCATACTCAAGGAGCACCTATGGGAGAAAACAGAAACTACACTCTTGTACCATCTACTGAAAACAAAAGAAAGACCCCTAATTATATACCTGTTTAATTGTTCAAATTGAAATGTACCTACATAAGAAAGTATTCACTACTTCAAATGGGCCTGTAGAGGAACAAGCCACTCAGCAGCATGAAGAAGCAAGGTGACATGGTTAACACTGAGAGAAGATGACACTTCTCCAGAAACCAAGTCAAAGTTACGGAAGATTGTGATCTCTGTGACCGAGATTTCAAAACAGCAGTCATGCTCTCTGCTCATCACACAGAACAGCTAAGAGACTTGTAGGAGGATTACTTGAAGGTGGGCAAACTGGGCGAGCAGGGGAAGTGGGAAGGGAGACGTGGCCCGCATCCATGGCTGCGGAGGTGCAGGTGGTCCCAGGACAGAACAGAGACCACAAGAGCCAGGAGGTGGGCTCTTTCCCTGTGTCCCACAGCTCATCTCCCTGCCCAGAGAGCAGCATATCCAGAGTTTGAGGCAGTAACCTCTGCTGAGACCTCCAGCTGGGCCCTAGGTAGGACAAAGGAAGTAAGCACCATACCTGGGCACCTCCCCCGACTCTCCCAATCCTACCCCCACCCTTCCAGAGACTCAAGCTGGCCCCTGAACTGAGGTGTAGTGTCAGATTACAGAGGACCCATAGTGCTCAGGATCTGGGAGGACCCGGTTTGTAGCTACTGTGACCCAGGGAAGAAGCTGGGAAGTGTGTGACACTGCTGGGCTGGGAGAGAGAAGACTCCTCCATCCCCAGTCCCCACCTTCTCTGACCTGCCCAGGGCAGGGCAATTACAACTGTGGAGACATGCCCAGGGGTTAGCAGTAGGCAGCAGTCGCAGCTCTGGGCTTTCAGCAGCTCAGAAATCTCTCACCACACACGCACACATGCACGCACGCACACACACACGGAAGAAGTGACCTAAGACTCAGGAGACCTGGGCACAGGGCTGGTTGTGTTACTCTCAGTGCTCATATGTGCAGACAAGAACAGACATTGCACTGACTTTGTGGAAACTACCATCCAGACCCCATAGCCCCACTCATCTACAACTACCGTCCCAGGGTCACTCTGGGCACCAGGTGACCGGCTCTGCCTAAACAATACACAGAGGACTCTTTGGTACAGCGGACGACGACCTGGAGATTACTTGGTGGGCTTAAGCCAAGACTTGCGCTGCTTTTTTTGTTTTGTTTTGTTTTTGGATCTTTGATATTTTTGTCTGTGTTGAGTGTGGATTGTGGGGAGCCATGATTTCTTGTTTCTCAGGAGTCTTGTGGTCTAGCTTCTAAAACATTATCTCTGCAGAGCACCTGGGGAGCTTGCAAGTTGCAGAGAAATGAGGTGGGAGTTGCCGGTTATCCCAGGACACAGATAACTGATGGCTATCAGGGCAAATGGTAGTCTCTTTCGTATGTTAATTACTTTGGGGAGTCTTGTAGTGACTCTGTAGTTTCTTTGAAGTTAGAAATTTACCTTCTGTGAGGTAATGCGCACATGTGATTGTTAAACTGCAGGTACCCAAAGGGTATATATTGGTGAAGGAAAAATAAATCAGGGCTCCAGCATCCCTGGAGACCGGCCGCATCATCATTTGTGTGTGCCTCTTTCTTTCATTTCCACTCCCCCTTTCAGGTACCTTTCGACTTGTGGCGGCTGGCCCGTCACAGTGGATTATTGGTTGTTTTCACACATGTAGTGTATTTGGTTTTTACTTTGTTGTTGCTGTTGTGTTTGGTGATTGGCTTTGTTCCCAAATTGCCCTAAACCAGGGCGCAGCCCAAGAGTCACAAGATTCAACACCCCCAGACACCAACTCCAGACCCAACCAGAGTATTATTGGGTTTGACCTACAAGTGACACCCCCAGAGGAAATTGTCTACAGGCACAAGAGCCCATAAGGGCCAAGCCTAATTGGAGTGGTGAACCCTCACACAACAGAATACCCTGCGGTGGGCAGAGCCAAGTCTCACAACTAGTCACCCTAGGAGTCAATCCCAACTACTGACCAGCCAAAAGCAATGAAAGTTCAATTTACGCAGGACAATATACACAACACCAGGGTCACCTTTGGAGCACACGCACAGGAGAATAGGGAAGTGGCACAAGTCAAATATAAAGGACACATACTACGTAAGATAACCCAGCAAAAACCAAGAACTCTAGGGGATCTACTTAATCCATTGAAGCAAACACAGAGAGTCAGTCAGAATGGGGACACAAAAAAACATGTCCCAAATAAAAGAACAGAAGATTATTGTAGCCCTGTAGTACAAGCAAAAATCAGGGAGTGTGATACCTCCAGTATTGTTCTTTTTTTAAAAATATTGCTTTGGCTATTCAGGGTCTTTTGTGGTTCCAAACAAATCTGATGATTTTTTGTTCTATTTCTTTAAAAAATGCCATTGGGATTTTTATGGGGATTGCATTAAATCTGTATATGGCTTTGGGTAATATGGCCATTTTAACTATGTTGATTCTTCCAATCCATGAGCACGGAATGTCTTTCCATTTCTTTGTGTCTTCTTCAATTTCTTTCAACTGCATCGAAGAAAACATAGGTACTAAACTTATGGACCTTGGGTTCAAAGAGCATTTTATGAATTTGACTCCAAAGGCAATGGAAGTAAAACCTAAAATAAATGAATGGGATTATATGAAACTGAAAAGCTTCTGCACAGCAAAAGAAACTATTGACAAAATAATGAGGCAACCAACTGAATGGGAGAAGATTTTCGCAAACAGTGCCTCTGATAAGGGGCTAATATCCAAAATATGCAAGGAACTCATGAAACTCAACAACAAAAAAACAAACAACCCAATTGAAAAATGGACAGAGGACCTGAAGAGACATTTCTCCAAAGAGGATATACAAATGGCAAATAGACATATGAAAAAATGCTCAACATTGCTAATCATCAGAGAAATGCAAATGAAAACCACAATGAGATATCACCTCACCCCAGTCAGAATGTCTTTCATCAACAAGACAAATAGTAACAAGTGTTGGAGAGGCTGTGGAGAAAAAGGAACCCTCATACACTGTTGGTGGGAATGCAGAGTGGTGCAGCTGGTATGGAAGGCAGTGTGGAGGTTTCTCAAGAAATTACGAATAGAATTACCATATGACCCAGCAATCGCTCTCCTGGGTATCTACCCAAAAAATCTGAAAGCATTTCTCTATAGAGACAAGTGTACTCCAATGTTCATTGCAGCTTTGTTTACGGTGGCGAAGACATGGAAACAACCTAAATGTCCTTCGATAGATGAATGGATAAAGAAGTTGTGGAATACTATTCGGCATTAAGGAAAGATGATATAGGAGCATTTGTGACAACATGGATGGATCTTGAGAGTATACTGCTAAGTGAAATAAGTCAGACAGAAAAAGCAGAGAACTCTATGATTTCCCTGATATGTGGTATATAAACCAAAAACAACAAAACAACAAGACAAACAAATGAGAAAGAAAAACTCATAGACACAGACAATAATTTAGTGGTTACCAGAGGGTAAGGGGGTGGGGAGTGGGTGATGAAAGTAAAGGGGATCAAATATATGGTGATGGAAGGAGAACTGACTCTGGGTGGTGAACACACAATGGGATTTATAGATGATGTAATAAAGAATTGTACACCTGAAATCTATGTAAATTTACTAACAATTGTCACCCCAATAAATTTAATTAAAAAAAAAAGAACAGAAGAAACCTCCAGAATTGGAACCAAATGAAATAGAGGTAACCATCCTATCAGAGACAGAGTTCAGAACACTGATGATAAGAATGTTTAAAGATCTTAGTGACGACATAAAGAAGGATAGAGAAATCATAATGAACAACCAGTTAGAACTAGATAATACAACTGAAATAAAGAACACACTTGAAGGAATTACCAGTGGGTTAGATGAGTCAGAGAGTCGAATCAGCGACTTTGAAGACAAGTTAACAGTGAACACACAAGCGGAACAAAAATAAATCCACGCCTATATGGTCATTTAATCTACGACAATGGAAGCAAGAATTTATAGTGAGGAAAAGACAGTCTATTCAATAAATGGTGCTGGGAAACCTAGACAGACACATGCAAAAAAATGAAGCTGTACCAGCTCCTTATACCACATACAAGAATAAATTAAAAATGGGTTAAAGACTTAAATGTAAGATCTGATTCCATAAAACTCCTAGAAGAAAATAGAGGAAGAAACTTTACATATATTACCCAGAGTAAGATTTTCACTGATATATCCCCTTGGGCAAGGTAAGTAAGAGAAAAAATAAACATGTGGGATTACATCTAACTAAAAATTTTTTTTCACAGTAAAGGAAACCATCATTAAAACAAAAAAGGATCCTACTGAATGGGAGAAGATATCTGCCATTGATATATCCAAACTTTATTTAAAAACTCATTCAACTCCAAAAAAACAACCCAATTAAAAAATGGCCAGAGGACATGAGACATTATTCTAAAGAGGACATACAGAGGGCAAACAGACATATGAAAAAATGCTCAACCTCACTAATCATTAGAGAAATACAAATAAAAACCACAATGAGATATCAACTCACCCCAGTCAAAATGGCTATCATCAATAAATCAACAAACAACAAGTGTTGGCAAGGATGTGGAGAAAAGGGAACCCTTGTGCACTGTTGGTAGGATTGGAGACTGGTGCAGCCACTATGGAAAACAGTATGGAGGTATCTCAAAAATCTGAAAATGGAACTACCTTATGACCCATGAATTCCACTCCTAGGTATCAATCAGGAAATATCCAAAACTCTAATTCAAAAAAATGTATGCACCCCTATGTTTATTGCATCACGATTCACAATAGCCAAGACATGGAAACAACCAAAATGCCCATCGGTAGATGACTGGATTAAGAAACTGTGGTACATTTATACAATGGAGTATTACGCAGCCATAAAGAAGAAGGAAATCTTACCATTTGCAACAATATGGATGGACCTAGAGAACATTATGTTAAGTGAAATAAGTCAGACAGAGAAAGACAAATACCTTATGATCTCACTTAATATGGAATCTAAAGAAAACAATAAACGAGTGAACTAATCAGAAACAGTCTCAGAGACAGAGGAAAAACTGAAGGGTGCTAGATGGGAGAGGGGTGGGGACAAGGGGGAAGGTGAGGGGATTAGAAAGCACAGTCAATAACCACAAGATTGCCATGGGGATACGAAAGTCAATTTGGTGAATGTAATCAATAATGTAAAGATTTTGTAGGGTATCTGATTACACTTGTCTCATTAGGGAGAGCACCTCAGAGATGATGTAGATGCCTGACAACTGCACTGTACACTGGAAGCTGAAGCTGAACAATAATGAATGTTAATGTTAACTACAATTGTTATACACACACACATATACATGTATGTATATATATGTTTACAAGAAGTAGAGTACAGCCTGAGGGATAGAGGCAGTGGAAATGTAATGACTGTATGTGATGTCAGAGGGGTCGATGAGGGGAGAGGGGTCATCATTATGTGAGGCATACAAATTATAAATGTGTAACTATTACATTGTTTTGTACACCTGAAACTAATAATAAAAAAGAGTTAAAAATAATAAAACTCATTAACTGAAAAAAAAGACACCCAGAACTAGTTTCTGCACAGTAAAACAAACAAAAAAAATAGCACTTTTGATGACTTTCAGCCACATATATAACACCTGTCAATCAGCAATCTGGGCCTCAGCTTAAAATAACCCAGTTCAATATAGTCTAGTCATGGCCGAAGAGAAACAGGGCTGAGCTATTTTCAGCTGTAGCCCAAGCAAGAAGCTGAGTATATTATATACTATATTATATAAAATACTATATGTCAATAGTCAAAAGACATACAGTGTTTACTTCCAGGGTCAAAGACTAGCACGAACCAGGAAAAACTGTTCACCTGAAACTAACTACATACATTATACTTCACTTAATTTTTCAAATACAAAGGAGATAACAGACTCTCTGCCACATATTATATATTCCCCCATGAAAGAATTATTATTTCATTATCCTTTTTATGCCTATTGCTGCCTAGAGAAAAAAAAGTCAAACTCACTTAAAGCCCTCTTCAATTTGACCTCTACTAACCGTTTAAACTAATTTTCTATATTGTATGCTGCATATAAATTAGACCAATTGACCCGAGCAGATGATTTGTGCTTTCCTTCCTGTATTCTCCATGTTGCTTAAATGTAATAAACATTTTGGAGAGTAAAACAAAACAAAGTAACAGCATGAAGAATGTCACTGAGATGTAACAACACTCACAAGGCAGTTCAATGAGTTCAGGAGTAAAATTAATGACCCGGAGGAGAACTTTATCAAAGAGATGGAAACTATGAAACAGAACCGAACAGAACTCCTGCTGGTCAAGAACTCAAGAATGAGTATTTTTAACAACCACGTCACACGAAGAAAACCAGTTGTGATTTAAAGACTCCCTAGCACTGCCACCTTATTCATCAATTACCCAAATGCTGTCAAGACATATAGACATAAGTGAACTTCATTTTAAAAATTCAATTATTTGCTTAATGTCCCTACTTAGAATATGTACAACTGTGAAGCAACTCATTTTAAAACACTGAAATAGATAGTGCTACGAATAAAATAAAAATTAAGGATATACTCTCTTGTTAGAAGATAACTTTAACCATAAAAACAGAGACTAATCTTTTTTCACTATTATAAGTTTGCCGAATTATTAAAAAGGATGATATCTGTTTCATTTAATAATAAACATCCATTTGTGGTTAGGTGTTTGGCCGTCCATCATTCACTTACGCTTAGGGGAAGAAAAACTGGGATGCACAAAACTTTAAAATTTTTATGAATCATCTCCAACTAAAACCAATTAAGAAGCCAAAGCATCTCAAAGCATATATTAGGCAATGATATTTAAGATCTGAAATAAAATTTAAAGGCAAATTTTCAAGCATTTTAAATGTATCACTTTAGTTACATTTATTAAATAATAACAAATAACTCTTTAACACATGAGAGCTCTAGGGACTTAAAAAAAGACTGTAAAATTTCTGTCTCCTTTCTATGCATATTAGCACACATAATTATGCCTTTTACCTCATGTGCATTAGTCAATGAAACAACTCAAAATTTCATCAACGACAAACAAAGAAACAAAAACTCATAGACACAGACAACACTTAGTGGGTGAGGGGGGAGAGAGAGAGGTAGAAGAGGGAAAACGGGGTCAAATATATGGCGATGGAAGGAGAACTGACTCGGGATGGTGAACACACAGTGAAATATATACATGATGTATTATGGAAATGTACACTTGAAACCCATATGATTTCACTAACCAATATCACCCCAATGAATACATAAGACAAAACAAAACAATATTATATCAAAGAAATAAAAAAGAAAGAAATCTGAAACACTAGGGAAAGAAGCTAATATAACTAACCTTGGGACAGTAATACCGCATGCTATCATTTGAAGCCCCTGCGGTTGAATTAGGAATCACAAAATTTTCTCTTGGAGCAGGATTTCCACTGAGGAGTAACTCAGTATTCAAACTTCCAACACAAGGTGGCTCAAGGTCTCGCCTCCTAAGAGCAGTGCTGAGAAACTCGTTCTGCTGTTCCTTTATGCGAAGATCAGTTCTGGCCTCTGCCAGTCTTTCATTAGCATTGTGAAGATTGTAAATTTTTTTTTTCCTGAATGACTTGCATTTTTTTCAAGTTGCCATAATAAATAGTGAAAGAAATTTCCCATTAAACAGCATTTTAACATTGAAAATGCGTCAGGGCAGACCTACCATGCACAAGGATAGGTTTCAAATTATCCTAAACAAGCACATATGTTTCTATGGGGACGCCAGACTAAGAAGAAATTCAAAGTAGGGAGGGGAGGAAACGGGCTATCAGTGACATCCACGGCTTCACAGGTAATACTTGCTGCCTTCTGCAATGGCTGAACCAATAAGATTCTTGAGGATTGCCATGAGACATACATAGCAAACGAGTTTAGAATTTTTTAAAAATCCCACCAAGATATTTTCAAGCCTTTGCAGTCACCGCCCTTGGGTAACGCTCTCATTACCCTGAGGAAATTAACCATTTGGCACTGAGGTGTCATGTAGAACAACAGCCTCTGGGGGAGAAGGAGGGAGCCTGGTGGGTGACCCTACTGAACTGAAACCTCTCCGCAGGCGTGTAGCTTATAATATAACACTGTGACCAAGGCGCTGTGCGTGGGCTCTGCCCTTTCTGTCTTCCACACACCCCCTCAGGCTCACCACCTTATCTTTTTAGCCACTTCTTGGGTTATACTACCCTCACCCCTACGTTGTTAACCCTCTGCTATATTTCACATGTATGCCTTTGTGGACATCAGAAAGACTAGAAAGAAGAGCTTGTCTGAAAGCGACCTCTAGAGATAATAACACAGAGCACAATGGAGACAGTATATGTACCAAGTGCCAGAACATGCAGAGTACTTAACCCTTTGGGTTTAAGTTGTTATCTTATAATAGTTACCTCATTAAAAACTATTTAGGGGAATTCTGACAAGAAATTTTATAATAAATAGCGTTGTCTAAATCATAAAGCTTCAAAAACACTTTGCTTAAAGACTGGTAGATCAGATTAACTCTATGAAAACCGCGAGAAGGAAAAATACTATCATGTAAAACCAAAAATGGAGAGAGATGCAAATGTCCTGAACTAACTAACATTTTAAAAGTAATTTATTCACTAACATCATTTTCCAAAATTATACTATTTAGTAAGCTTTCATTTCCTATCAATCTCGGGAATCTGCCTGGATAAAAATTATACTTTAGAGGCAAATTAATGAGCTCGATTGATTTTCTCTGAATTTGTTTGTACTTACTTGTTTAGTTTCTTTTCCAACGATGTTGTAAGTTTTAATTCCTCTAGGTAGAGGTGTTTACATTTTCCAATTCTATTTTAGGAGAAGTTTCCACTTTGGAGAGTTCAGATTCCAGACATTTAATTCTGAGTTCTATGTCACTTACGGAAACGCCATCATGGACATTTAACGGGTGTACGTTTTTTTGAGATGCTGCTTGTTCCTAAAGCCAACAGAAAGGATACATTTTAAAAATAATTATAAACTGAATAATTACAGTCTATTTGTATTCTTTAGTTTTAACTCAATGATTTGGACGGCAATTTAAATGTAAAAAAAGCTGAAGTTTAAAATATTTATGATCAATACGGAATAAAATAAATCTGAATCATGAAAATATTTTGAATCATCTCATCTGACTATTCCAATAAGAGAATCAATATTAAATTTTAAAAATTGAACAATATGACTTAATAATCTAAGAATATGGTGCATTTTATTTTCCTTATTTCCTAATAGTCTCGTTTTATATCAATTGGTCTTAAAAATCAAATGATTTTCCAGAAAGAACAAATCTCAAAGATCAACTGAGTGACAATAATGATGGGAACTGAATTATTAAAAAGGAGAAGCAAATACCACCTTAGTTCCAGAAATCTAAAAAAATAAAAATAAAAACAACTGCCATTAAGGGGAGTAGAAGAATCACATACACTATGCATATCGAAAACGTAATTTGCAGCAAAATGAATTAAGGCGTGTTAAAAATCAATGAATTAACCTGTAAAAATAGATTTAAAAATTTTTTTCTACTACATCCTGTCTTGCTTAGTCTTCAATATCCCAGAATTTACTGTGGTCTGCTTCACTCTTTTCTACCACATTCGTGACTATATGAATTTTGAGGTTTAATAATTTTTATCTCCACTCTTTTTATTCTCTACTTTTTCACATGACTTTTGTACTCCTTTCATAGATAATAACTCCTGTTTAAGGTTGATTTTTTTCAACAAGATATAGATATCTTTTTTTAAAAAAACTTTTTAAAACAAAATTTTTTTTTTATAATTGGGGAACAGTGTTTTTTCCAGGACCCATCAGCTCCCTGTCAAGTAACAGTTTCCAATCTAGTTGTGGGATGCGCAGCTCAGCTCCAAGTCAAATTGATCTCTTCAATCTACTAGTTATGGAAGGTACAGCTCACTGTCCCATATGGGAATCGACCCGGCAACCTTGGTGTTATGAGCACTGCGCTCTAACCACTGAAACAACTGGCCGGCCGCCCACTGGGGGCTCAGCTCCAAGCTCCAGCCATTGTTTTCAACCTAGTTGTGGAGGGTGTAGCTAACTGGTCCATGTGGGAATCAAACCAGCGACCTTGGTTACCAAGGATTGGAACCAGCACGATGCTCTAACCATGGAGCCAACTGGTCACCCCACAGATGGAGACATTCTGAAGATGCAGCTTCCACTTTTGCTTTGAGAGCATCATTCTGAATGAGTAAGATAGTATGATTTGGTTACGAAGGAAGTTGACTGAGAATAGTCTAACCCCAAACCAGTATCAACTTGTGAAATAAACTCAGTTGCCATAAAATGTCATCGATACTGTAGTAGAGTCTTAGAATGTGGAAACTTGAATTACTCAGAATGAAGAACAAAGAGAAAAGCACCAGGAGACTCAAAAATGTATCCTTTATTGTCATCGACTTTGCCACACAACATCTGTACTTGATTTTCTACGATTTCCTGAATGATTGGTTCATGTTTTTCTTGTATAAAATGACTGTAAGTCACCTCTGAGTTGATAGTCTCTCACCTGTTCCCCATTTTAACTCTCCATAATTTCTTACGAAGTTGTAGAAAGTTACAAGTAACTAATCTTGAGTTAGTTAGGCCTCCGTCAGCTACAAATGTTTCATGGTAATTTGAATTGCTTTCAAGAAGAAATGATTCCCAAGGTTAAGGAGAAATCACATCTCACACTGTGAATGTTTAGTGAGATAATCGCTACATTTTTTTCAACAACAAAAAAGTGTCTTAATTCGATAATGCTATCTTGTAATCCTCTCTTTCCACAATTTACAAGAACATCCTAAACAGCAATAAAAACATCAACAAATCTGCTGGAATTTCAGTGATACTGAGTTGGGTAGAACTACTTTCCTGTAGATACAATGCTTATTTGGTAAGATGAGGTGAGTGGATGGATGTAGTGTTTTTAAAACATGGCTACAAATTCTTGACATTTCTCCATGAAATTCCCTCCCTTTTAATATGTGCTGGCCTTAGGAAGTAACTGGATTCTAGTGCATGGAATAGGGCAGAACTGCTGTGAGAATGCTATGCCTGCGGCAGAAAATGTGATACAGCTTCCATCTGACTTTCTCTCGGGAAGCTCGCCCTGAGAACCCAGCCACCATGTTGTGCAGATGAAGAAGCCCAGGACACACAGTGAGGCCTCCTACAGATGTTCGCGCTGAGACAGCCCCAGTGGGCGTCCCGGCCAAAACCCCGCTTCAACTGCTACACGTGTGTGTAACAGCCTTTAGATGATTCTCATTCGCAGCTTCATGGCAACACAGCTGATGCCAAGTGGAACAGAAATGAGCTAGTCTCACTGAGCTTCACTCAACTGCATTACTGGTGAACAAAACAGATGCTGTTTTGAGCCACTAGCTTTTGAGTTGGTTTCTTGAGCAGCAATGAACAACTGGCATCGATACTGATATTCAAAATGGTGTGAGGCCACAAAGAAAAGCAATCTAAAACCTGTAGGAGTGCCTTTCCACCAGGAGGTAGGTGGAACCCGAAAGGATGTGGAGCAGAATGAGAACGACACCCACAAGAGCCTCCAAGAGACGGTTATTGGGGGCTTGCGGGCCCCTAAAGAGGCTGGCCACAAAGACTTCTCAGCTAGTGAAGAAAATGAGTCTGAAATCCGGATGAAAGGGGACTCTTGCTGTGAAGTAACCAAGTAAAATCCATGAGATACATGAGCTAACGAAAGACTGTGAACTGTAAAGGAACCAGGACTTATTGTGTTCAAATGTGTTTCCCATTTACAGCCTCTCCCACATTGCCCTGTTGTCAAATCATGCTAAGATAAAGAAATGGCTTCTGAGTGAAGATCAAATTCGCGGTGCTCCCAGGAAGACATGATCTACGGATGAGGACAAGACTGTAAAGCCTTCCTCAAGACTTCGAAAGAGTTAAGGTGGGGCCTTAAATTCCTGGAAGTCTCTTCAGAGGAAAAGAATTTTAAAGGCATGGTCCTACAACAGCTACAGGAAGCCCAAGAGCTTATCTCAAAACGATGTATGACGGTGGCTTTTCTGATGGCACGAACCCCAATAAACTCTCACGCAACTCCAAGTTTTTAGGATAATCAAGTAGCAAAAAACCACCTTGTTACCTTGGACTAATAAAAACCAAGAGAGTGAAAAATAAGAGGAGGCCTGTGGGTCTTAGACATTTGGGTGGAGGAATGACGCTGAGGGAAGAGCTGCAAGCACAGGTCATTTCTTATGAAAAGGACAGAACAAAGAGCTCACAGGGGACAGCAAAGGGCCATGGAGAAGCATTGGCATGATTAGGACTAAGTCCTAATCAAAGAACGGACAGCACACATCAGGCTGTATTTCAGAATTGCTATGGACTAACGTGCCTTCCAGTTTCTATTTCTGCAGGGGAAACTTCAGCAGTCGAGCAGAATGTTGGGTGTGTGGGTGGTAGATAACTTGTCTCTTCCTTTCTCATGTTTTCATATTGAAAGGAATTGTCCTCAAGGGGCTTTATCCTAGAAACCAAAACCCAGGCCCTTCATCCCCATTTGCACCAGACTAAGATGGTAAAATCATAGATTCGAACCTGAGCCTGATGCCATTAAATTGAGACTTGTGGCGAGTATTGTGTAGGGATGAGTGTATTTTCTATGTGGGGGGAATGTAAAGAATTGTGGCCAGTGGACAGATCAAGGTGGTTTTTAAATGTGTCCGTAAATTTTGAAATATTCATTGCATAAAACCACTAGAATATGAAAAAAAAAATGGCGGCGTGAGGTGAGCCTCTGTAACGCTCCCCTGGAATTTACAACGAATCGGACAACTATAACTCAACAAAGGACTCCTTGCACAGCAGACAGGCAAGACGAAGAGGATGACTACTGAATTCACCTCCAGGTGGGTGAATCGCGCGAGAGGGGGAGAAGGGAGAGGAGAAGTGCGGAGACGGAGCCGCGTGGGCGCAGGACACAGACCTAGCTCAGTGCTCGGAGCCCGCTGCTCCCGGATCTTCCGCAGCTGTGGGAGAGGGAAGGACTCGGACTGCTAGGGCTCCGCTTACGGCCCACAGAGCTGAGGGGGCAGCATACAAAACCGCTGAACACAACGCTCGCTCACGGCTGACCTCGGAGCAAAGACTGAGGGAAGAGGGCTGAAATCGGTGGTTTAAGCCCTCACTGCCAAGCGGAGAACGGAAGCCTTAGGCACTGAGACTAGCCGCCCCCTCTGTACCCTCCCAGGGCTCGCCCCGCCCCCACGTGCCCGGTGCTAGAAGCAATAAAGTAGCAGTGTCGGATCAAAGGACAGAATATTTGCTGCTCTGAGAACTGTGGACCGCAGAAACAGATTCGCAGTTCAACTAGTTCCGGCAAAGGGGAGGGAGCTGTGGAAGCAGGACTGGCTGTGGTGGTGGTCGCCGCCATTGCTCTGGGCCTCCTCTCACAACTCACCCCGCCCCTGGCCCCACCTATCTGGGCGGATCCCTGCAGGAGTAAACAGAACTGCTGAAACAAACGGGCTCTGAATCTGGTGCAGAAAGAGCTTTGGAACTCCAAAAGCTCTTCGCATACCTATCAACCTGTGGCAGAAGACACTCCTGTAGATGTCTAGGAAGAGAAATAGTAAATCAGTGATTGCCATGAATAACCAAGGCAACAAGATAGCTCAGAAAGAAAGTGAAAAGTCTCCAGAAAAGGAACTTAGAGATATGGACCTTTGTGATTTAAATGACAGAGAATTCAAGATCGCAATTCTGAAAAAACTGAACGAGATGCAAGAAAACACAGAAAGGCAGTTTAATGAACTCAGAAACACAATTAATCAGAGAACACCATGAGCATTTTACAAAAGAGATTGAAATCTTGAAAAAGAACCAAATAGAATTTCTGGAGATTAAGAACTCAATAGAAGAAATAACAATAAAATATCCAGCTTAGGTAGTAGAGTTGACCAGATGGAGGAAAGAATCAGTGACATCGAAGATAGGAACCTGGAATTTACACAGAGGGAAGAAGAAAGAGACTTGAGACTTAAAAGAAATGAAAGAACTCTACAAGAACTTTCTGACTCCATCAGAAAGAGCAATATAAGAATAATGGGCATACCAGAAGGAGAAGAAAGAGGGAAGGGAACAGAGAATATATTCAAACAAATCGTCGATGAGAACTTCCCAAACTTGTGGAAAGAACTGGATCCTCGAATCCAAGAAGCAAATAGAACACCTAATTACCTCAATCCCAACAGGCCTTCACCAAGGTACATTGTATTGAAGCTGTCTAAAATCAATGACAAAGAAAGAATCCTCAAGGCAGCCAGGGAAAAGAAGACGGTAACTTACAAAGGAAAGCCCATTAGATTATCATCAGATTTTTCAGCAGAAACTCTACAAGCTAGGAGGGAATGGAACCAAATATTCAAACTATTGAAAGAGAGAAATCAAGAGCCAAGAATAATACATCCAGCAAAGATCTCCTTTAGATATGAAGGAGGAATAAAGACCTTTCCAGATATCCAGAAGCTGAGGGAATTTTCTAATACACGACCTGCACTACATGAAATACTAAAGGAGGCTATTAGACCATCATCAACAGGGACAACTTGTGGCAACCAAAACATAAAAAGGGGGAGCGTAAAGGCCTGAACTAGAATATGGGAATAGAGAAAGTAAGCGTACTGAAGAAACTGGAATACTCTAAATATCAAACTTTCTTTTACATAAACTCAAGGGTAACCACTCAAAAAACCTCCAAATCTGAAATATATACTGTAATAAAAGAAGAAACAGAGGGAAACATCATAGAATACCACCACACAGAAAAAACAGACAACAACAAAAAGGCAAAGAAACAATGGAGACACAGCCTTACCAGAAAACTAAAGACAGAATGACAGGAAATCCTCACATATCAATAATCACCCTAAATGTAAATGGACTGAACTCACCAATAAAGAGACACAGAGTAGCAGATTGGATCAAAAAACTAAACCCAACCATATGCTGTCTACATGAGACACATCTCAGCTACAAGGACAAGCATAGACTCAAAGTTAAAGGGTGGAAATTGACACTCCAAGCAAATGGTACCCAGAGAAAATCAGGTGTAGCCATAATGATTTCCGATGAAGCAGACTTCAGGGTGAAAAAGATAACAAGAGACAAAGATGGACATTTCATAATGGTAAAGGGGACTATACAACAAGAAGACATAACAGTCATCAATATTTATGCCCCCAATCAGGGAGCACCGAAATATACCAAGCAACTACTAATAGAACTAAAGGGAGAAATTGACCAAAACACAATTATACTAGGGGACTTAAATACATCATTGACAGCTATGGATAGATCATCCAAACAGAAGTTAAATAACGAAATCGCAGCCCTAAATGACACATTAGATGAATTGGACATCATTGACATATATAGAGCACTTCATCCTAAAACATCAGACTATACATTCTTTTCTAGTGTACATGGAACATTCTCAAGGATAGACCATATATTGGGACACAAAATCAGCCTAAGCAAATTTAAGAAGACTGAAATCTTACCAAGCATATTCTCTGATCACAAAGCTTTGAAATTGGATATCAACTGCAAAAAGAAAGCAGGAAAAAACACAAATACATGGAGATTAAACAACATACTTTTAAAGAACGACTGGGTCAAAGAAGAAATTAGAGGAGAGCTCAAAAGATACATAGAAAAAAATGACAATGAAAATACATCCTACCAAAATTTTTGGGATGCCGCGAAAGCAGTTTTAAGAGGAAAATTTATATCATTACAGGTCTATCTCAAGAAACAAGAAAAATCCCAAATAAATAACCTCATGTTACACCTTAAAAAACTAGAAAAAGAAGAACAAGCGAAACCCAAGGTCAGCAGAAGAAAAGAAATAACAAAAATCAGAGCAGAACTAAATGAAATAGAGAACAAAAAGACAATAGAAAAAATTAATGTGACAAAAAGCTGGTTCTTTGAAAAGATTAACAAAATCGACAAACCCTTGGCTAGACTCACTAAGATAAATGAGAAGACACTAATTAACAAAATCAGAAATGAGAAAGGGGAAGTTATCACGGACACCACAGAAATACAAAGGATCATGCAAGAATACTATGAAGGACTATATGCCACCAAATTCAATAACCTAGAAGAAATGGACAAGATCTTAGAAACATATAGCCTTCCAAGGATGAACCATGAAGAACTGGAAAATCTAAACAGACCGATCACCAGTAACAAAATTGAATCAGTCATCCAAAACCTTCCCAAAATCAAAAGTCCAGGACCAGATGGCTTCACTGGTGAATTCTACCAAACCTTCACACAGGATCTAATGCCAATCCTGCTCAAACTCTTCCAAAAAATTGAAGAAGAGTCAGTGCTCCCTAACTCATTTTATGAGGCCAACATTACCCTGATACCAAAACCTGGTAAGGACAACACAAAAAAAGAAAACTACAGACATATATCTCTGATAAATACAGACGCTAAAATCCTAAACAAAATTCTAGCAAATCGAATACAACAATGCATTAAAAAGATTATTCATCACGACCAAGTGGGGTTCATCCCCGGGGCACAAGGATGGTTCAACATTCGCAAATCCATCAATGTGATACATCACATAAACAAAATAAAGGACAAAAATCATATGATCCTATCAATTGATGCAGAAAAAGCATTTGATAAGATACAACATCCATTTATGATTAAAACACTTACTAAAATTGGTATAGAAGGAAAATACCTCAACATAATAAAGGCCATATACGACAAGCCCTCAGCTAATCTCATAATTAAAGGTGAAAAGCTGAAGCCCTTTGCTCTACGTTCAGGAACACGACAAGGTTGTCCCCTATCACCTCTGCTTTTCAACATAGTGTTGGAAGTCCTCGCCAGAGCTATCAGGCAAGAGAAAGAAATAAAAGGCATCCAAATTGGGAATGAAGAAGTTAAATTGTCACTCTTTGCAGATGACATGATGCTATATATAGAAAACCCTAAAGACTCCACCAAAAAGCTATTAGAAACAATCAATGAATATAGTAAAGTTGCTGGCTACAAAATCAACGTACAAAAGTCCATTGCTTTCCTATATACCAACAATGAAATCTCAGAAAAAGAGATAGAAAAACAATTCCTTTTGCAATTGCAGCAAAAAGAATAAAATACGTAGGAATAAACTTAACCAAGGATGTGAAGGATTTATATGCTGAAAACTATAAGATATTTTTGAAAGAAATTGAAGAAGACACAAAGAAATGGAGAGACATTCCGTGCTCATGGATTGGAAGAATCAACATAGTTAAAATGGCCATATTACCCAAAGCCATATACAGATTTAATGCAATCCCCATTA
This sequence comes from Rhinolophus hipposideros, assembly GCF_964194185.1. Taxonomy (NCBI): domain Eukaryota; kingdom Metazoa; phylum Chordata; class Mammalia; order Chiroptera; family Rhinolophidae; genus Rhinolophus; species Rhinolophus hipposideros. The sequence goes on from NW_027669331.1 coordinate 155,024, forward strand.
AAATCCCAATGGCATTTTTTAAAGAAATAGAACACAAAATCATCAGATTTGTTTGGAACCACAAAAGACCCCGAATAGCCAAAGCAATATTAAAAAAAAGAACAATACTGGAGGTATCACACTCCCTGATTTTTCCTTGTACTACAGGGCTACAATAATCAAAACAGCTTGGTATTGGCGGAAAAACAGACACATAGACCAATGGAATAGAATTGAGAACCCAGAAATAAAACCACATAAATATGGACAGATAATTTTTGACAAAGAAGCTAAAAACATACAATGGAGGAAAGACAGCCTCTTCAATAAATGATGCTGGCAGAATTGGATAGCTACGTGCAAAAGAATGAAACTGGACTGCTATCTGTCACCATGTACCAAAATTAATTCAAAATGGATCAAAGACTTAAGCATAAGACCTGACACAATAAACTGCATTGAAGAAAACATAGGTACTAAACTTATGGACCTTCGGTTCAAAGAGCATTTTATGAATTTGACTCCAAAGGCAATGGAAGTAAAAACTAAAATAAACAAATGGGATTATATGAAACTGAAAAGCTTCTGCACAGCAAAAGAAACTATTGACAAAATAATGAGGCAACCAACTGAATGGGAGAAGATTTTCGCAAACAGTTCCTCTGATAAGGGGCTAATATCCAAAATATGCAAGGAACTCATGAAACTCAACAACAAAAAAACAAACAACCCAATTGAAAAATGGACAGAGGACCTGAAGAGACATTTCTCCAAAGAGGATATACAAATGGCAAATAGACATATGAAAGAATGCTCAACATCGCTAATCATCAGAGAAATGCAAATGAAAACCACAATGAGATATCACCTCACCCCAGTCAGAATGGCTTTCATCAACAAAACAAATAGTAACAAGTGTTGGAGAGGCTGTGGAGAAAAAGGAACTCTCATACACTGTTGGTGGGAATGCAGACTGGTGCAGCTGCTATGGAAGGCAGTATGGAGGTTCCTCAAGAAATTACGAATAGAATTACCATATGACCCAGCAATCGCTCTCCTGGGTATCTACCCCAAAAATATAAAAGCATTTCTCTATAGAGACACGTGTACGCCAATGTTCATTGCAGCTTTGTTTATGGTGGCCAAGACATGGAAACAACCAAAATGTCCTTCGATAGATGAATGGATAAAGAAGTTGTGGTACATATACACAATGGAATACTATTCGGCGTTAAGGAAAGATGATATAGGAACATTTGTGACAACATGGATGGATCTCGAGAGAATAATGCTAAGTGAAACAAGTCAGACAGAAAAAGCAGAGAACCCTATGATTTCACTGATATGTGGTATATAAACCAAAAAGAACAAGACAAACAAATGAGAAACAAAAACTCATAGACACAGACAATAATTTAGTGGTTACCAGAGGGTAAGGGGGTGGGGGGTGGGTGATGAGGGTAAAGGGGATCAAATATATGGTGATGGAAGGAGAACTGACTCTGGGTGGTGAACACACAATGGGATTTATAGACGATGTAATACAGAATTGTACACCTGAAATCTATGTAAATTTACTAACAATTGTCACCCCAATAAAATTAATTAAAAAAAAAATCAATGACAAAGAAAGAATCCTCAAGGCAGCCAGGGAAAAGAAGATGGTAACCTACAAAGGAAAGCCCATTAGATTGTCATCAGATTTCTTTAGCAGAAACTCTACGAGGCAGGAGGGAGTGGAACCAAATATTCAAACTATTGAAAGAGAGAAATGATGAGCCAAGAATAATATATCCAGCAAAAACATCTTTTCGATATGAAGGAGAAATAAAGACCTTTCCAGACATACAGAAGCTGAGAGAATTTTCTAATACACGACCTACACTACAAGAAATGCTGAAGGAGGCTATTCGACCACCATCAACAGGGACAATTTGTGGCAACCAAAACATAAAAGTGGGGAGAGTAAAGGTCTGAACCGGAAAATGGGAATGGAGAAAGTAAGCATGCTGAAGAAAATGGAATACTCTAAATATCAAACTTTCTTTTACATAAACTTAATGGTAACCACTCAAAAAAAATCCAGAACTGAAATACATAATGTAATAAAAGAAGAAACAGAGGGAAAAATCATAGAATACCACCACATAGAAATAAGAGACAACAACGAAAAGGCAAAGAAACAATGGAGACACAGTCTTACCAGAAAAGAAAAGATAGAATGATAGGAAATCCTCACATATCAATAATCACCCCAAATGTAAATGGATTGAACTCACCAATAGAAAGGCACAGAGTAGCTGATTGGATCAAAAAACTAAACCCAACCATATGCTGCCTCCAAGAGGCACATCTCAGCTACAAGGACAAACATAGACTCAACGTGAAAGGATGGAAATTGACACTCCAAGCAAATGGTATCCAGAGAAAGTCAGGTGTAACCATACTGATTGATATCAGATGAAACAGACTTCAGGATAAAAAAGGTAACAAGAGACAAAGATGGACATTTCATAGTGATGAAGGGGACTATACAACAAGAAGACATAACAGTCATCAATATTTATGCCCCCAATCAGGGAGCACCAAGATATACCAAGAAACTACTAACAGAACTAAAGGGAGAAATTGACCAAAACACAATTATACTAGGGGACTTAAATACATCATTGACAGCTATGGATAGATCATTCAAACAAAATAAATAAATAAATAGCAGCCCTAAATGACACATTAGATGAACTAAACATAATTGACATTTATAGAGCACTTCATCCTAAAACATCAGACTAAACATTCTTTTCGAGTGTACATGGAACATTCTCAAAGATAGATCATCTATTGGGACATAAAACTAGCCTCAGCAAATTTAAGAAGACTGAAATCATACCAAACATATTCTCTGATCACAAGGCTTTGAAATTGGATATCAACTGCAAAAAGAAAGCAGGAAAAACCACTAATACATAGAGATTAAACAACATACTTTTAAAGAACGACCTGGTCAAAGAAGAAATAAGAGGATAGATCAAAAGATACACAGAAGAGTGACATCATAGGAATGGCAGCAGTGAAGAGTGACATCATAGGAATGGCAGCAGCGAAGAGTGACATCATAGGAATGGCAGCACTCTTCTATGTATCTTTTGATCTATCCTCTTATTTCTTCTTTGGCCAGGTCAATGGACTCTGCTCATCACACAGAAAAGGTAAGAGACTCGTTCGAGGATTACTTGAAGCTGGGCAAATTGGGCGAGCAGGGGAAGACAGAAGGGGGCGGAGTGGCGACCTCAGCCCGCATCTGCGGCTGTGGAGACACAGAGGATCCCAGGACAGAACAGAGACCACAAGAGCCAAGACATAGGCTCTTTCCCTGCATCCCACAGCTGATCTCTCCTGCCAAGAGAGCAGCATATCCAGCATTTGAGGCAGTCACCTCAGCTGAGACCTCCAGCTGGGCCCTAGGTCGGACAAAGGACATGATCAACACACCTGGGCCCCTCCGCCCACTCTCCCAATCCTACCCCTGCCTTTCCAGAGACTCACGCTGGCCCCTGAACTGAAGAGCAGTGTCAGTTTACAGAGGAGTCAGAGCACTCAGGATCTGGGAGGACCCGGTTTGCAGCTCTGACTCAGGGAAGAGGCTGGGAAGAGTGTGACGCTACTGGGTTGGGAGAGAGAAGACTCCTCCATCTCCAGCTCTCACCCTTTCTGGCCTGCCTAGGGCAGGGCAATTACAACTGCGGAGGCACTCCCAGGGATCAGCAGTAGGCGGCAGACGCAGCTCTGGGCTTTCATCAACTCAGAAATCTCCTGCCCTCCACACACACATAGGGAAGAAGTACCCTAAGACTCAGGAGACCTGGGCACAGGGCTGGCTGTGTTACTCTCAGTGCGCATATGTGCAGGCAAGAGAGGAAAATGCACTCACTTTGTAAAAACTGACATCCAGAATTTATGGCACCACACATCTAAAACTGCCGTCCCAGGGTCACTCTGGGCACCAGGTGAGCGTCTCTGCCTGCCCACGACGCAGAGGACTCTTTGGTACAGGAGAGGACAACCTGGAGATTACTTGGTAGGCTTAAGCAAAGACTGACGCTGCTTTTTTGGTTTTGTTTTGTTTGTGTATTTTTGATATTTTTGCCGGTGTTGAGTGTGGGTTATCAGTTGTTTTTACATGGGTGTATTTGTTTTTTCTTTGCTGTTGGTGTTGCTGTTGTGCTGGGTGATTTGCTTTGTTCTGAAATTGCCCTACACCAGGGCCCAGCTCAAGAGGCACAAGATTCAAAACACCCTGAGGCCGACTCCAGACCAAGTTAGAGTATTATCGGGTTTGACCTACAAGTGACACACCCAGAAGGAATTCTCTACAGGCACAAGAGCCCATAGGGGCCAAGCCTCATGTGAGCAGTCAACCCTCACTCAGCAGAACTACCACTGTGGGCAGAGCCAAGATTCACAACTAGGCAGCCTAGGAGTCAATCCCACCTACTGACCAGCCAAAAGCAATTAAAGATCAACTTTAACAGGACAATATACACAAAACGAGAGTCACCTTTGGTGCACACGCAGAGGAGAAGAAGGAAGTCATGCAAGTCAAATATAAAGGACGCATACTACGTAAGATAACCAATAAAAACAAAGACCCATAAGGGACCTACCTAATACATCAAAGCAAACACAGAGAGTCAGCCAGAATGGGGAAACAAAGAAACATGTCCCAAATAAAAGAACAGAAGAAACCTCCAGAATTGGAACCAAATGAAATACAGGTAACCAACCTGTCAGAGACAGAGTTCAGAACACTGATGATAAGAATACTGAAGGGGTTTAGTGACGACATAAAGAAGGATGGAGAAATCATAATGAACAACCAGTTAGAACTAAGGAATACAATAACTGAAATAAAGAACCCATTTGAAGGAATTACAGCAGGCTAGATGAAGCAGAGGATCGAATCAGCGACATGAAGACAAGTCAGCAGAGATCACCCACATGGAACAACAAAAAGAAAAAAGAGTAAAAAACAACGAAAATGGCTTAAGAGTCCTCTGGGATAACATCAAGCGCAACAACATGCGCATCACAGGAATACCAGAAGGTGAAGAAAGGAAGCAAGGGATCGAGAACATATTTGAAGTTATAATGTCTGAAAACTTCCCTAACCTGGTGAAGGAAACCGACGTATAACTCCAGGAAGTGCAGAGAGTTCCAACCAGGATAAACCCAAACAGGCCCACACCAAGACACATTACAGTTAACACAGTAAAGATTAAAGACAAAGACAGAATCCTAAAAGCAGCAAGAGAAAGATAGCAAGTTAAATACAAGGGAACTCCTGTAAGACTATCAAATGACTTTTCTACAGAAACATTGCAGGCCAGGAGGGAGGGGCAGGAGGTACTCAAAATGATGAAAAACAAGGGCCTACAACCTAGATTGCTTTATCCAGCAAGGCTATCATTTAAAATTGAAGGAGAGATAAAGAGCTTCCCAGAAAAGAATAAGCTAAAGGAATTTATTACCACTAAGGCAGCATCGCAGGAAATATTAAAAGGGCTTCTGTAAACAGAAGAAAGATGAAAACAATCTAACGACAAATTTAAAAATGGCAATAACTATGTACCTATCAATAATCACTTTAAATGCAAACGGATTATATGCTCCAATCAAGAGACATAGGGTGGCTGAGTGGATAAGAAAGCAAGACCCTTGTATATGCTGTATACAAGAGACTCACCTCAGATCAAAAGACACACACAGGCTGAAAGTGACGGCTTGGAGTAAGATATTTCATGCAAACAGAAATGAGAAAAAAGCTGGAGTTGCAATACTTATATCTGACAAAATAGACTTTAAACTGAAGAATATATTAAAAGACAAAGATGGGCACTATACATAATAAAGGAATTGGTCCGACAAGAGTACATAACCCTAGTAAACATCTATGCACCCAACATAGGAGCACCTAAATATATAAAACAGATATTTACTGACATAGTGACAGAACTCAACAGTAATATTATCATAGTAGGGGACTTCAACACACCTCTGACAAGGGACAGGTATTCCAGACAGAAAATCAATATGGAAACAATGGCCTTAAATGACACATTGGACCATTTGTATTTAATCAACATTTTCAGAGAATTTCACCCCAAAGCTGCAGAATACACGTTCTTCTCAAGCGCACACGGGACATTTTCCAAGGTACACCACGTGTTAGGCCAGAAAACAAGTCTTGATTAATGTAAGAAAATTGAAATCATACCAATTGTCTTCTCTGACCACAGCGCTATAAAATCAGAAATCAACTACAGGAAAAAAACTGGAAGACAGACAAATTCATGGAGCCTGAATAACATGTTACTAAATAACGAATGGATCAACAATGAGATCAAGGAAGAAATCAAAACATGTCTCGAGACAAATGAAAATCAAACCATGGCAAACCAAATCTATGGGATGCAGCGAAAACAGTCCTAGGAGGGAAATTCACAGCATTGCAGGCCTACCTAAAGAAACAAAAAAAATCACTAATCAACAGTTTATTTTCACACTTAAGGGATCAGGACAAAGAACAGAAAAATAACCGCAAAGGGAGTACAAAGAGGGACATAATAAAGGTCAGAGCGGAAATAAATGAAATAGAAACCAGAAAAACAATAAAAAACATCAATGAATCCAAGATTTGTTTTTTAGACAAAATAAACAAAGTCAACAAACCTTTAGCCAGACTTATCAAAAAGAGAGAGAGAGAGGACCCAAATTAATAAAATCAGAAATGAAAGAGGAGAAGTGACAACAGACACCACAGAAATACAAAAATATTTAAGAAATTACTATCAGCATGTATATGCCAACAAATTAGACAATCTGGAAGAAATGGAAAATTTTCTAGAAGCATACATCCTTCCAAGGCTAACTCAAGAAGAAACGGAAAACCTGAATAGACTGATTACCACCAGGGAAGTTGAATCAGTAATCAACAAGATCCCAACAAACAAAAGTGCTGGACCAGATGGCTTTACAGGTGAATTTTACAAAACATTCAAAAAAGAATTATCACCTATTCTCCTCAAGCTATTCCAAAAAATTCAGAAGGAGGGAAGGCTCCCAAAACCTTTTTACGAGGCCACTATCACTCTGATCCCCAAATCAGACAAAGACACTACAAAAAACACACAAACAAACAAAAAACTATAGGCCTGTATCTCTAAAGAACATAGATGCAAAAACCCTCAACAAAATATTACTGAACACAATTATGCAATACATTAAAAAAATCATACACTATGATCAAGGGGGATTCATTCCTGGTATGCAAGGGTGGTTCAACATCCGCAAATCAATTAACGTGATACACCACATTAACAAAATAAAAAATAAAAATCATATGATCATATCAATTAGATGCAGAAAAAGCATTGGACAAAATCCAGCAGCCATTTATGATAAAAACTCTTAAGAAAATGGGAATAGAGAGACCATATCTCAACATAATAGAGACCATATATGATAAACCCACAGCTAACATCACACTCAACGGGGAAAAGCTAAAATAGTCCCCTTAAGATCAGGAACAAGGCAAGGTTTCCCACTTTCTCCACTTCTATTCAACATAGTGCTGGATCTTCTAGCCACAGCAATCAGACGAGAAAAATAAATAAAAGGCATCCAAATTGGTAAGGAGGAAGTAAAATTGTTATTATATGCAGATGACATGATACTATATAGAGAGAACCCTAAAGACTCCACCAAAAAACCATTAGAACTGATAAATGTATTTAGTAAAGTAGCAGGATACAAAATTAATATTCAGAAATCAGTTGCATGTGTATATACCAATAATAAAGTATCAGGAGAAATTAAGAAAAGAATCCCATTTACAATTGCTTCAAAGACTATAAAATACCTGGGAATAAATTTAATGAAAGAAGTAAAACATCTATACTCAGAAAATTATAAGACACTGAAGAAAGAAATTAAAGAGGATACAAATAGATGGAAGCACATAATATGCTCATGGATAAGAAGAATTAATAGAGTGAAAATGTCCATACTGCCTAAGGCAACATACGAATTCAACGCAATTTCTATCATATTACCAAGGGTGGTTTTCACAGGAATAGAACGTATAATCCTGAAATTTATATGGAACCATAAAAGATCCTGGTTGGCCTCGGCAATCTTGAGAAATAGGAATAAAGTGGGAGGTATAACGATACCTGACATCAAATTATACTACAAGGCTACAGTAATCAAAACACCACGATACTGGTATAAAAACAGATACATTGATCAATGGAACACAATAGAGAGCCCAGCAATAAATCCATGCCTATATTGTCATTCAATCTATGACAATGGAAGCAAGAATTTATGGTGGGGTAAAGACAGTCTATTCAACAAATGGTGTTGGCAAAACCTGGACAGACACATGCAAAAGAATGAAGCTGGACCACTTCCTTACACGATATACAAGAATAAATGCAAAATGCATTAAAGACATAAGTGTAAGATCTGAAACCATAAAATTTCTAGAAGAAAATATAGGAAGAAACTTTATAGACATTACCTGGAGTAAGATTTTTACTGATACATCCTCTCAGCCAAGAGAAGTAAGAGAAAAAATAATGATGTGGGATCACATCAAACTAAAAAGTTTTTTCACAGCAAAGGAAACCATCAATAAAACAAAAAGGGATCCTACTGAATGGGAAAAGATATTTGCCAATGATATATCTGATAAGGGATTAATATCACAAATCTATAAAAAACTTACTCAACTCAACTCCAAAAAAACAAACAACCCAATTAAAAAATGGGCAGAGGACTTGAGGAGACATTTTTCTAAAAAGGACATACAGAAGGCAAGAAGACATATGAAGAAATGCTCAACCTCACTAACCATCAGAGAAATGCAAATAAAAACCACAATGAGATACCACCTCACCCCAGTCAAAATGGCTATCATCAATAAATCAACCAACAACAAATGCGGGCGGGGATGTGGAGAAAAGGGAACGCTAGTGCACTGTTGGTGGGATTGCAGATTAGTGCAGCCACTATGGAAAACAGTATGGAGGTATCTCAGGAATCTGAAGATAGAACTACCCTATGATCCAGTAATCCCACTCCTAGGCATCTACCCGGAGAAATCCAAAGCTCCAATTCAAAAATCTGTATGCACTCCTATGTTTATTGCAGCACTTTACACAATAGCCAAGATACAGAAACAACCGAAATGCCCATCGGTCGATGACTGGATTAAGAAGCTGTGGTACATTTATACAATGGAGTACTACGCAGCCATAAAGGAAAAAGAAATCTTATCATTTGCAACAACATGGATGGATCTAGAGAACATTATGTTAAGTGAAATAAGTCAGAAAGAGAAAGACAAGTACCATATGATCTCACTTATATGCGGAATCTAAAGAAAAGAATATGTGTATGAACTAATCAGAAACAGTTTTGGGGACACAAAAAACCGAGAGTTGTTAGATGGGCAGGGGGGAGGGGGTTGGGGATGGGGGGAAGGGTGAAGGGATTGGGGGGCGGCTGGTGACCACAGGATGGCCTCAGGGTTTTTTGAGAATTACTTTGGGGAACTTATTCAATAGTGTTTGGGGATTTTGTTGGGTGTCCGATGGACATGTGTCCTGTTTGGGAGACCACCTCAGGGATGCTGTGGATGCCTGGTCATGGCATTGTACACCAGAGACTGGACATTAATGAATGCCAACTATAATTTTATGTGTATAATGTGATGGCTCGGTGTGAGGTCGGGGTGGTGGTGGATGGGGGGAGGGGGGTTCACGGTGTGAGGGATGTAAAAATAAAATAAAATAAAATAAAAGTATAAAAAAATAAAAAAAATAAAACAAAAAGGGATCCTACTGAATGGAGAAGACATTTGCCAATGATATATCTGATAAGGGGTTAATATCCCATATTTATAAAATATCTCAGTCAACTCAACTCCAAAATAACAAACAACCCAATTAAAAAATGTGCAGAGGACATGGAGAGTAATTTTTTTAAAAAGGACATACAGATGGGAAACAGACATATGAAAAAATGCTCAACTTCACTAATCATTAGAGAAATGCAAATAAAAACCGCAATGAGATACAACCTCACCCAAGTCAAAATGGCTTTCATCAACAAATCAACAAACAACAAGTGCTGGCCTGGATGTGGAGAAAAGGGAACGCTTATGCACTGTTGGTGGGATTGCAGATTGGTGCAGCCACTATGGAAAACAGTATGGAGGTATCTCAAAAATCTGAGAATGGAACTACCCTATGACCCAGCAATTCCACTCCTAGGTATCTATCAGGAGAAATCCAAAACTCTAATTCAAAAAAATTTATACACCCCTATCTTTATTGCAGCACTATACACAATAGCCAAAACATGGAAACAACCGAAATGCCCATTGGTAAACGATTGGATTAAGAAACCGTTACAGTTATACAATGGAGTATTTCACAGCCACGAAGAAGAATGAAATCTTACCATGCAACAATATGGATGGACGTAGAGAACATTATATTAAGTGAAATAAGTCAGACAGAGAAAGACAAATACCATATGATCTCATATGGGGAATCTAAAGAAAATAATAAATGAATGAACTAATCAGAAACAGTCTCAAAGACACAGAGGAAAAACTGAGGGTTGCTAGATGAGGGGGTGGGGATAAGGGGGAAAGTCAGGGGATCAGAATGAACAGTTGGTAACCACAAGAGTGCCACGGGGATACGAGAGTCAATTTGGGGAATGTAATCAATAATTTCGTAAAGATTTTGTAGGGTATCCAATGGATACTTGTCTCATTAGGGAGACCACCTCAGGGATGATGTAGATGGCTGATCACTGCACTGTACACCTGAAGCTGAATAATGAATGTCAAGTACAATTTACATGTACATATAATACATATACATATTTTATATAATATATATATATATATATATACATACTATATATATATATATATCTTATATAAATATATATATTACATATAGTTACAAGAAGCGGAGTACAGCATTAGGAATAGAGACAGTGGAAATGTAATGGCTGTGTGAGATGTCAGAGAGGCAGTGGAGGGGGGAGGGGGTTATGACTGTGTGAGGGATATAAATGATACATGTCTAGCTATTACATTGTTTTGTGCACCGGAAACGAATAAAAGAATGTGAAAAACAGAAAAAAAACAGTAAACTGGAAAGGGAACAATGAAAAGCTTCAAAAAAAAATAAAAAAACAAAACCTATCTTACAGAAGAAAAAAAAGATACATAGAAACAAAGGAAAATGAAAATACATCCTACCAAAATTTTGGGGATGCAGCGAAAGCAGTTTTAAGAGGGAAATTTATATCATTACAGGCCTATCTCAAGAAATAAGAAAAATCCCAAATAGATAACCTCATCTTTACATCTTATGGAGCTAGAAAAAGAAGAACAAATGAAACTGAATGTCAGCAGCAGAAAGAAAACAATAAAAATCAGAGCAGAACTAAATGAAACAGAGAACAAAAAGAGAATAGAAAAAATTAATGTGACAAAGAGCTGGTTCTTTGAAAAGATTAATACAATTGACAAATCCTTGGTAGACTCAGTAAGATAAAAAAAGACTAATAAAATCAGAAATGAGAAGGGAAGTTATCACGGACGCCACCAAAACACAAAGCATCATCCAGGAATACTATGAGGGACTACATGCCACCAAATTCAATAACCTAGAAGAAATGGACAGGTCCTTGGAAACATATAGCCTTCCTAGGCTGAATCATAAAGAACTGGAAAATCTAAATAGATCGATCACCACTAAGGAAATTGAATCAGTCATCCAAAACCTTCCCAGAAGCAAAAGTCCAGGACCAGATGGCTTCACTAGTGAATTCCACCAAATCTACAAAGAGGATATAATACCTGTCCTACTCAAACTCTTCCAAAAAATTGAAGAAGAGACAATACTCCCTAAATCATTTTATGAGGCCAACATTACCGATACCAAAACCTGGTAAGGATAACACAAAAAAAGAAAACTACAGACTATTATCTCTGATGAATGCCGATGCAAAAATCCTAAGAAAAATGCTAACAAATCGAATGCAACAATATGCTAAAAAGATTATTCATCATGACCAAGCAGATTCATCCCAGGTGCACAAGGATGGCTCAACATTCAGAAATCCATCAATGTGATTCATCCCATAAACAAAATAAAGGACAAAAATCATATGATTATATCAATTGATGCAGAAAAAGCATTTGACAAGATACAACATCCATTTATGATTGGATCACTTAATAAAATAGGTATAGAAGTAAAATACTTGAACATAATAAAGGGCATATATGACAAACCCTCAGCTAATCTCATAATTCATGATGAAAAACTGAAGCCCTTTTCTCTACGTTCAGGAACACCGCAGGGCTGTCCCCTATCACCTCTGCTTTTAAGCATAGTGTTGGAAGTCCTCGCCAGAGCAATCAGGCAAGACAAATAAGTAAAAGGCATCCAAATTGGGAATGAAGAAATTAAATTGTCACTCTTTGCAGATGACATGATGCTATATATAGAAAACCCTAAAACTCCACCAAAAAGCCATTGAAAACAATCAACGAATACAGTAAAGTTGCCGGCTACAAAATCAATGTACAAAAGTCCATTGTATTCCTATATACTAACAATGAAATCTCAGAAAAAGAAAGCAAAAGAACAATTCCTTTTGCAATTGCAAGAAAAAGTATAAAACACCTAGGATTAAACTTAACCAAGGATGTGAAGGATTTATACGCTGAAAACTATAAGACATTTTTAAAAGAAATTGAAGAAGACACAAAGAAATGGATAGACATTCCATGCTCATGGATTGGAACAATCTACATAGTTAAAATGCCCGTATGACCAAAACAATATACAGATTTAATGCAATCTCCATCAAAATCCCAATAGCACATTTTAAAAAATAGAACAAAAAAATCATCAGATTTGTATCGAACCACAAAAGACATCAACAGCCAAAGGAATCCTAAGCAAAAAGAACAATGCTGGAGGTATCACACTCCCTGACTTTAGCTTGTACTAAAGGGCAATAATAATCAAAACAACATGGTATGGGCAGAAAAACAGACACATACCAATGGAATAGAATTGAGATCCCAGAAATAAACCCACATAAATATGGACAGACAATTTTTGACAAAGAAGCAAAAAGCATACAATGGAGAAAAGACAGCTCCTTCGATAAATGGTGCTGGTAGAATTGGAAAACCACATGCAAAAGAATGAAACAGGGCTGAAATCTGTCACCGTGTACCAAAATTAATTCAAAATGGATCAAAGACTTAAGCATAAAACCTGAAATAATAAACTGCATAGAAGAAAACATAGTTACTAAACTTATGGACCTTGGGTTCAAAGAGCATTTTATGAATTTTATGACTCCAAAGGCAATGGAAGTAAATGCTAAAATAAATGAATGGGACTATATGAAACTTAAAAGCTTCTGCACAGCAAAAGAAACCATCGATAAAATAAAGAGACAACCAACTGAATGGGTGAAAAAGTTTGCAAACAGTGCCTCCGATAAGGGGCTAATATCCAAAATATACAAGGAACTCATGCAACTCAACACACAAAAAAACAAACAACCCAATTGAAAAATGGGCAGAGGACCTGAAGAGACATTTCTCCAAAGAGGACTTACAAATGGCAAATAGACATATGAAAAAATGCTCCACATCACTAATCATCAGAGAAATGCAAATAAAAACCACAATGAGCTATCACCTCACCCCATTCAGAATGGCTATCATCAACAAGACAAATAGTAACAAGTGTTGGAGAGGCTGTGGAGAAAAAGGAACCCTCATACACTGTTGGGGGGAATGCTGGCTGGTGCAGCCGCTATGGAAGGCAGTGTGGAGGTTCCTCAAGAAATTACAAATAGAATTACCACATGACCCAGCAATCTCTCTCCTGGGTATCTACTCAAATAATCTGAAAACTTTGAATCATAAAGACAAGTGTGCTCCAATGTTCATTGCAGCTTTACTTACGGTGGGTAAGACAACGGAAACAACCAAAACGTCCTTCGATAGATGAATGGATAAAGAAGTTGTGGTACATATAAATAATGGAATAGTATTCGGTGGTAAGTAAAGATGAAATAGGACTATTGCTAAATGGGGTCTAATGGGGTGATGGAAAGAGAACTGGCTGGCTGGTGACCACACAATGTGAGATATAGATAATATATTACAGAATTGTACACCTGAAATCCATGTCACTTTATTAACAATTGCACCCCAATAAACTTTAATTTAAAGGAAAAAAACCCTCAAGTGGTGATATATTATAAAATGGTTCACAGTGACACATTTTCCATTACAAACATAAAACAATGGTAGGGGGAACACTATTAAATTTTACAAGTGCTACACAAAACTAAATTCAGAGTAAAAAAGTTAATTTCACACAGGAGCCTTTTACCTTGGTACCAACATCCAAGAGTCCATCGTCTGATATAGCCCGTGAATCATTCCTGCCAGGTTTCCAGGAAAGACTTTAGGGTAAAAATACACAACAAAAACAGTGAGTGCATTCCTTTACAAAAACAACAAACACAAAGGGAGCAAAATTCAGCTATCTGCATAGGAAATGAAGTTTCTTGATATGATTAAAATTTAGACGATGTTCTAGAAAAGCTATCAGTTATCTATTGCTGCCTCCACCACTCCCAACTCGTGCAATATTTAATGAAGATACACTCTAAGTTTCCATAACAAAGAATGACAGCAAACATGTTGGCAACACCTGAGAGTACCTTGTTTTCACCAAAAGTCCTGAAGGCTGAATTGAAAACGCAATTAATAGCTGACAATAGGAACCTGAACTGGGACAAAAGCAATGACCTAAATCAAGGTAGAACGATACACTAACCCTTCTCCATGGTCTGTCCCTGGTTCAAAGATTAATCTGTGTGGGTCAAAAACGGCAGTCTTGCTTCTTTAACATAGAAAGCAGTTACTAAACTTACCCCATTCCTTGTTTTCACTCAAAAACACTACAGTGAGGTCCCTGAAATGCATGAAATGTTTGCAGCTTACATGTACAAAAGTCAAAGAACAAATATGTACGTTGTTAGCCTCCCCACTCCCAGATCACTTGTCCGCACAGCTTCCTGGCAATCTCCAAACTTGAAAACTTCAGCCTACGAAGGCATAGACTCCTGAAACAAGGTTGGGCTCAAATGACCCACAGTAGGAGTTCTCTATTTCGCTGTTCCTGGAAAACAAGCTAAATGGAGCCTCAGTCATCCACTCCCAACACAGGCATGTTACCACCTACCCAACTCCATTACTGTTTTCACAATCAGTCCTCCCTCTGCCCAACCCTCCATCTCCATGGGAAGGACATCAGCGCGTTGGGCAAAGAGGTGGAGGTGACGAGACACCTGCCGTGGGCCATAGATCTATGTAGTTCAGCAATCTCCAGTGCCTTTGGACTCAAGGGGACCCCCTCTGTAATTCCGGGTGCAGGTGGAAGATACCACATTCCTACTTGCTATAAAGAGAGTGTTTCCAAAGGCTCAAAGGTTTAATATGTTTTCACACAAACCTTAAATTTTCCTGGTTCCTCCAATTTAACAAGCAAAACAGCAGCAACCTGTTCAGGCAGGACGCCCTTGAGACCCTTATTTTAATCTGCTTTTTTAGACAACTACCAACATCCTGTGTCCTTCCTTCCTGTAATTTCTCTTTACCTTGTCATACCCTACCATTCTGATCTCTTTTCCCTGATCTGATGTCTAATCTCTGCTCTAAGAGCCTTATTCCTATCCCAACCTGTGTTGTTCCTCTTGAAACGTGGATTCCCCTGCTAATTCCATTCTTAGCCTCTTCCATTGCATTCACTAGACCTTTCCATAATTAAAACACTCACCCAAAGGATGATAAAGAAGGAAGTGTACTGGGCTTAGAAACCTATACTAATCTCATTTCATCACTCACTGTACTCAAAGAAGTCACTTCAATCTCTTGGAGTTCAAACTCCTCATGTGATCAACCACTTGACCAAAACATTAATGGCAGCATGAAGTACTAGGGGTGTTTGCAATAATTAATTGATAACATTCCTTCAACACCTGGAATTCTATGTATTTTTGGTTCTGTCTAGAAAAATGGAGAATACTTAGCTGGCAGAAGTGGAAAAAAATAACAGCAACAAAAAAACCCCAAGAAAAGCAGAGAAAAAGGTAAAAAATCAAGAAAAGTCATGGAAGAAGGAAGAAAGACTCTGGAAAAAGAGAAAAAACTTCCTAGAATGAGGGAAGCGTACTAGCTTAAATGGAAACACAGTAATGGGAGTCAGTAAGTAGAAAAATCAATGAAAAATATCCTCTCAATTTGTGCTGAATTAACACAACAGTGTATACATAGATGATCTTCACTTACAGAACAACGATTCGTCCCAAGAAGGGTACATCACATTATCCCTGAAAACATTTATCTGATTAGGTCTTGCTTATGTACAACCTGTGGTTCTGTGGCCACAGCGAACTGACATCTGCCCTCAACACTGATGGTGAAAACAAGGTTCTCGTGACGGCTGCAATTGTCAAGTACATTAAGACAGAGCTTGGGCTAACTGGGCTTGATAGGAAACTTCTAAATCAGCACTAAGGCATCACTAAACGGGACTCTCTGAGGCCACCTGACTTGTACCTGAATCTTGAATCCAGTCCTGTCCAGGCACTTCTCAGTATAGGCTGAGGGCAAGAGAACGGACTTGGGAAACCAAGCAGGCTGAAGGTCACATCACATGTCAGCCACTTGGTAACTATGGAATCAGGGTTAAATTAATCCACCTCCTGGAACCATACTCCTCTAATGAATAAAAACGGCCGAACAGCACAGCTACTTTGCAAATCTACTGTGCCGACGACCTGGGATAACCAATGTTAGGCACATAGTATAGGGTCTAGCCCAGAGCAGAACACTCATTAAAGCTTACTGGCTTCTCTCCGCAGTCTCTTAGTTAACATGCAATTTTAGAAATCCATAAAATCCTACCTGCTTGCATGGTCGCATTGAGAACACTCATCCACTGTTAAAAGAAAAAAATTCAAATACATTGTAAATACACAATAGAAAAACACAGAACTTTGAAAGCATCAGACTGAAGTGATGAAAAAATATTTCTTTGGGAACATCCCTGAAGACTATAGTAGAGTGAATGTTACTGATACAACTGGTGGGCAATTAATACATGAAGAACTTTTACTTCCTCTCCTATATATATGTGTGTATATATATTTATGTTTATATATTCATACATATATACGTACACATATGTATGTACATGCATGTACTTATGCATGTTTGTATGTATTATACATTTATATCTAATGAGAGAAAAATAAACGGGATGTGCAATCATTTGATAGCTACAAGTCAAGTGCTACTTACAATGATTGTAATCGTTACCAAACCCATCGGAGTGAACGAAAATGGTATCAGTAGTAAAATCAGTATCATAAACTAACACGGTCCAATTTAAATAGCATGATTTTTCTGCACTTCTGTCATGAAGAGCAGTTAGAAGAGAGTCCACTTGTTTTGCTCTGACACAGTACCGCTGTGCCGCTCTTCAGTCAAGGGTGTTCAGTTTAGGATGAAACACCCTGTCATTAGCAGCTTAGTCAAAGGCAGTCTACTTTGCAGCACGGCAAAACACAGGAAACAGACTCTTTCTGGCCCTCTCTCCAGTGCAGGATAAGTATGAAAGACTTTGCGATTCCAGTTTTATCAAGTCTAACCCCTGAGACTGTTTCCCTCCATTGCTGGAGAATCTATCCGGCTCACCTCATAGAGCAGGAAGGTCCAAAGAGTTATTGCTGTACAGCAGCGTGTGATGCCATTTTTCTCATCCCTCCCCATAGTGGCAAATGTGTATAGAAATCATGGTTTTTTACCTTGTAAGTCATATGTCATCAAATCCTAAGCCGATGAATAACAGCAAACAAACAAACACCCCCCCCAAAAGACAAAGAGGTTATCTTGAATAACTACCTTCAATGACCCTGGAGTTTTAAGTTTTTAAACAGTCAAAAAGATGGCCACTGTATGATTCCAACTATATGATATTCAGAAAAAAACAAAACTATGTAGCAGTAGAAAGACGTGTGGCTTCCGGAGGTTAGGGAGAAGGGAGGGCTGAGGAAACGCCACAGAGGGTATCTAGTAGTGGATCTAGTCTGGGTGAGACTGGAAGGGGGGAGACCTGTCATTATACGTTTGTCAAACCCCACAGATTGGACCACAGCAAGAGTGAACTCTAACGTCAAGTGTGTGCTGTGAGTGGTCATGCTGAGTCAGTGCAGTTCATGGGTCGTCGTGAATGTACCACCCGCGGGCAGGGTGTCAACAGTGAGGGAGGCTCTGTGTGGACGGGGACATGGGTTTTGAGGGAACTTTCTCTACTCTCCACTCAATTTTGCCCTGAACCTAAACCTGCTCTAAAAACGAAGGCTTACTAATTAAAAAAAAAAAAGTTTTCCACTGAACCTGCTATTACCAGATATGAACACATTAATGCTATTTTCAAAATACAGTCACCTTGAAAATGAATATAAAGATCCAGTATCAGAATATGATTATTCACCCAACCGAATGAAGCATATGAAAAGCCATAAACAAAGCAAGTGATTTTTGGAATACTTACACAAGAAAATCACTGATAAACGTGACTGAACATCTCGCTTTAGCATGCTGAATAGGGATGCCAAGTGAATCAAAATGGAATCGTCCCTGTACTTACAGGACAACTTTGATTCTCATTGTAAATCAAAAATCATTGTGCTGATTTTATTCAAAAGCTATATTGAAACATTAATCACACAAAAAGATTGTAATTGCCATGGTTATTGCCATAGTAATGTATGTACAATACCTTTGAAATACTCACGAAAAGGCAAAAAAGTAACCAGCACTGCAATTTTTAATGGATGATACAACCAAAACCAGTACCAAGGCACGTCACCATATTACTTGCTATTAAAATAAAATTTTAAGCTACACCAAAAATTAAGTCATGCCTATAACTGCTGTGCAGAAAAGATTTCATACAGCAGGCCTGACTGCTATCCTTTGAAAGTCCTGCTTGAATGGCTGGCCCTTGGCTGGTATCTGGAAACCTGCATATGGGGAGGGTTCCCACCATTCCCTAACTACGTGTGGCTCACCGTGCCTGAACTGCTTGTACAAACAACGTGGTTCATGCTGGACACTCGCTTTCCTTCTGGGAATCAGGAATGTTAGCACCTGCTAGGGGGACGCTGCCTATGTGACTGGCGTGCCATGAAAGCACTCCATGAAGGCACTGAGTCTAATGAGACTCCGGTACCACTAGACAGCATTTCACATGTGGTGCCAGAATTTAACAGTGGGGAATTAAGCACATCCTGCTAACTCCACAGGACATGCGTCTTAGAAACTTGCGCCTGGTTCCCTCCTGTCAGACACTGTCACATACACCTTTTCTCTTTGCTGATTTTGCTCTCACTGTAATAAATCACAGGCATTAGTACAGCTATAGGCTGAGTCTTGTAAAGTGCTCTAGTGAATAACCAAACCTAGGGGTGGTGTTAAGAATCTCTAATAAATGGCATTATATGAAATTTTCATTCTTTGGGTTGATGCTTTCTACATGATTAAGGTCAGAAGGTGATTTTGCAGATTACCTATCATTAAATTTGTTTTTTTTTTATTCTTCTTTTGCAGATTCCTGTAGAGCTAGATATATTTGAATAAAGGCATAAAGAGGATAAATGAAATGATGTCAGAAAATACTGTAAAACAAGCAACCATCCTATTTTAATCAGAATAAAAAATAAAACATCCTAATGACAACATGTTCTATCAGTTCCTATATAGCAAATGAAGAGATCACACTGTTAATTTTCTACAACTAGGTAGGGTTTATGTCCTTTTTATAAGAGTTATGAATCAATCAAGTAACTGGGATAATTACAGAAAAACATATAACTATCACTTGTAGTATAATAATGTACACTGATTATAGAGTTCCTTTGCTTTCTAAACTTCTTTATTGCTTATAAAACTAAAAACATAGCTCTAGTATGAAAAAGCAGTGGTTAACAGAATATGTGAAAAGGAAACAAAAAATTATATCCATGTAGGATGAGTTACCCATGGATATACCAAGAAACTCAACATTCAGAGGAAAAAAACGTGTCTTCCCTATTGACCTGCTGTTCTTCTCTCTCCATCTGATAATGTCCTAGTCACTCTTCTCATGTCCCATTGAAATGCTAGTGCACATTCTGGAAACCTAGGAATCATCTTAGTTTTCTCACTCCTCACTAACTTTTTACATTCAATCATCACTAAATTGTATTAACCATAACACTCTCCAGGCTCTGCTTTATTTTTCCACAGCCACTGCCCTAGTCAAACAGGGGCTCTTAGCAGATGGCTTTCACAGGGGGAAGAAATGAAACACCACCGACTCTTATTGTTGCTTCCTAAATGAATAGGATTTATTTTCAGCAAAACAAATGAGAAAGACATTAGCCAGCAAAGACCAACATGTTAAATTGAATAAATTAACCTTCCTGACTTTTTTTTCTTTCAAAATGGATGGGTGAAAAATATCACAATGGACTGATACTAGTCCAAGGAAGTAAAAGCTTCCTTTGTCTGCCACTTATTTTCATGTGCTTTTCTTCAATCTATCCTCTATGTGAGGGGCCAGCAAACTCCAACCTGCCATCAATTTTTGTAAATAAAGCTTTACTGTAGCACAGTCTTGCCTATTCAGTTGGCCCACGACTGCTTTCACACCATGATGGCAGATTTGAGTAGGTATGACAGAGACCACATGGCCTAAAATGAGGCCCTTTACAGAATAAGCTTGCTGGTCCCTGCTTTATACCACAACCAGAGTGTCCGAATGCCGTCTCATCTTGTTCCTAGTCTGCTCAAAACTCTCCCATGATCCCTGCAGTAACCATTGCTGAGTCCCTGCCCATTTGCCATTTCTTCATCTTCATTCTCACTGGAGAACCACAATGCTGTGTGGATATTTACTGTCCCAATACACAAAGAACATGGCCTCTCTCCAGCTCCACAAAGAAAAATGATTATACTAAGCTAATCACAGTGACTGCTTTACCCCTAACTGCTGTGGGAACCAGCATGTGCTGTACCCTAGCCTGGAAATGTTAAGGGATATACTGGCAGCCTCTCAGTCTTCTTCCTATTTAAAAGAATCACATAGCTGAACATCACCGTTTATCAGGGAAACAGATATCAAAACCACAGAGCAATACCACCTCATTACTGTCAGATGGCTACCATCAAAATGGCACCATATAACAAATGTCGGCAAGGAAGTGGAGGAAAGGAAAAACAGAGCCTGCACTGTTTTTGGATTTGTAAATTGTTATATTCACTGGGGGAAACAGTATGGAGATTCCTCAAAATATCAGAAATAGAACTGCCATGAGATCTTGCAATTCTACTTCTGGGTATTTGTCCAACAAAAAACAAAACAGTAATTTGAAAAGACATCTGCACCTCTATGTTCACTGCAGCAGTATATATAATAGCCAGGATATGGAAGCAACATAGGCGTCCTTCGATAGATGAATGCATAAAGAGGATTTGATATGTGTGTGAGGTGTGTGTGTGTGTGTGTGTGTGTGTATACAGTAATACTATAACTGATATTAGAATAATTAACTCATCCTTAATATAACTGATATAATAATAACTCATCCATAAAAGATGAAATCTTGCCCTTTGTAACAATGTGGAAGTTCCTAGAGGTATTATGTTAAGTGAAAGAAGACAGAAAAAGACAAATACCTTATGATCTCATTTATATGTGGAACCTAGAAAAGCAAAACAAACAAAACAGAAACAGACCCATAGCTACAAAAAAGCAACTTGATTGTTCCCAGATGAAAGGGAGTTGAAGAGATGAACGAAAAAGAAAGTGAATGAGAAGTACAAACTTCCAGTGATGAAATATCTAAGCCACAGGGATGTAGTTAACAGCACAGGGAAAATATCAATAATATTACAGTCACTTTGAAGGGTGATAGATGCTTACTAGACATATTGTGGTGATAACCTCACAAGGTATATCAATGTCAAATCACTATGTTGTACACCTGAACTGATATAATGTGGTATGCCAACTATATACCACAGAAACGCAGTCCTTCAGCCTTTGGATATTGTCCTGTGAGAATATGATGCTTGGAGCCGTTGCTAATTAACCAGCCAGCAAATGAGACTTAAACAAAACACTGACAACCTCACAACTGAAACAGGGACAACAACAGGCAACTCATGGCATCACAGAACCACCAAAACCATCCTGGTGCCTCCTGTTGTAACCACTGTTAATTAGGTCACCTATTACCTGCAGCTAAACTATTCTAACTGATATATTTCCCAAGGCCTACAGGATAAGAGCAACTCCTTTCTCTAGAACTAAAGACTTTCTTAAGCTCGCCTTACCTAGGTGTTCACCACCTTCTCAACCATTCCCACAGCACGCTTTTTATACCATCAAAACTGAACTGCTTGTAAATCCTGCGAAGTTCACTGTGTATCTTAGCCTATGTCTGCAGTTCCTTCTGCCAAACCTGTAATCTTGATTATTGTTTCCCCTGCCCAACACGGTCCTGCCTCTTTATCTGGCCAACTCCCACTCACACTGCATACTTCCCTTAAATCCTACCCAGGTTTTTACAACCGAAATCATCATCATGGACATAAAGTGTCTGGCCCACGAGATCTGACAATTAGGTTCACGAAGTCATCCTAGAAAAAGTGCTGCATACCTCATTGCTGAATATCACTATGGTCACATTCTAAGTACTGCCCTTGGGAAGCTGTGCACCGATGCTAGTGCCTAGTCCACCCTTCAAAGCAATTTTGGAACTCTTTTTCTGGAATGGCCATCAGAGCTGTTGTTGTATTACTCTTGATGTCCCGAATGTCATCAAAATGTCTTTCTTTCAGTATTTCCTTTATCTTCGGGTAAAGAAAGAAGTCATTGGGGACCAGATCAGGTGAGTAGGGTGAGTATATCAATACAGTTATTTGTTTACTGGCTAAACACTCCCTCACAGACAGCGCCGTGTGAGCTGGTGCATTGTCGTGATGCAACAGCCATGAATAGTGGGCCAAAGGTTGAGGTTGTTTTCTTCTAACATTTTCATGCAGTCTTTTCAGAACTTCCAAAAACTAAACATGCTTAACTGTCTTTCCAGTTGGTACAAATTTATAATGAATAATCTCTCTGATATCAAAACAGGTTAGCAAAATTGTTTTGATTCTTGATTTGGACTGGAAGAACTTTTTTGGTCATGGAGAATTGGCTGACGTCCATTGTGCACTTTGATGCTTTATTTTAGAATCGTATTGGTATACCCAGGTTTCATCACCAGTGAAAACACGGCTCAAAACATTGTCTTGCCTCTCCAAAAGGTCTTGGCAACCTTTGACTCTCCTTTGCTTTTGTTCATCGGTGAGCCCCTTTGGATCTATTTTTGCACACACCTTTCTCATGCCAAGATTTTCAGTTAAAATTTTCCTAACTGTTTCTGTATCGATGTTTACTTGGTCTGCTATGCTTCTCACAGTCTGCCAATGATTTTGACTCACAATTCAATGAATTTTTGCAATGTTTTCCTCAGTTCTGGTCAATTCTGGCCACCATGACGTCTCTTCATCAGTGACACAATCTTTCCCCTCAGAAAAATGTTTAATCCATTTGTTCATGGCCGTTTTCTTCATGACATTATCCCCATGAACCTGGACTAACATGTTCCTGATTTCACTTCCACTCTTGCCAGGTTTAACAAGAAATTTAATGTTTGATCATAGCTCTGATTCAAGCTCAGACAGCCTCGCAATGGCACACAAAAACATGCAACAACAACGAGCAAGACACTGCCACTCAGCAAGACACAGCCACACATCAACACAAACACAACTCTGAGACACTGATATACCAAGGTTATGAAACCTTACCGAGCTGTTTGTACAGTGCTGCCAATGTAAGCGCACGGTGGCAAGTTCTCAAACTTAATTGTCAGATCTGATACTACACACCGAATAACAAACAATAATGATAATTATAAGCTCTCAGTGGGCTCTGGCACCTAGTAAGCACTGTGTAAAGTATAATAAAAATGACAATAATAAGAACACGCTCTTGGAGGTAGGGACTGTGGTTTTAAAATGCTTGTCTTCTACAACATCAAAATAACACTTAGTGCCTAAAAGACACCTGATGGTTACACAGCAAATGGCTGCAGAGGCAAATAAATAAATAAATGAAAAGATCGCCCTTGAAAATTCTGTTTTAAGAAACCATAGAAATAAACCAGGGACAGCTCTAAAGTCTTAGGGGCACATTAAAGATCAAATTCCGTTTCATCTCTGTGTTTCCTATAACTTGCAAAACCACCGACACAAGTGCTTTGATAGAGGTCTACTAAGTTAAAGGGGTCCTCGGGCATTTCAGATTGCACAGTGCACAAGGTGCCACATTCAGTGAGTAGAATAGCGTTTTTGTCATTGTGAAACTTTTCTGTACTTTTATTATAATCTTTTGAGTCCTAAGTTAGGCTATGGGAACATTTATTATGATTATCTTTTGACTAGTGGCTACAGAGCATATTGTTCTAGAGAAATTACACTGTCATGACAACTATCCAACTAACAGAAGAAAACATCTTCTAATGAGGTCAACATGTCTCACTCTGTTTTGACTTATGAGGAAAAAAGGTGATAATAGTGAGACCTTGTTGGCATATCCACATGGAAAATAACCCATGCTTCTCAACAAGGCACAGCTTTACTGACTTGTATCAGTAGATACGTTTTAAAAACAGTCTCACTGCGATTCCTTCACACTGGCTAAGTTTTGCAGCTCTTATTGTTTGCCATTTGTTTGTGGGACTAGGAAGGTATTGTTGAGTTCCTAGTTTTAGTTACATTATGGTGAGACAAACCACAATGTAATAACAAGAATTCAATCACTACATGTAATCCATTTGCTGTAAAATTTAAACAAATATTTATTTTTACAAGTCCAACTTATTGACCAACTTATAAGGTGATTATAGAAGCAACATACAACATACTAATTTAAAAATCATTTTTCTTATTTACATAAATATCATATGGGATTGTAGGGGTCATGACTAGATAAATGAGTTTCTTTTCTCTCAGATTTTAAATTACCTACAATTAACTTTTATAATAATTCTGAATACTAGACTATGAAGAAAGACATTAACTAACAAAGAAAAAATATACATGCAATATACACATTTTTTTAACAGCTCTTTCAATAGCAAAACTTTCTTAGTCTTACTGTATGTCTGGTAGGACCACAAAGAATACTTCACCATTAAGAGTCTTACCTCGACTGTTACTGTCAGAAGACGTTTTACATCTCCTTTCCTTTTTATAATCAGAAATTAGTTGGGCGTTGCTATGTATAAAAGAGGTGAGAATATTACTGTTTTAATACTGACAGGAAAACATTTATCAAAACATGGAATTCTTAGAGTATTTCAGGTAATGTCTGAGCTAATATAAAAACTTGAATTATCCCATACGCTTCAATTTTGTAAGTTCTAAAGACAAACAAATAAAGAAACAAAAACTCATAGACACAGACAACAGTTCAGTGGTTGTCAGAGAGTAAGTGGAAGAGGGGATAGTAGAAAAGGGTAAAGGGGGTCAAACATATGGTGACAGAAGGAGAACTGACTCTGGGTGGTCAACACACAATGTGATATATAGACAATATATTAAAGAATTGTACATTTGAAACCTATGTAATTTTACCCCTATTGTCACCCCTATGTCACCCCTATAAATTTAAGTTAAACCCCTATGTCACCCCTGTAAATTTAAGTTAAAAAAACCCAGAGTAAGTTGCACAAAATGTTTCTTAAGCATGTGATTAAAGAAGACAAAAGAGCAAGGTGAACCAGTCATGCTGAGGGCACTACAGTTCAGTCAGTTAATTAGAATTAGCAGGGGCGAGAGTTGAGAACTCAGAAATCCTAGTTCTATAGCCCACAAGATCCGTTTTCGGGGAAGTCACCGCTGTTAGGCTCAGAGCTTTCCTCTACAAACCAAGCATCTCACTGCCTTATTTTATAGGTTGTCAGAGGATCAAATAGGTAATACAGCAAAATGGTAAGGCAATGGAATAAGTATTTTTGAGCTTTAGTTTTTGAAATTATTTTGGAATTCCAAATAAACCTAATGTGTGCTTTTCATAGGTTCTATTTAACATTCAAATGTTGCAGTTTACAGAAAATGTTTTTAATTTTGGTTATCAGCTACTCTCTTTGTGGTTTGTAATTCAGTACATCTCAGCTATTATGTAATTTGTAATTAAATGCGTTTAGAAATATGTTACCTCACTAAGGTAGATAACATAACTGCCCCTATTATCGTAGCTAATCACACCAATGGCAGAAAAGTCACAGAAGTCAAGACCTGGCTTGGACTACTTCCGTCTCATGTCTACCTCCTGAAACTCTGACCTCTCAGATCTTTCTAACCTTCCTAGGCATCCCCAGTTGACTTGGAAGATAGAACACATGCACACTCATGAGGCGTGGAAGGGGTGCAGCTATTCTAACACCAAGTAACCTCCTTTAGATCCAGAGCTTTCTGTTTACTGGCTTCCGTGTCAGGCAAAACTTTAAATACTCTGAAACCTGAGGGAGAGTCAAGTCACTGGCCAGATTTTCATTATTTTGGAAAACAGATCACTGAGCCTCATCTTAACTAAGGAATCACAGGCAAGTTAGTGTCTACTACTCTGGGAAAGGCGTATGGGAACTTCCAGGACCTAAGGAAAGATACTCCATGGGATAGCAAGTGGCCTTGGGGTACAGATCTGGTAACAGGAGAAAGGAAAGTCTGATCTTTTCCTACAGCATTACTGGCACCTCTCTGACAGCTCAGAAAGTTCCAACTAACATGTGCCGGCAGAAGACACAACAAGACACTCAAAAGGGTAAGTCATTATGAGGTTTGGGCTAAGATGTGGGCCCCGCATAGTTTTTCAGTGTTGGGGAAGGCTGTGTGTGGCTAAAGCTAGAAGTCCAGACTCCCGGGACAGGGAGCTGGTGCTCTGGAATAGGAGCTAAGGATGTAAGCGAGCATCTGCATGTCAAGTTAAAAATATCGCCACTTTGAAGTCCAAGTGTGGAAAACCATGGACACAGAGGACTCGGGATCAGCAAGGGAACCTTGGAGCATAGGGAGTCATGACGACAGGACCGTTTCTATAGCAACCGTGCAGCAACACAATCGTTGGAAACCAATGAATGACCAGAATGACCTTCCTTCCCTCTCCATCTAACTTGTGAAAGAGGATGGTCCCCCTTGGACTTAGGGAACACTCTGGCTTCTTGAAAAATTCAAGAGGGGAGCATAGCCAATAGCCTCCAGAAAATAGAGAATTTCCTGCTAAACTGTACAATTTACACCCCCAAATAACTAGTTGGAAAAGTCAGAGAAGAGACATTATTGGTACCTGAAACACAGGGGTTATGCTTGGAATGAAATGGAGAACGTGGGGATCCCTAAAGATAAAGGTCTTCAAAGTTCTGGGATAAGGAATCTGTCCCTTCGCTACGTCTCACACGTCTGACTGTTTGTTTTCTGGCTGAGGATGTCTACTAACTCACTGCCATCCCCCCCCTGCCTGACCCCAGTTAGGACGTCTCACCTGTTCCCTAAGAAGTAACAGTGAAAGTGTCTGGAAGCCCAGTTTGTTGATAACTACCATTTCAATGTACACACTTACTCCGTCAAACCCTTAGATAAAGCATATTCTTCAGCAGTCCTTCCAATGTCATCTTGAGCAAAGACATCTGCACCTGCCTGAAGCAGAAGCCGGACTGTATTTGAGGACTTATTCTTTGCAGCAAGCATGAGGGCTGTTCTGAAATAACGGAGAGACAACTTCACCCTTAGGAACTTAAATTACGTAAACAGCAACATTGAGAGACTTTACCAAGTTCAATATATTGCTTATCTGTATAGAATTGACCATTTACATGCTTAAGTGTTCATCTTTGTAAATTATGTCCAAATTGTGTCTAAAATGAAGGGACATAAAAACAACAACAAAAAAAAGCCTCTTGCTCCACTTGGGTATTACCTAGAAGTTGCTAATTTAAAGTTCTCTAATAGACAAGTAACTCTGCTGAGGTCACTTATCTGAAGTAGGTGAAGATTTCAATGAAGAATTTCCCATTTCTTCCTTAGTCTTATATATGGTACATCCAAAGTCAGCTAGAAGTCAGGCAAGTTAAAGCTACTTGGCAGGCTCAAAACAATAATATTAGTACTAATTCTAGTAAACATTGTCATCATTGAGTTAACGGTGCTCATAAGCATGTGCTGGGCACTGAATCACATGCCAGGTCATGACACACGACCATACTTGAAGGAGATATTATTTCCCTCGTTTCCACATCGGGAAACATGTTTGGTGATGACAGTAATGTTCCCATGGTCACACACGTGACACATAGGAAAGCTGAGCATTGAAGCCAGTCTTGAGTGAACTGAAAGCCCATCTCTTTTTTAATCACCCATCCATGACTTGTTTCATTAAAGAAGAAGTTTATTCAGTTAATGCTGTCTTTCTCCCTTCTACCCATACCAATTAAAAATGATTAAAAAAACATCAAAATAGACTAGAAATGAAAAAAGAATAAAAACTGAGGAATATCTGGTAGTAGTAATTCACAGTCATTTAGGGAACACCCTATAACATCAGTATTCCTTCAGGAAAACAATTTAAAGCAGAGTCATCCAAACAACAAAATCAACTCCTATTTATGTTTAACGTGCATCTTTTAAGGAAACCTGAATACACAGTAGAGGTTAAAAAAACTGTCAGAGAGACTAAACCCAATATTGTATCATAAACTAAGTTAGAGTCCATACTATACAAAACTAGTAAAATTACCGTGAAAACCCTTTAGCTAATATAATACCATGTGACCAAAAACTGCAATGACAAATGACATCAGTCGATATCATAAATGAATATGAATCCTGCAGGATACGGTTCTTCCTGTTCACCAGTCAGAATAATTGCTATTCTACCTAACTGACGATGTGCTGATATTTTTCACTTTGTAATTATAGGTTAATCCTCTTCTTCTTAATTTAATCTTTCTGACTTGAGTAACTGTTACCGCTCTAAAACAGTTCTAAGTTAAAAAACAAACAAACAAGTACCTTTTCCACTTATCAACTGCATGTATGTTTGCATGTCTCTCGAGTAAATATTCCACCATTTTCGGGCAGTTCTCATTCACAGCAAATAAAAGTGGTGTAAAACCAAACTGTAAAACAGAGAAAACAATTTATAGCTTAAAAAACTACGTAGTTCTAAATTGAATTTGAAAACTCATAAAAGATCCTCTAAACTTGAACATACACTAGAGAAAGTAAATAAAAAGTAGCCCTCTGTGTTGTCGTCTGCTGCTCCTTCCCTTTAAAATATCCTCCTCCTTCCTCTCTAACAGATGGACTTCCACCTCATTCTCCAGAACTCCCTTCAAACACTGACGGTCCTGGTGCCAAGAACTTTGCTCCCATCACAATCTCTATCGCACTATACTGCAGTTATTTTATCGTTCCCCACCTGAACCCAGAGCTTTCTGAGGGCAGGGGCTATTCTTCATCCCTGTATCTCCAAGCTCGAAAACATAGATGTAAATGCTTTAAGTCGTTTCATTGAATTGATAACCTAAATAATTATTTCTGGGGTAGTGTTTGTTACATTATATTCCAAAGAATATGTACTTTAGCAGAAATTAATTACTGTGCCCCAGTAGGAAGATTCCAGAAAGATCACCTGTGTTTGAGAAGTATTATAAAACTGTGCTTTATATGGTTATTACTAAAGAAGTGTTTCAGGTTGCTTAATCCCGATTTGACAATACTTTTCTGTGGCAAACATTAACATCTGAAGTATCATAGAATTTCAGGGATACAGTTTGGAGAGCTTTCCAACAGAAGTGAAGGTTTTCTGCAGTTTATACAAACTTGCTTGCTTCTCTTCTATCCATATTCTCAGGATCCCAGATGTCAACTTCAGGCTCTCCTACTCCAAAAGGGTCACTAAGGAAGTGGACTCTAAATTAAAAAGAGTTAGGCTTCAAATGACCTTTGATTGCTTATCACTAAATGGTCCATGGGTTTTCTCCCATTATAAGATGATGGGTTTTTATCTTAGCTGTTGGTAAGCTCAATGTGAAATTTTATTCTCAGTTACAATGATAACCTTGGGACCCCAATGCCTATCTACTTTCTGAAAAAATCTGTTTTTTATTCTGTTTCTATTTTAATTGCTACTTAAAATTATTTTATAGCTCAGGCAAAATGTAACTCCGAAATAAAATATCATGGCTTATCAGTTCACGTTTTAATGCTGATCTATATGGATGATTTTTAGCATCATGAAAGCGACTAAATCACTTGCATTTTTAAGGAACCACGTTGAGGAGGATGATAGAATACTGCCTGGAATATGCATAACATCTACAACTATAACCATCATTGACCTCATAAGACTTAAAGACATTTCAATGGGTATGATTCTTTATAGGACATATAATGAAAAAGGAAGTTTTTTGGTTTTTGTTTTTTAAAAAGAAAAACTTAGGAATTCTAGCTTGAAAAACTCACTCTCATTCTAAGGAGATTAATATAGAATACGTATAATAAATCAATATAGACTGTCTTGAAAATCTTGAAGCGTTTATCAAAATATTCTATAAAACAGGAATCGCACACTCCAGTGCTTACGGAGGCAAAGAAGGTGACCCAAGTAAGTGAAGAACCCAGGTGGGGACAGTAGCACACTAGGGAACACATGTCTCATATAAGAGGCGCAGCCTCGCCACAGGACACCCAACTGTAGTCAGGGCTCAAGGGGACCAGGCTTGATTCTTTCAGAGAAGCTTGACATCCTTATTTCTTCATGAGTCTCCAAAACTTTCGATGTTGACTCAACATATGGAGGCAAACGAAACATATCGAGGAGCCATAATTAGTCCGTGGCCCACTTGGGATGTTTTATCTGCTGTTTCCAAACGTTTGTGTATAATGTGAATATTTGTATGTAAAATCTTTCTGTTTTTTAGTATCATATGCTTCATTAAAAAACTGGGCCCCAACATGCAATAAAACTGTCATTTAGACTCATTACACCCACTTCAAGAATTTTTCCCATTCTTATTCAAACCATAATCTATTTGTATTCATTTTTCAGATTGTTAACCCAATGGATAATTATATGATAGGACTGCTGACACTAAATTATTGACACTTCCCATCTGTATTGCTACTAACTTCACGGGATTTCATGTTTAAACCTACCATCGTGATTATGCCACGGCTCTATGAATTTCACAGACATACTGAGAGAGTTTATCACACACCTTCGATCATTGCAGCATCATTTACGGTGGCCCAGAAATGGAAACAACAAAACTGTCCTTCAATAGATGACTGGGTAAAAAAGATGTGGTATGCATACACAATGGCATACTACTCTGCCATAGAAAAAAATGAAATGCTGCCATTTGGGACAACATGGATGGATCATGACATTATTATGCTATGCAACACAAATCGGACAGAAAAAGTCAAGGACCATACGACTTCACTCATATGAGGGATATGAAACTGAAAGCAACAGACGAACAAGACAAGGAAAGAAAAACTCATAGACACAGACAACAGTTCAGTGGTTACCAGAACATAAGGGGGGACGGTGGATAGTAGAAGAGGGTAAGGGGGGTCAAATATACGGTGAAGGCAGAACTGACTCTGGGTGGTGAGCACATACTATGACATACAGATGACGCATTATAGAAATGTACACTTGAAACCTATTTAAATACAATAACCATTGTCATCCTAATAAATTTAATTAAAAACAAAGAAAAGAAAACTGGAGATTTACAGAACAACAGGCAAAAAAAGCAGGTTCACAATTTCCTATTACTGCAGGAAAACCCCGCGTGCAGTAAGCATTTGTTGATCTAACAACCTGAGCACAAACAAACATGCAAAACTCTTAAAGGGCCCGATTCTATGCATTAGGAGACCACCCATCAGCAAGTTTCTAAAGATTCTCTGAGCACCAGTGAATGACTGATGGCTGAAAGGAAAAAGGTGTTCTTCTTTAAGCCAGTAGATACTGCCAATGATATTTCCTTCCACTTCTCGAGCCCAGAGGTACAGACAGTTCAAAAGTCAGGCAAAGAGTGTTGGGAAGGAGAGAGCTGAAGGAGAATCACCTCTCAAACTCCACCTCTTCTAGAGATTTCTTAAGTATTTGAGATCTGCGAATTGATATATTGCACTAGTAGTTCTTAACCAAGAGTTGTATCAGAATCTCAGGGAAATATTTCTAAACAACACATGTCCAGGCCTTATTAGCTTTCCATAGTCAAAACCTTCAGGAAGAGCCTAGCTTGTAAATGGTTGTGAATGTTTTTAAAGTTCCTAGGGTGACTGTGATTCGCCAGCATAATTCTAGCCGAGAACTAGTCCAGTAGACGATCACTTCAGTCTCCTCTTCTCTCGCCTATGTCACCAATTTCCTCTGACATTGAGGATTAGGCCAAATAAAAGTGGAAGAGACATGTCACTTATGAAAACCACACTTAATTTCCTGGGTAGGAGTGGAAACGGGATTAACAATTAAAATGCAACTTGATTTCATTATTGCTAAACCCCTTACTTCTCATGGGACAGTCTACATTTCACAGCAGAGTTTAGACTCTTCCCTAGGTGGCTCTTTCTGCCAGAACAGATGACATGTCACTTAATTGTCTGTCCTTCCCTCCTTTCCCACTTAATTGCCGCCTGTTCACTGCAATCTGGTGGATTCGGAGCCTTCCCAGATGTGGTCTCAGGGAAGTTTAAAACTCACTAACTCTCTCTCCCACACTAAGGATTATTATCCCCCAAAACTGAAGAGGACCTTGACTAAGCATATAAACTGGAGGAAAACAAAACTAAAAAAAACCTCTTTTTATTAATTAAACTTATTGGGGTGACATTGATTAGTAAAATCACGTTGGTTGCAAGTGTCATTTCTATGATACAGCATCTGTATATCGCATTGTGTGCTCACCACCAGAGTCAGTTCTCCTTCCACCACCATATGTTTGACCCCTTTTTCCTCATCTATCACCCCTCCCCCCTTTACCCTCTGGCAAATATTGAACTGCTGTCTGTGTCCATGAGGTTTTGAAAAACCTCTTCTTGTTATTTCCCTTCAATAGCCAAATTTCCAAATTGCCCTGCATATTTCTGATAGTTATTTCCTTTCCCTTTCCTTTTTCCCTCTTAGGCTTTGGCCAATGAGTACTAAATAGCTTTATATAAATCATTTGTTTACAAATAGCAATTTGTCAACAGCGGGAAGATTTCTATGATATTGTAAAATGCTTTTGTTTGTTTGAGTTTTAAGGTAAAGCCGATTTCAAAGGCAAATTTTGCTTTCCTGCATTGTTTTGCATTAATTGGAAAACAACTCGGACGTGAAAAAACACTTAAAAAAGGAAGTGTTGCCTGTAATAAGTGTTGTTTTCACACGTAATTTATCATAAATGCATAAAAGAGAGCTGTGCCCTCTACTGCTACTTTAGAGGTATCATCACGTAAAGTAAAATTTTAGAAAATTAAGTTCCAACTGTTTGCATTCAGGGAACGCTTGAGCTTCCAAAGGTGTAAAATTGACCCTTCCTCTGTCAACCAAGGGCATTCCTGCTGGGGTTGCAGTGGCGAGCGGTGATGTACGTCCAGGAACAAAAAGGGGTGAACGCGTCCCCATCACCTGCTCCATCTGTACACCTAAAACCCGCCCAGCACCTCCGCCAGCCTGAGCAGGAGCCCCACTCCGAGGTGGAGACCCCAAGGGGGGCCGTGACTGGCAGAGTGGCTAGGAGCACAGGCCGATGCCCTTGCTGGATGTCCAAACGTGCTGGCCCTCCTGCCCTGATCTTCAGAATCCCCGAGGCCTGGGGTGCTCAGGGCCTGTGTCCTGCTGCTTCCCCTCCCTACCTGCACCCCCCAGCTCCCTGGCTGGACCCAGGCTCACCCATCTCCTAGGCCCTGCCCTGCAGCAGCCACCCCCACATACTTCCCTCCCCCCGGGTCGTCAGTCCTTGGTGGGCTCTGAGCCTGCCACCCACTCCCACGCAGTAACAGGACGGTTACAGGACAGAGCTGGGCCCTTTCTGTGGCCACCTCATTTCCCCTTCCTGACTTGGCTTTGGACTTGTTTCTATGGCGACAGGGAGCGATGTACAGCATGCAGTATATGTCGACTAGAAATAAAATGCTTGTGACTGAAACACACGTATAACAAATATTGTGTAAGTACAGTCTGTGGATCTATACCTCATTGGTTGCTTCCATATCTGCCTGATGTTGCAGCAGCTGTTCAACTATCGCGGTGTTTTGCCCCATGGCCGCGTAGTGGAGAGCCGTGTTGCCACGATAGTCCTTCATAAGTGGATCCGCACCATGTTGTAGTAGGATTGTTGCACACTCCTCTTCCTGGCTCTCCACGGCCTGTCAGGATTACGTCATTAAATAAACGGTAAATTATGGGAATTCAAAGTAAGCATTCCACAAGTTTCCACAATTAGTTATAGTTAATTGAGATAAATTCATTTTTATTCTAAATACTAAAATAAAATCCATCTCCTGTTGACAGAGCTGGCTACCACATACCTTTATTAGAGCTGTCTTGTTTTTGTTGTCACCGAAATTCATCTGGCATTTTTTCTCTGCTAGAAGAGTCACCACTTCCGAATGGCCAAAGGTGCAGGCCAAATGGAGAGCAGTCCTATGAGGGTGAGAGGACATTTAGGACATTACAGGGCACTGTCTCAAACATGCAGCTCTGCACGCAATTGTAAACATGACGCGCCACTCCAATGCCTTCAGAACCAACATGGAGTTTTCTTCTGCACAAAGTACAATATTCACGAGCTCTGGTTACTCGCCACACTAAGGACAGAGCAGCCTATGTGACTACAGAGAGCATGCCCTGGGGAATCAGCTCAACTCGGTTTGATCCTAATTTAACTCGACCACTTATTAGCTGTCCCTTAGCCTTTGTGTGCCTCCATTTCCTCATCAACAAAGTGGGGATAAAAACAGTAGTTAACACTGTTGTGGGCTCACATGGGAATCTATGTAAAGTGTTTACTTAGGTTCCTAGCACAAAACACACAGCTCAATAACTGGTAATATTATCAGAATCATTACCATCA
Source organism: Rhinolophus hipposideros (assembly GCF_964194185.1). NCBI lineage: Eukaryota > Metazoa > Chordata > Mammalia > Chiroptera > Rhinolophidae > Rhinolophus > Rhinolophus hipposideros. The sequence continues at coordinate 190,430 of NW_027669331.1, forward strand.
CTACTACTTTACAAGACAACATTTCAATTAAGTAAAATGATATCATTCCACCTACTTTCCAGCTATGTTTTAAGGATTAAGAAAGAACACTGTATTTCAGTGGTTCTAAGATGCTTCTTTTCTCATATTTTAACACCTCTGACTCTGGAAGGCAATGTATAATTCAGAATGCCTTGAAAGTATAGTTGGCAGCATTTAAATAATTTCTTACTGGTATTTACAAGAACCGGCATCTTACCACCCTGACGTGAAGTGAAATAATGGAAACACACCAGACCTTCCACAGTTCTCGTCATAAATTGGCGTCTAAATAAATGTTCATTCTTAAGAGCATCATGGGGAAAGAGGACTAAAATCACAAAGTAATTCTTGTTTTGATTTTCAAGAAACTTGAAGCCAAAGGAGACTCAGCATTCAAGTGACTAAGGATGGCTCCTTTCATTGTCTGTTTTGAGTCATAGATTACATGAAAATCGGATGATTTCCAGTGATCGATACTCGTATTTAATACTATTGTACACTAGGTAAACAGCAAGTTTGGTTACTGTTCACAATGTCCTAACTGTAGAAATCCTTTTATTTGAAATGAGGGAGGAAAAGCTTCAATGGAGATTAGGTACTATTACTTCCATTTACAATTTTTCATTTCGTTCCTACTGGGCAACATAAAGTTTTTAAGGATGAAGAGGGCCTGAGAGATAGATTCTGAGAGTCCTGAGTAGACTGTGTCTGCTCCGTAACAGTTATTCAGTGTATATTTGATGAATAAATGGATTGAAAGAAGGGATAACTACACCTGGAGAGTTCAATGTTTTTAAACAAAATGTTTATAGTAAAGCAGTACTTCTGCAATAGTAATAATCACTTATATGTGCTATTTTTGATTTCCATAAAGACAGAACCAAAATGATGAATCAAAAATCACTTAATGTTATAGGTAATGAAGCTCTATATAATAAAAAAATAAGTGTGTACAGAAATATAGATACATGAACTTCTACAGGCACAGATAAAAAGACTGCCTTTACTTCTGAAGAGGCTAAAAGTTGCCAGAAAATACCAATCTTTAAAAAAAAAAATTGAAAATACAAGTGAGAAATTGTTTTAATCTGTACAAGATTCATATTCCTGGGAATAATGAAATATTACCTGGGACTACTTTATTAATAATAAACTGTTACTAGAATTTCTGTATATGTTCAGTGTAGAGATCAGACTTTTTAAAAAAGAAAATGTCACTGTAGAAATACTCAGTATTCAAGTTTGCACATATTTTTGGCTAAAATAACATCGTAGTCTGTGTGTGTGTATAATCAAAGGAATTCTTTCTCCTTTTCCAATCTACCAAAGTACATCTTTGCATGTAAACATGTATGTATTATCCATACCACCTTCAGCGGTCTCAGGTAATTCCATCCTACAGATGCACTGCAATTTATTTACGAAATCCGTTGATGTGAGTTTTTCACAATACATTGATATTGTAAGCAGTGCTGAGAAAAGCAAATTGTATGTGATTTATATAATTATTTCATAAAGATATTTTAGCACTTGGAATTGATGAGTAAAGGGAATATACATTTTTAAATGTGGTACTTATCACCAAAATGAAAAGTCACCAAACTTTGAAAAGTCTGAAGCAACTTAAATTTGAAGCAGAAGTACAAGTACCATGGCTCCTCATCTTCTCAACCTTTGAGGATGGAAAAGAAGTTTTCATTTCTCTTTCAACTTTAATTCCTTTTTTTTTAACCTGGGACATAAATATTGGTCACTTATAGATACACAGAAAGAACTTGGTCCAATTCAAAATTTGAGCGCTTTTTTCTGTTGATTTCAGACACTTCTCTATAAAACAAAGATACACTTTTCCCTGATATGTGTATGCTGTACATAATTTGCAAGTACCTTTTCTTTTATTTTGTTAGTATTATTTTCGGATATACAGAGACTATTGATTTCTTATATTGCTCAACCAACCTTCTGAACTCTTGGTTTTTTGAAGTCTTCGCCAACATAAAAAATTGTATAAATAGGCATTTCTGTTTTCTTCTGGTACTTTCCTCATTTTGTACATTTATAATTTTTAATCTACAGTACATCTGGAACTTATTTTTGTGATATGAAAATCTAACAAATTTTCTCCAAATACTTAACAGGTATTTCTCCATCATTCATGAGTAATTCATATTTTCTACTAACGCGAAATGTCATCACTATGAAGCTCTAACATCCTGCATATATTAGGGTGTTTGGGCATTTTCTGCTATATTCCAATCATTTATCTCTCTTTTCAGCTCTTAGTAAAGAAATTGTGGCAATAGAGCACCCGTTGACACCTAGAAGGGCAAACCTTTGTCTACTATACAAAATGATTCTTAATTTTATCACTACAATCAAAGAGACACCATGTGCAACCCAAAACTTTTAAAACCCTGAGAGTTTAGTTGGCTTATGGAAAACTGATAACTAGAGGAAGAGCACACACGGTGAGAAAACGAGTCTTCCTAGACAAGGCCACAGCCAACTTCCACTGGAAGCTTCCCTTCTAAGGCCCCTCAATAAACACCATACATACATGGGTGGACACTGATGTAAAACGGATACTGGGTTTTAGCTGAAGAACTTTTAGCCCACAAGTCGCTCTATTATGGGAATCAGTTTTCTCATTACACACTTTTCTATAGTGTTTAACAACATGGTCTAAAACTGTGCACATCAAAAATAAAATGTTGCATATACTTTTCATTTCTATTACTGATATTTAGTTGAATTGGTTTAACATTGTCAGTAAAGTGCTTTATAAGGGGAATTATGAGTGACGGGACCTTGAGAGTTTGTCCTGGTGCTCACCACGTGGGCCTGGGCCCTGGCCCCCAGGTAAGGGCCCCGCCCAGGCTGCGCTCCTCCCGGGGGAGCCGGCAGGTGGGCCCCTCTCCCAGGCCCCCGCCGCCTCCGGCCCGTGCCCAGCGGCCCCCCAGGCCCGCTCACCTCTTCTGCCGGTCTCTGTCGTTCAGTCTCTCTGGATGGAGCGAGAGCAGCTTCTGCACTCCGGCCACGTCGCCCCTGGAGGCAGCTCTGTGGATTTTTTGGAGATCTTTGTCTCGGATGCAGTACCCGGACTCCGAGGTGACCCCACCTCCGGTCTCAGGCTGCCAGCCACCACCATCGCTCTGGGGTCTCCTTCGGAAACCCAAGCCGGACCTGACCTTCAGAATCCCTAAGCCAATGAACCTCCTCATGGCCAAGCCACGGGCTTCAGAACCTCCTCCGCACTTCTCACGCCTGTTTTCTCCGCGCCCAGCCAACAGTAGCCTCTAGAGCAGCCAACTCCAGTCGCCACAGTATCCCCGCAGGACAGCAAGGCGGTTTGGAATCTCTCCGCCCAGAACGGCCGTCGCCAAGCAACGGTGCACGGGGCAGAGGCCGAGGGCTGCGCGTGCGCACAGAGCCCCGTGGCCAAGGTCAAGGGCACCCGGAGCCCACGTGCAAGGCCCAGGCGCCTCAAGCTTCAGAGGTGGCCTGTGGGCAGCGCTGAGTTCCATTCGGACCTCGGTGGGCGCTGGCCCAGGCTTCTGCTGGGTCGTCTGAGCAAAATGAAATAGGAAATTTCATTTCCTGAATTAAGAAAACAGGTATGTAACAGGCAGAGAACTTGGGGGAAGCAAAAACCATAAATGAGAGAAGAAAAAATACCTTTATGTACCCTAAAACTGAAATGTATTAATTTCGATTTATAAAACACAAAAGCATTTAAAAGCTTGATTTCCCAGAGAAAACTCTTGTATTTTTTTTCTTTTTTTTGGGGTGAAAATTGCTTTAATCAAGATATTTCACTGAATTATAAAAATATGATACTTTGTGTTTTTGATTTTTGGAGCCTAACCTTTTTTGTAGGAGCTCTTGTTTCGCATAACACGGCAGTTTTAGGGCCCTGGCAGCCGTGCCGCACGGGGGCCACCTGTGCACCACACGTCACAGGGGTGTGGCCTGCCTCTGAGGCCTCCGTGGCGCGGTTCTCCCGTGGGGATCCCGCTGACAGCGACAGCACCTCCGAGGGTGCCCTTCGCGGGCCTGTTACCTCCAATGACCGCGGAGCCATGTCCGTCCGCTCTGACCCAGGGCTCGCCCCCATCTATCGGTCCAGAACGACCTACAGTAGAAAAAGGCAGAACGACAGGGGGGGTGGAAAGGCGGACTTTTGAAAATCCACAAACAGTTGAAAGCAGACAATCGCAGCCATAGAAATGAACAAGAGCCGAGGCACTGAGACTGGAAAGGGCAGAGAAGGGGAAGGCGGACCCACAGAGGACTTCGGGGAGCCTCCGGACGCAGAGCGGCTGGCAGGCCGCGGGCGGAGGGCCACGCACCTGCGCCACCTGCGGGCGGCCGGGTCGCCGCGCGCGCCGGGGCTCCGGGCCCCGCCCCCGGGGCACAGCGGGACGCGGCCACCTGTCCGCGGACGGCGACTGGGCCCGGGCGGCCGGGGAGCAGCGCCGCCTTCAGCGGGGTGGCGGGGCCGAAGCGCACGGCGGAGAGGCAGCCGGTGAAGCCCCGCGCGCCGGCTCGCAGCGTGTCCGGGTCCGCGCCGGGGGGCTCTGCGGGCGCAAGAAGAGGGCACACACGTGAGGCGGGGCCGCGGGCGGGGCCGCGGGCAGGGACCTCTCTGCGAAGCCTGGGCGCGGCCTTCCTCGGGAGACGCGACAGGGCCCCCTGTGGCCTCGGCCGAGGACCCGCGGGACGGCCTGCCCGCCGCCAACTGCACTTTCCCCAGCGGCGTTCACCGTGACAAACCAATGAAATCCCCCGCCACTTCCGTTTTCAAATGATCATTAGAGTGGGCAACCTAAATGAGCAAACTAAACAGAAACAGTCTCAGAGATATAGAGGAAAAACCGAGGGTTGCCAGATGCTGGGGGGTGGGGGTGGGGGAGAAGCCGAGGGGACCAGAAAGTGCAAATCAGTAGCCACAACATTGCCACGGGGATACATACGAAAGACACTTTGGGGAATGTAATCAACAATGCCGTGAAAACCCTGCAAGCGTCAGACGGGCACCCGTCCCATCAGACAGACCGCCCCACGGACGGTGTAGACGCCCGACCCCTGCAGTGTACACCCGAGGCTGAACAATACTGAATGTCAACCACAATTTAACACATATATAGCCACAGGATGTGGAGTACAGCATAGGGAATAGTCAGTGGTACTGTAACAGCTATGAACACTGCCACAGGGGTAGTACATTGGGGGCTTATCACTTTGTGAGGGAAACTCTTGTATTTTGAAACGTTTTATTTTCAACCTCAATATCTATCACCTTAGACCCAAAAATCTTCTTTAAAAATTGGAGTATCCTTTGTACTTATCTGCTTTTTGAATAAGGCCTGTGAAACTAGAAATCTCTTTCTCTTTTCAGTATATATGTTAAGAAAGAAAGGAAATTTGCTGTTTTGCCTCAGGATTTCACCAATTTATTCAGTCTAGAATGGCCAAAAAAGATCCACATTTCCAATCCTTTCTTTAGTTGGTATTATATTCACTTGTCAATTTGTGACAACTGGACCAGTATTATTATAGCCGGTTTGATTTTCAAACACCTTTTTAAAAACCCACCTTAAATTTGTCACTTAAATCCTTCAGTTGTCTTTCCAAAGGTGAGTTTGCATTAAGTTAATCAGTTCATAACTAACCACACTACTGACTGTTCATTTTTTGGCAGTGTCTACACACTTGTCTGTACAATTATTTTGCCAATATTTGAGTATTTAATCATTTTTTGTCATTATAAAACTGAGTGGGAAATATAAAAATGAATTTACCAACACCCAGAAGCACAGATCATACAGACATAATACAATTATTAAACTTAGACATGATTAGGCATTCTGAGAAACATCCCGTACCCCCTTCTTAGTCCCCTTCCCTCCCGCAAGCCCTCTGCCAGCAGCCTTTCCTCCAGCCCCCAACGCCCAAGCCCCGGTCTGTCTGCAGGCTCAGGCCTGCCTAGGCCTTGGGCGGCTTTCTCCAGCCAAGGACGTCCTTGGCACCTCGGGACCCAGCCCAGGGGACGACTATCGCTCTGCCTTCACCTGGGCCCCGAGACAGAGACTCGGGGTGTCGCCGGACACCGGACCAAGGGGAAGGCCACCCGCCCCACCCCACCGGAAAGATCTGTCTCCGCTGGACAGCACCGCGACCCCTCCCCGCCCCCCTTTCATCTCCCAGGAGCGCCAGGCGCCCGACCTTCCCGCCTGCCTCGGTGGCCCCGCCCCCAGCACCAAAAGAGCTGGACAAAACGGCGAAAATAGGGAGCGCACGTGCCCTCGGGTTCCAGGAGAGACCACCACAGGGAAAAGCAGGCAGGCGGGCATGCACACAACCCACACAAGGAGGGTGTCTGGGACTGCTCCTCTCCTCCCGCATTCGGGACCCCGGGGCTCGGAGCCCGGCTGCAATCCGCGGACCCTGGAGGCCTGCCCCGGGGTCCCACGGTGACTGACAGCGCCCGGGCACTGCATCCGCAACGGAGCCCAGCCCCGGGCCCCACGGCACTCCTGTGGGGAAGCTGCCACTTCAACACAGCCTCAGTGCCTCTGTCCCAGTCGGTGTCCCATCCTGTGCGTCCGTCTCCCCTCCTCCCCAACTCCCAACACCTGTCTGTCTGTCTTCTGCCACCTCCAGGGAAGGGGTAGCGGCCCCGTGGAGCCACAGATGGCGCTAATGGGCCTCGCTGCGGGCAAGGAGTAAAAGGAAGTCCACCCAGGCGACATTTGGAGGAGGCGGGGAGCAGGCGGGAGGCGGGGCCCTGGCGGAGCCGGCCAGCGGGGAGATGCTCCGGATGGGAGCAGCCCGGCAGCCTGGTTCGCGCTCACCATACAGGGCGGTCCGCCGATCTTGTGGCGCCAGGAGCGTGCTCCCAGCGTCTATGGCCACAGCGGCTTTAACGCGCCCGATCTCCTCTGATCTGGGAAGCGAAGCAGGGTCGGGTCTGGTTAGTACGTGGATGGGGTCCGCCCCGGAATACCGGGTGCCCTAGGCTTTGGCCCGCCACTCCTTTTGCGGCCGCCCGACCCTCGTCCTTCGGGAGTGGCCCAGCGCGCCTAATAAACCCACGCCAGGGGTGGCGCTTAAGAGGCTGGAGGGTTAAGGGGAGCGGAATGGGTGGTGCCACACAGCACTACAATCTCGCTGCATCGGCCTCACGCCAGGCCCTTCGGCCCGGGCTCCCCCCTCCCGTACCCCCTTCTTAGTCCCCTTCCCTCCCGCAAGCCCTCTGCCAGCAGCCTTTCGTCCCACCCCAACGCCCAAGCCCTGGTCTGTCTGCAGGGGCAGGCCTGCCTAGGCCTTGGGCGGCTATCTCCAGCCAAGGACGTGCTTGGCACCTCGGGACCCAGCCCAGGGGACGACTATCGCTCTGCCTGCACCTGGGCCCCGAGACAGAGACTCAGGGTGTCGCCGGACACCGGACCAAGGGGAAGGCCACCCGCCCCACCCCACCGGAAAGATCTGTCTCCGCTGGACAGCACCGCGACCCCTCCCCGCCCCCCTTTCATCTCCCAGGAGCGCCAGGCGCCCTCCCTTCCCGCCTGCCTCGGTGGCCCCGCCCCCAGCACCAAAAGAGCTGGACAAAACGGCGAAAATAGGGAGCGCACGTGCCCTCGGGTTCCAGGAGAGACGACCACAGGGAAAAGCAGGCAGGCGGGCATGCACACAACCCACACAAGGAGGGTGTCTGGGGCTGCTCCTCTCCTGCCGCATTCGGGACCCCGGGGCTCGGAGCCCGGCGGCAATCCGCGGACCCTGGAGGCCTGCCCCGGGATCCCACGGTGACTGACATCGCCGGGGCACTGCATCCGCAACGGAGCCCAGCCCCGGGCACCACCGCACTCCTGTGGGGAAGCTGCCACTTCAACCCAGCCTCAGAGCGTCTGTCCCAGTCGGTGTCCCATCCAGTGCGTCCGTCCCCCCTCCTCCCCAACTCCCAACCCCTGTCTGTCTGTCTTCTGCCACCTCCAGGGAAGTGGTAGCGGCCCCCTGGAGCCACAGATGGCGCTAAGGGGCCTCGCTGCGGGCAAGGAGTAAAAGGAAGTCCACCCAGGCGACGTTTGCAGGAGGAGGGGAGCAGTCGGGAGGCGGGGCCCTGGCGGAGCCCGCCAGCGGGAGATGCTCCGGTTGGGAGCAGCCCGGCAGCCTGGTTCGCGCTCACCATACAGGGCGGTCCGCCGATCTTGTGGCGCCAGGAGCGTACTCCCAGCGTCTATGGCCACAGCGGCTTGAACGCGCCCGATCTCCTCTGATCTGGGAAGCGGAGCAGGGTCGGGCCTGGTTAGTACTTGGATGGGGTCCGCCCCGGAATACCGGGTGCCCTAGGCTTTGGCCCGCCACTCCTTTGGCGGCCGCCCTGTCCCTAGTCCTTAGGGAGTGGCCCAGCGCGCCTAATAAACCCACGCCAGGGGTGGCGCTTGTGAGGCTGGAGGGTTAGGGAGAGAGGAATGGGTGGCGCCACACAGCACTACAATCTCGCTGCATCGGCCCTACGCCAGGCCCTTCGGCCCGGGCTCCCTCCCTCCCAGCACCCCCTTCTTAGTCCCCTTCCCTCCCGCAAGCCCTCTGCCAGCAGCCTTTCGTCCCACCCCAACGCCCAAGCCCCTGTCTGTCTGCATGCGCAGGCCTGCCTCGGACTTGGGCGGCTTTCTCCAGCCAAGGACGTGCTTGGCACCTCAGGACCCAGCCCAGGGGACGACTATCGCTCTGCCTGCACCTGGGCCCCGAGACAGAGACTCGGGGTGTCGCCGGACACCGGACCAAGGGGAAGGCCACCCGCCCCTCCACACCGGAAAGATCTGTCTCCGCTGGACAGCACCGCGACCCCTCCCCGCCCCCCTTTCATCTCCCAGGAGCGCCAGGCGCCCTCCCTTCCCGCCTGCCTCGGTGGCCCCGCCCCCAGCACCAAAAGAGCTGGACAAAACGGCGAAAATAGGGAGCGCACGTGCCCTCGGGTTCCAGGAGAGACCACCACAGGGAAAAGCAGGCAGGCGGGCATGCTCACAACCCACACAAGGAGGGTGCCTGGGGCTGCCCCTCTCCTCCCGCCTGAGGGACCCCTGGCGGGCTCGAAGCCTGGCGGCAATCCGCGGACCCTGGAGGCCTGCCCCGGGGTCCCAAGGTGACTGACAGCGCCCGGGCACTGCCTCCGTAACGGAGCCCAGCCCCGGGCACCACGGCACTCCTGTGGGGAAGCTGCCACTTCAACTCAGCCTCAGAGCGTCTGTCCCAGTCGGTGTCCCATCCACTGCGTCCGTCCCCCCTCCTCCCCAACTCCCAACCCCTGTCTGTCTGTCTTCTGCCACCTCCAGGGAAGTGGTAGCGGCCCCGTGGAGCCACAGATGGCGCTAAGGGGCCTCGCTGCGGGCAAGGAGTAAAAGGCAGTCCACCCAGGGGACATTTGGAGGAGGCGGGGAGCAGGCGGGAAGCGGGGCCCTGGCGGAGCCGGCCAGCGGGGAGATGCTCCGGATGGGAGCAGCCCGGCAGCCTGGTTCGCGCTCACCACACAGGGCGGTCCGCCGATCTTGTGGCGCCAGGAGCCTGCTCCCAGCGTCTATGGCCACAGCGGCTTGAACGCGCCCGATCTCCTCTGATCTGGGAAGCGAAGCAGGGTCGGGCCTGGTTAGTACGTGGATGGGGTCCGCCCCGGAATACCGGGTGCCCTAGGCTTTGGCTCGGCACTCCTTTGGCGGCCGCCCTGTCCCTAGTCCTTAGGGAGTGGCCCAGCGCGCCTAATAAACCCACGCCAGGGGTGGTGCTGGGGGCGCTGGAGGGCAGGGAGAGAGGAATGGGTGGCGCCACACAGCACTACAATCTCGCTGCATCGGCCCCACGCAAGGCCCTTCGGCCCGGGCTCCCCCCCTCCCCGCACCCCCTTCTTAATCCCCTTCCCTCCAGCAAGCCCTCTGCCAGCAGCCTTTCGTCCCGCCCCCAACGCCCAAGCCCTGGTTTGTCTGCATGCGCAGGCTTGCCTCGGACTTGGGCGGCTTTCTCCAGCCAAGGACGTCCTTGGCACCTCGGGACCCAGCCCAGGGGACGACTATCGCTCTGCCTTCACCTGGGCCCCGAGACAGAGACTCGGGGTGTCGCCGGACACCGGACCAAGGGGAAGGCCACCCGCCCCACCCCACCGGAAAGATCTGTCTCCGCTGGACAGCACCGCGACCCCTCCCGGCCCCCCTTTCATCTGCCAGGAGCGCCAGGCGCCCTCCCTTCCCGCCTGCCTCGGTGGCCCCGCCCCCAGCACCAAAAGAGCTGGACAAAACGGCGAAAATAGGGAGCGCACGTGCCCTCGGGTTCCAGGAGAGACCACCACAGGGAAAAGCAGGCAGGCGGGCATGCACACAACCCACACAAGGAGGGTGTCTGGGGCTGCCCCTCTCCTCCCGCATGCGGGACCCCGGGGCTCGGAGCCCGGCTACAATCCGCGGACCCTGGAGGCCTGCCCCGGGGTCCCACGGTGACTGACAGCGCCCGGGCACTGCCTCCGTAACAAAGCCCAGCCCCGGGCACCAGGGCACTCCTGTGGTGAAGCTGCCACTTCAACTCAGCCTCAGTGCCTCTGTCCCAGTCGGTGTCCCATTCTGTGCGTCCGTCTCCCCTCCTCCCCAACTCCCAGCACATGTCTGTCTGTCTTTTGCCACCTCCAGGGAAGGGGTAGCGGCCCGTGGAGCCACAGATGGCGCTAAGGGGCCTCGCTGCGGGCAAGGAGTAAAAGGCAGTCCACCCAGGCAACGTTTGCAGGAGGCGGGGAGCAGGCGGGAGGCGGGGCCCTGGCGGAGCCGGCCAGCAGGGAGATGCTCCAGATGGGAGCAGCCCGGCAGCCTGGTTCGCGCTCACCATACAGGGCGGTCCGCCGATCTTGTGGCGCCAGGAGCCTGCTCCCAGCGTCTATGGCCACAGTGGCTTGAACGCGCCCGATCTCCTCTGATCTGGGAAGCGAAGCAGGGTCGGGCCTGGTTAGTACGTGGATGGGGTCCGCCCCGGAATACCGGGTGCCCTAGGCTTTGGCCCGCCACTCCTTTGGCGGCCGCCCTGTCCCTAGTCCTTAGGGAGTGGCCCAGCGCGCCTAATAAACCCACGCCAGGGGTGGCGCTTGGGAGGCTGGAGGGTTAGGGGGAGAGGAATGGGTGGTGCCACACAGCACTACAATCTCGCTGCATCGGACCCACGCCAGGCCCTTCGGCCCGGGCTCCCCCCCTCCCTGCACCCCCTTCTTAGTCCCCTTCCCTCCCGCAAGCCCTCTGCCAGCAGCCTTTCGTCCCGCCCCCAACGCCCAAGCCCTGGTTTGTCTGCATGCGCAGGCCTGCCTAGGCCTTGGGCGGCTTTCTCCAGCCAAGGACGTCCTTGGCACCTCGGGACCCAGCCCAGGGGACGACTATCGCTCTGCCTGCACCTGGGCCCCGAGACAGAGACTCGGGGTGTCGCCGGACACTGGACCAAGGGGAAGGCCATCCGCCCCACCCCACCGGAAAGATCTGTTTCCGCTGGACAGCACCGCGACCCCTCCCCGCCCCCCTTTCATCTCCCAGGAGCGCCAGGCGCCCTCCCTTCCCGCCTGCCTCGGTGGCCCCGCCCCCAGCACCAAAAGAGCTGGACAAAACGGCGAAAATAGGGAGCGCACGTGCCCTCGGGTTCCAGGAGAGACCACCACAGGGAAAAGCAGGCAGGCGGGCATGCACACAACCCACACAAGGAGGGTGTCTGGGACTGCTCCTCTCCTCCCGCATTCGGGACCCCGGGGCTCGGAGCCGGCTGCAATCCGCGGACCCTGGAGGCCTGCCCCGGGATCCCACGGTGTTGACAGCGCCCGGGCACTGCATCCGCAACGGAGCCCAGCCCCGGGCACCACGGCACTCCTGTGGGGAAGCTGCCACTTCAACTCAGCCTCAGTGCCTCTGTCCCAGTCGGTGTCCCATCCTGTGCGTCCGTCTCCCCTCCTCCCCAACTCCCAACACCTGTCTGTCTGTCTTCTGCCACCTCCAGGGAAGGGGTAGCGGCCCAGTGGAGCCACAGATTGCCCTAAGGGGCCGCGCTGCGGGCAAGGAGTAAAAGGAAGTCCACCCAGGCGACGTTTGCAGGAGGTGGGGAGCAGTCGGGAGGCGGGGCCCTGGCGGAGCCGGCCAGCGGGGAGATGCTCCAGATGGGAGCAGCCCAGCAGCCTGGTTCGCGCTCACCATACAGGGCGGTCCGCTGATCTTGTGGCGCCAGGAGCCTACTCCCAGCGTCTATGGCCACAGCGGCTTGAACGCGCCCGATCTCCTCTGATCTGGGAAGCGAAGCAGGGTCGGGCCTGGTTAGTACTTGGATGGGGTCCGCCCCGGAATACCGGGTGCCCTAGGCTTTGGCCCGCCACTCCTTTGGCGGCCGCCCTGTCCCTAGTCCTTAGGGAGTGGCCCAGCGCGCCTAATAAACCCACGCCAGGGGTGGCGCTTGGGAGGCTGGAGGGTTAGGGGGAGAGGAATGGGTGGCGCCACACAGCACTACAATCTCGCTGCATCAGCCCCAGGACAGGCCCTTCGGCCCGGGCTCCCCCTCCCACCCCGTTCTTTGTCCCCTTCCCTCCCGCAAGCCCTCTGCCAGCAGCCTTTCGTCCCGCCCCCAACGCCTAAGCGAGGGTCTGCCTGCAGGCACAGACCTGCCTAGGCCTTGGGCTGCTTTCTCCAGCCAAGGACGTGCTGGCGCTTGGCACCTCGGGACCCAGCCCAGGGGACGACCATCGCTCTGTCTGCACCTGGGCCCCGAGACAGAGACTTGGGGTGTCGCCGGACACCGGACCAAGGGGAAGGCCACCAGCCCCACCCCACCGGAAAGCTCCATCTCCACTGGACGGCACCGCGACCCCTCCCCGCCCCCCTTTCATCTCCCAGGAGCGCCAGGCGCCCTCCCTTCCCGCCTGCCTCGGTGGCCCCGCCCCCAGCACCAAAAGAGCTGGACAAAAGGGCTGGAGTAGGGAGCGCACGTGCCCTCGGGTTCCAGGAGAGACCACCACAGGGAAAAGCAGGCAGGCGGGCATGCACACAACCCACACAAGGAGGGTGCCTGGGGCTGCCCCTCTCCTCCCGCATTCGGGACCCCGGGGCTGGGAGCCCGGCTGCAATCCGCGGACCCTGGAGGCCTGCCCCGGGGTCCCACGGTGACTGACAGCGCCGGGGCACTGCATCCGCAACGGAGCCCAGCCCCATGCACCACGGCACTCTTGTGGGGAAGCTGCCACTTCAACTCAGCCTCAGAGCGTCTGTCCCAGTCGGTGTCCCATGCTGTGCGTCTGTCCCCCATGCTCCCCAACTCCCAACCCTTGTTTGTCTGTCTTCTTCCACCTCCAGGGAAGTGGCTAGAGTCACTAAGTTAAAAAGACAGAAGACACTAATTAACAAAATCAGAAATGAAAAAGGGGAAGTTATCACGGACACCACAGAAAAACAAAGGATCATCTAAGAATACTGTGAAAAACTATATGCCACCAAATTTAATAACTTAGAAGAAATGGACAAGTTCTTAGAAACATATAGCCTTCAAAGGCTGAACCATGAAGAACTGGAAAATCTAAACAGACCAGTCACCAGTAATGAAATTGAATCAGTCATCCAAAACCTTCCCAAACGCAAAAGTTCGGGACCAGATGGCTTCACTAGTGAATTCTACCAAACCTTCAAACAGGATTTAATACCAATCCTGCTCAAACTCTTCCAAATAATTGAAGAAGAGACAGTACTCCCTAACTCATTTTATGAGGCCAACATTACCTTGATACCAAAACCTGGTAAGGACAACACAAAAAAGAAAACTACAGACCAATATCTCTGATGAATACAGATGCAAAAATTTTAAACAAAATTCTAGCAAATCGAATACAACAATGCATCAGAAAGATGATACATCACGACCAAGTGGGGTTCATCCTCGGGGCACAAGGATGGTTCAATATCCACAAACCCATCAATATGACACATAACATAAACAAAATAAAGCACAAAAATCATACGATTATATCAATTGATGCAGAAAAAGCATTTGATAAGATACAACATTCATTAATGATTAAAACACTTAATAGGTATAGAAGGAAAATACCTTAACATAATAAAGGCCATATATGACAAGCCCTCAGCTAATCTCATAATTAATGCTATTAAAACTGAAGCCCTTTGCTCTACATTCAGGAACACGACAGGGCTGTCCCCTATCACCTCGGCTTTTCAACATAGTGTTGGAAGTCCTTGCCAGAGCCATCAGGCAAGAGAAAGAAATAAAAGGCATCCAAATTGGGAATGAAGAAGTTAAATTGTTATCTTTTTCGAGGACATGATGCTATATATAGAAAACCCTAAGTCTCCACCAAAAAGATAATAGAAACAAGCAATGAATACAGTAAAGTTGCTGGCTACAAAATCAATGTAAAAAGTCCATTGCATTCCTATATACTAACAACAAAATCTCAGAAAAAAAAAAAAAAACAATTCCGTTTCCAATTGCAGCAAAAAGTATAAAATACCTAGAAATAAACTTAACCAAGGATGTGAAGGACCTATATGCTGAAAACTATAAGACATTTTTGAAAGAAATTGAAGAAGAGACAAAGAAATGGAGAGACATTCTGTGCTCATGTTGGAAGATTCCAACATGTTGGAAGAGTGTTGGAAGAATCAACATAGTTAAAATGGGCATATTACTGAAAGCAATATACAAATTTAATGCAATCCCCATGAAAATCCCAATGACATTTTTTTTTTTTAATTAATTTTATTGGGGTGACAATTGTTAGTAAATTCACATAGATTTCAGGTGTACAATTCTGCACCACATCGTCTATAAATCCCATTGTGTGTTCACCACCCAGAGTCAGTTCTCCTTCCATCACCATATATTTGATCCCCTTTACCCTCATCACCCACCCCCCACCCCCTTACCCTCTGGTAACCACTAAATTATTGTCTGTGTCTATGAGTTTTTGTTTCTCATTTGTTTGTCTTGTTCTTTTTGGTTTATATACCACATATCAGTGAAATCATAGGGTTCTCTGCTTTTTCGGTCTGACTTATTTCACTTAGCATTATTCTCTCGAGATCCATCCATGTTGTCACAAATGCTCCTATATCATCTTTCCTTAACGCCGAATAGTATTCCATTGTGTATATGTACCACAACTTCTTTATCCATTCATCTATCGAAGGACATTTTGGTTGTTTCCATGTCTTGGCCACCGTAAACAAAGCTGCAATGAACATTGGCGTACACGTGTCTCTATAGAGAAAAGCTTTTATATTTTTGGGGTAGATACCCAGGAGAGCGATTGCTGGGTCATATGGTAATTCTATTCGTAATTTCTTGAGGAACCTCCACACTGCCTTCCATAGCGGCTGCACCAGTCTGCATTCCCACCAACAGTGTATGAGAGTTCCTTTTTCTCCACAGCCTCTCCAACACTTGTTACTATTTGTCTTGTTGATGAAAGCCATTCTGACTGGGGTGAGGTGATATCTCATTGTGGTTTTCATTTGCATTTCTCTGATGATTAGCGATGTTGAGCATTTTTTCATATGTCTATTTGCCATTTGTATATCCTCTTTGGAGAAATGTCTCTTCAGGTCCTCTGTCCATTTTTCAATTGGGTTGTTTGTTTTTTTGTTGTTGAGTTTCATGAGTTCCTTGTATATTTTGGATATTAGCCCCTTATCAGAGGAACTGTTTGCGAAAATCTTCTCCCATTCAGTTGGTTGCCTCATTATTTTGTCAATAGTTTCTTTTGCTGTGCAGAAGCTTTTCAGTTTCATATAATCCCATTTGTTTATTTTAGTTTTTACTTCCATTGCCTTTGGAGTCAAATTCATAAAATGCTCTTTGAACCCAAGGTCCATAAGTTTAGTACCTATGTTTTCTTCAATGCAGTTTATTGTGTCAGGTCTTATGCTTAAGTCTTTGATCCATTTTGAATTAATTTTGGTACATGGTGACAGATAGCAGTCCAGTTTCATTCTTTTGCACGTGGCTATCCAATTCTGCCAGCACCATTTATTGAAGAGGCTGTCTTTTCTCCATTGTATGTTTTTAGCTTCTTTGTCAAAAATTATCTGTCCATATTTATGTGGTTTTATTTCTGGGTTCTCAATTCTATTCCATTGGTCTATGAGTCTGTTTTTCCGCCAATACCAAGCTGTTTTGATTATTGTAGCCCTGTAGTACAAGGAAAAATCAGGGAGTGTGATACCTCCAGTATTGTTCTTTTTTTTTAATATTGCTTTGGCTATTCGGGGTCTTTTGTGGTTCCAAACAAATCTGATGATTTTTTGTTCTATTTCTTTAAAAAATGCCATTGGGATTTTAATGGGGATTGCATTAAATCTGTATATGGCTTTGGGTAATATGGCCATTTTAACTATGTTGATTCTTCCAATCCATGAGCACGGAATGTCTTTCCATTTCTTTGTGTCTTCTTCAATTTCTTTCAAAAATGTCTTATAGTTTTCAGCATATAAATCCTTCACATCCTTGGTTAAGTTTATTCCTAGGTATTTTATTCTTTTTGCTGCAATTGCAAAAGGAATTGTTTTTTCTATCTCTTTTTCTGAGATTTCATTGTTGGTATATAGGAAAGCAATGGACTTTTGTACGTTGATTTTGTAGCCAGCAACTTTACTATATTCATTGATTGTTTCTAATAGCTTTTTGGTGGAGTCTTTAGGGTTTTCTATGTATAGCATCATGTCATCTGCAAAGAGTGACAATTTAACTTCTTCATTCCCAATTTGGATGCCTTTTATTTCTTTCTCTTGCCTGATAGCTCTGGCGAGGACTTCCAACACTATGTTGAAAAGCAGAGGTGATAGGGGACAACCTTGTCGTGTTCCTGAACGTAGAGCAAAGGGCTTCAGCTTTTCACCATTAATTATGAGGTTAGCTGAGGGCTTGTCGTATATGGCCTTTATTATGTTGAGGTATTTTCCTTCTATACCAATTTTAGTAAGTGTTTTAATCATAAATGGATGTTGTATCTTATCAAATGCTTTTTCTGCATCAATTGATAGAATCATATGGTTTTTGTCCTTTATTTTGTTTATGTGATGTATCACATTGATGGATTTGCGAATGTTGAACCATCCTTGTGCCCCGGGGATGAACCCCACTTGGTCGTGATGAATAATCTTTTTAATGCATTGTTGTATTCAATTTGCTAGAATTTTGTTTAGGATTTTAGCATCTGTATTCATCAGAGATATAGGTCTGTAGTTTTCTTTTTTTGTGTTGTCCTTACCAGGTTTTGGTATCAGGGTAATGTTGGCCTCATAAAATGAGTTAGGGAGTACTGACTCTTCTTCAATTTTTTGGAAGAGTTTGAGCAGGATTGGTATTAGATCCTCTTTGAAGGTTTGGTAGAATTCACTGGTGAAGCCATCTGGTCCAGGA
Source organism: Rhinolophus hipposideros (assembly GCF_964194185.1). Lineage (NCBI taxonomy): Eukaryota > Metazoa > Chordata > Mammalia > Chiroptera > Rhinolophidae > Rhinolophus > Rhinolophus hipposideros. The sequence goes on from NW_027669331.1 coordinate 207,881, forward strand.
GTTTTGCTTTTGGGAAGGTTTTTGATGACTGATTCAATTTCGTTACTGGTGATCGGCCTGTTTAGATTTTCCACTTCTTCTTGGTTCAGCCTTGGAAGGCTATATGTTTCTAAGAACTTGTCCATTTCTTCTAAGTTATTAAATTTGGTGGCATATAGTCCTTCATAGTATTCTTGGATAATCCTTTGTATTTCTGTGGTGTCCGTGATAACTTCCCCTTTTTCATTTCTGATTTTGTTAATTAGTGTCTTCTCTCTTTTTATCTTAGTGAGTCTAGCCAAGGGTTTGTCGATTTTGTTAATCTTTTCAAAGAACCAGCTTTTTGTCACATTAATTTTTTCTATTGTCTTTTTGTTCTCTATTTCATTTAGTTCTGCTCTGATTTTTGTTATTTCCTTTCTTCTGCTGACCTTGGGTTTCGCTTGTTCTTCTTTTTCTAGTTTTTTAAGGTGTAACATGAGGTTATTTATTTGGGATTTTTCTTGTTTCTTGAGATAGGCCTGTAATGATATAAATTTCCCTCTTAAAACTGCTTTCGCGGCATCCCAAAAATTTTGGTAGGATGTATTTTCATTGTCATTTGTTTCTATGTATCTTTTGAGCTCTCCTCTAATTTCTTCTTTGACCCAGTCGTTCTTTAAAAGTATGTTGTTTAATCTCCATGTATTTGTGTTTTTTCCTGCTTTCTTTTTGCAGTTGATATCCAATTTCAAAGCTTTGTGATCAGAGAATATGCTTGGTATGATTTCAATCTTCTTAAATTTGCTGAGGCTGATTTTGTGTCCCAATATATGGTCTATCCTTGAGAATGTTCCATGTACACTAGAAAAGAATGTATAGTCTGATGTTTTAGGATGAAGTGCTCTATATATGTCAATTATGTCCAATTCATCTAATGTGTCATTTAGGGCTGCGATTTCGTTATTTATCTTCTGTTTGGATGATCTATCCATAGCTGTCAATGATGTATTTAAGTCCCCTAGTATAATTGTGTTTTGGTCAATTTCTCCCTTTAGTTCTGTTAGTAGTTGCTTGGTATATTTCGGTGCTCCCTGATTGGGGGCATAAATATTGATGACTGTTATGTCTTCTTGTTGTATAGTCCCCTTTACCATTATGAAATGTCCATCTTTGTCTCTTGTTATCTTTTTCACCCTGAAGTCTGTTTCATCGGAAATCATTATGGCTACACCTGATTTTTTCTGGGTACCATTTGCTTGAAGTGTCAATTTCCACCCTTTCACTTTGAGTCTATGCTTGTCCTTGTAGCTGAGATGTGTCTCTTGTAGGCAGCATATGGTTGGGTTTAGTTTTTTGATCCAATCTGCTACTCTGTGTCTCTTTATTGGTGAGTTCAGTCCATTTACATTTAGGGTGATTATTGATATGTGAGGATTTCCTGTCATTCTGTCTTTAGTTTTCTGGTAAGGCTGTGTCTCCATTGTTTCTTTGCCTTTTTGTTGTTGTCTGTTATTTCTGTGTGGTAGTATTCTATGATGTTTTCCTCTGTTTCTTCTTTTATTACAGTATATATTTCAGATTTGGATGTTTTTTGAGTGGTTACCCTTGAGTTTATGTAAAAGAAAGTTTGATATTTAGAGTATTCCAGTTTCTTCAGTCCGCTTACTTTCTCTATTCCCATATTCCAGTTCAGGCCTTTACGCTCCCCCTTTTTATGTTTCGGTTGCCACAAGTTGTCCCTGTTGATGGTGGTCTAATAGCCTCCTTTAGTATTTCTTGTAGTGCAGGTCGTGTATTAGAAAATTCCCTCAGCTTCTGGATGTCTGGAAAGGTCTTTATTCCTCCTTCATATCTAAAGGAGATCTTTGCTGGATATATTATTCTTGGCTCATGATTTCTCTCTTTCAATAGTTTGAATATTTGGTTCCATTCCCTCCTAGCTTGTAGAGTTTCTGCTGAAAAATCTGATGATAATCTAATGGGCTTTCCTTTGTAAGTTACCGTCTTCTTTTCCCTGGCTGCCTTGAGGATTCTTTCTTTATCATTGATTTTAGACAGCTTCAATACAATGTGCCTTGGTGAAGGCCTGTTGGGATTGAGGTAATTAGGTGTTCTATTTGCTTCTTGGATTCGAGGATCCAGTTCTGTCCACAAGTTTGGGAAGTTCTCATCGACGATTTGTTTGAATATATTCTCTGTTCCCTTCCCTCTTTCTTCTCCTTCTGGTATGCCCATTATTCTTATATTGCTCTTTCTGATGGAGTCAGAAAGTTCTTGTAGAGTTGTTTCATTTCTTTTAAGTCTCAAGTCTCTTTCTTCTTCCCTCTGTGTAAATTCCAGGTTCCTATCTTCGATGTCACTGATTCTTTCCTCCATCTGGTCAACTCTACTACCTAAGCTGGATATTTTATTGTTAATTTCTTCTATTGAGTTCTTAATCTCCAGAAATTCTATTTGGTTCTTTTTCAAGATTTCAATCTCTTTTGTAAAATGCTCATGGTGTTCTTTGATTGTGTTTCTGAGTTCATTAAACTGCCTTTCTGTGTTTTCTTGCATCTCGTTCAGTTTTTTCAGAATTGCGAATTTGAATTCTCTGTCATTTAAATCACAAAGGTCCATATCTCTAAGTTCCTTTTCTGGAGACTTTTCACTTTCTTTCTGAGCTATCTTGCTGCCTTGGTTATTCATGGCAATCACTGATTTACTATTTCTCTTCCTAGACATCTACAGGAGTGTCTTCTGCAACAGGTTGATAGGTATGCGAAGAGCTTTTGGAGTTCCAAAGCTCTTTCTGCACCAGATTCAGAGCCCGTTTGTTTCAGCAGTTCTGTTTACTCCTGCAGGGATCCGCCCAGATAGGTGGGGCCAGGGGCGGGCTGAGTTGTGAGAGGTGGCCCAGAGCAATGGCGGCGACCACCACCACAGCCAGTCCTGCTTCCACAGCTCCCTCCCCTTTGCCGGAACTAGTTGAGCTGCGAATCTGTGTCTGTGGTCCACAGTTCTCAGAGCAGCAAATATTCTGTCCTTTGATCCGACACTGCTACTTTATCGCTTCTAGCACGGGGCAGGTGGGGGCGGGGCGAGCTCTGGGAGGGTAGGGAGGGGGCGGCTAGTCTCCCTGCCTAAGGCTTCCGTTCTCCGCTCGGCAGTGAGGGCTTAAACCACCGATTTCAGCCCTCTTCCCTCAGTCTTTGCTCCGAGGTCTGCCGTGAGCGAGCGTTGGGTTCAGCAGTTTTGTATGCTGCCCCCTCAGCCCTGCGGGCCGTGAGCGGAGCCCTAGCAGTCCGAGTCCTTCCCTCTCCCGCAGCGGCGGTAGTTCCGGGAGCAGAGGGCTCCGAGCACTGAGCTAGGTCTGTGTCCTGCGCCCTCGCGGCTCCGTCTCCGCACTTCTCCTCTCCCTCCTCCCCCGCTCGCGCGATTCACCCACCTGGAGGTGAATTCAGTAATCGGCCTCTTCGTCTTGCCTGTCTGCTGTGCAAGGAGTCCTTTGTGGAGTTATTGTTGTCCGATTCGTTGTAAATTCCAGGGGAGCGTTACAGAGGCTCACCTCACGCCGCCATTTTTTTCAGTCCCCCAATGACATTTTTTAAAGAATAGAACAAACAATCATCAGATTTGTTTGTAACCAAAAACGACCCTGAATAGGCAAAGCAATCTTAAGAAAAAAGAACAATACTGGAGGTATCACACTCCCTAACTTTAGTTTGTACTACAGGGCTACAATAATCAAAACAGCATGGTATTGACAGAAAAACAGACACATAGACCAATGGAATAGAATTGAGAACCCAGAAATAAAACCACATAAATATGAACAGATAATTTTTGACAAAGAAGCTAAAAACATACAATGGAGGAAAGACAGCCTCTTCAATAAATGGTGCTGGCAGAATCGGATAGCCACGTGCAAAAGAATGAAACTGGACTGCTATCTGTCACCATGTACCAAAATTAATTCAAAATGGATCAAAGACTTAAGCATGAGACCTGACACAATAAACTGCATAGAAGAAAACATAGGTACTAAACTTATGGACCTTGGGTTCAAAGAGCATTTTATGAATTTGACTCCAAAGGCAATGGAAGTAAAAGATAAAATAAACAAATGGATTATATGAAACTTAAAATCTGCACAGCAAAAGAAACCATCGACAAAATAAAGAGGCAACCAACTGAATGCGAGAAGATTTTTGCAAACAGTGCCTCCAATAAGGAGCTAATATGCAAAATGTACAAGGAACTCATGAAACTCAACAACAAACAACCCAATTGAAAAATGGGCAGACGACCTGAAGAGACATTTCTCCAAAGAGGACATACAAATGGCAAATAGACATATGAAAAAATGCTCAACATCACTAATCGTCAGAGAAATGCAAATGAAAAGCACAATGGGATATCACCTCACCCCAGTCAGAATGGCTATCATCAACAAAACAAATAGTAACAAGTGTTGGAAAGGCTGTGGAGAAAAAGGAACCCTCATACACTATTGGTGGGAATGCAGACTGGTTCAGCCATTATGGAAGGCAGTGTGGAGGTTCCCCAAAAAATTACGAATAGAATTATCATATGACCCAGCAACCACTTTCCTGGGTATCTACCCAAAAAATCTGAAATGTTCATTGCAGCTTTGTTTATGGTGGCCAAGACACAGAAACAACCAAAATGTCCTTTGATAGATGAATGGATAAAGAAGTTGTGGTACATATACACCATGGAATACTATTCGGCGGTAAGAAAAGATGATACAGGAATATTTGTGACAACATGAATGGATCTTGAGAGTATAATGCTAAGTGAAATAAGTCAGACAGAAAAAAGCAGAGAATCCTATGATTTCACTGACATGTGGTATATAAATCAAAAACAACAAAAGAACAAGACAAACAAATGAGAAACAAAAACTCATAGACACAGACAACAGTTTAGTTGTTACCAGAGGGTAAGGGGGGTGGGGGGAGGGAGATGAGGGTAAAGGGCATCAAATATATGGTGATGGAAGGAGAACTAACTCTGGGTGGTGAACACACAGTGGGATTTATAGATGATGTAATACAGAATTGTACACCTGAAATTATGTAGTTTCATTAACAATTGTCACCCCAATGAATTAAAAATAAGTTTCTTAGTTCCATATAATAGTTCTTGATCATGTTCTTGTGAAAATAGGATTTCAGGTGACAACTCCAGAATTCACAGCAGTCTTGCTATAGTCACAGACTAAATTTGTCTCAGAAGCTTTCCAACCATTTGCAATAGATGATCTAGCTCAATGAAAGATAAAAGTCCACTGAGTGTAAATTCTTTCTGTTTTTTTTCTTTTTTTTCCTGAGTTATTTTTTATATTTCACCACATTCTCATCCCTTCCAGAGCATTTTTCTTACTATTTACCCACCTCCTTTTTTGATCCCATCCTTAAGGCTTACCATTAGACCTCCAATCTTTCCATATGTGGTTCTCACCGTGCCATCATATCTTCCTGATTACTCAGATATGTTTACGTTTCCTATTACATCTATCTGTCTACATATGTATCTATGGGTGATACATACATATAAATACATAGAGATATAGAGATAGAGAAATATAGATATAGATATAACATAGATAGACACATATCTTCCATAATCTCTACGTCTCTACTACTACCTCAATCAGATACGACTCTAGACAGAAAACCCTTATGTAGTCTTCAGTTTTTCACCTATCTCGTAGCTGCCATCCACCTACTAAGAACTTTTCTAATCTTTATGTTTAACCTCCCATTTACATGTAATTAAAATCAAATGTGATTTTAGCCTATTTCTACTTAAAGGTGTTTTCAGTTTTAATATTTTTATTTTATTTGATGTTCTTTTCTTTTCTTTTACTTCTTGAACTTACCCTTCCCAAACTACAAGTTTTATAATATTTAGCTCACAAATTTTATTTTCAGAGGAACAAAGACTCTTACTTTTGGTGTTTAACTTAAAACTACATATGTTTCATGTTATTGCTCTTTTACCTCTTCTGGGTAAAATTTTCTTAAAATATGAATCTTGTGTTGATATCTACCAGTTTATTGTTTATATTCTGAGAAGTTCTTTTATGTAAAAAATTACATACTAAGCTCTGAGGAAACACTTTTTTAAAAACTATAAACATAAAAGCAACTGTCCTCATATGACTGTAAATTGTAAAGGACATAATTTCTTCCCTTCGTTCTTTGTTCAAATGAAATCTGGATTTTATAGCACACCCAGCCACTCTTATATTATCAATTATGAAGCCTAGCCTAACTATTTGATATATTTTGTTATAGAGAAGAAGCTTCCTTTAAAATAGTCTCATAGCATGTTTAATACATCACTACCTGAGATTATAATTTGTAACGAGTTTTTTCTTGGTAATCAGTTTTAAAATTCGATTCCCTATCTCATACACAAATAAAAGTGAGTTAATATGTTGGGATGGTTTTTTTCCCGCAGGCCCCCCCGCTAAGAGCTCCATCCCCCCTTAACGGAGCTGTCTCCTGCGGGCCCCCGGCCAGGAGCTCCATCCCCCTCCTCCCATCCCTCATCGGAGGAGCTGTCTCCTGCGGGCCCTATGGTTAGAGGCCTCCCTGTCAATGTTGAGATAGCACAGCTGCTAGGGACGGATCTCCCTGGCACCCCGGCCAGATTTCCCCCCCAACCTGGAGGCCTAAACATACAAAACAAAGCGCCTGACCCCAGTTAGTGCTCAGTTCTCTGGGAACAATCCCACTGAGCCCGCTGGCGTAATAAAGCTGTGTTCTCCCTGAGCTCTGTGTGCCGCTTGAGTCTCTTGGTCCTCGCTGCTTTTCCGCAACAAATAAGCCTTAAGTAGTTAAGTTGTAAAATGCATTGTGGAAAACTATACGCTCCTATTTATAAGGTCAGTTGCATGTACAAATAATGTGAAAAAGATGGTCCTATAAATATATATTTTCTTATGTCAAACATATTTGGAAAATGTGTATCTTCTTAAAGGAAATACAAAGTCTTGAACAAATAGTTTCTTCATATTTTGCTGTAACAAACATTTTGGTATCAAGAATTATTTAAACTTACTATTACTTTATACACACACAAAAAACTATTGCTCTTTCCTTGAAATGTGTCTCTTTAAACTGTATGAGACGAAGACTGCAGTATTTGCATTTTTGAAAATCTGGTTGGAATCGGCACATTAATTTTGCTAGTTTTGCTGGTTGGGAACCATTTTTGCACAACTATTGATTTTTGTAGGTGTATGCAATGAGGTTGTTCTTTTCTTGGTTTTAAAAACTATGTTTATTTGATATATATTTTAAAAGATGTATCATGAGAGATGATATACTTAAAGGGAAACAAATATAAATTAATATAAAAATATTAGGAATTTATATACAAAGGCTTTAGCTTAATCTCAAAGTGATTGGTGCTATTGTAATACCAAACAATATAGGTATAAACCAAAAAATTAAATATTGAAAACATCTTTAAAAAAATACAAGACAGCAAGGTTGAACTTTATTACTGCTATACCCTCTGTATCTGCAACAATATCTGGTATATTATAGGTGGTCAATAAATAATTGTGTAATGAGCATTGTTTATGAAAATAATGTATTTCCTAAACAGAACAATAAAAATAAGAGTGAAAACCTAAAAGGTGTCAGGATATTTATATATAATTAGAAAACTAACACGATGACAATTATTTAATCACAGAATAGCTAAAAATGCTAAAGGTTCAGAGTTTAGAAGATCATTCATAATTTGAAATAAAGCTATTTTTCTTTTACAGTTCTAGAAATAGATTGTAACTTTTGAACTTAGTTTTAAGACTTAACCATAGTAGAATAAATAACTACAGAAAAGAGCGTTGTTTAGGTACAGGTGCTCAGAGCAATCAGGTTTTTGATATTTGCAAAGATACACTGTGTTTAAAAGACAAGAGCAGAAAATATAGAATCCTTAGGTAGTAGAGTTGGCTTGGAAGTGAAATGAATTCTCCAACTATAAGAAGTAAATATTTTCAAGACTGAGTTCAGGAGAAAGTGTGAAATATTTTTCAATGTATGCAATATATTTGTATACTATTATATTTCTATACAATCTATGGACTTAGTGCTAAAAAATAGTGGTAACCATTGAAGTCTCTAAAGATAATTGACAGAATTGAAACAAGAAAAATAATTAAAACCCAAAAGGGCAAGTGATTGGGCGGAACACATCTATTTCTTAATAGTGGTGAATTTATTGGAACAGAAGATGTGAAATTGATTGACAAGAAGGGAATCAAAGCCCTATGTGAATCCCTAGAATTCATACATGATTCACCAAGTTTGACTTATCAAAATCAATACTTGAACAGCTATAATCCACAAAGATTTTCCAGCATGATGATAAGAATTACTGACTCTGGGTGATGAACGCACAATGTGATATATAGGTGATGTATTACAGAACTGTACACCTGAAATCTATGCAAGTTTACTAACAATTGTCACCCTAATAAACTTTAATTACCCCCCAAATTTTAAATTATAATTGTCTTAGTAAAGCAAAAGCTGAAGTTCTATAAAGTAAGTTATTTTTGAAAATATGTACGAGAACATATGGTTTTTTGAAAAATAATGAATTGAAAAATAATGAATTAAAGAACATACGTTTTTTTTGAAAACTAATGAATTAATTAAAACTTACAGAAGTTTTAATGATGATTATGTCATTTAAAGTAAAACTGAAATCCTGTAACTAGAGAACTATAAATCCAGAATAATAGCAGGAGGATACAGGTGTCTGGGCAGCTGTGAAACTCATTAAATAAATTTTAAAAAAGAAAAAAAAAACTGGAAAGAAGCTTGCCATTCACACACACACACACACACACACACACACACACACACACACACACGAACACCAAGGTCTCTCGTGTGAGTCTATCTGCACAATGGGGATCAACTTGAAGCCTGTGTGGAAAAAACTCAAACATGCAAATCATCAATTTCCCTCTGCTTTTACTTTACGTTTATATACATTTTTCATGAAAATACATTATTTTTAATAGAGGATGAATATATTCACAGAATATATCATAATATTTGCAAAACTTTCATTATTAAACATGGGAATTTTGTTATTTCGTAGGCTCAGATATTTGTTTATATGCACATGTGCATGTGCATTTTTCTGTATACACATCATACTTTCATAAAAATCCTAAAACACAGGGAATTTAAAGTTTTTCATTACTAAGGATTATAAATTATACATTTGCCATATTTATGCACATTTTTATATTTTTCTTTATAGATTGTGTATAACTACCAAGAAGACCAATGTCTCATTTCTTTAACTCTAGTAGTTAATATCATGTAACTGAAAATTCCCCACATCTTTTCAATACATTTATAGATTTAATTTTTCAAGCAAACTCATAAATCTTGAAAGAAATAGTAGTGATTTATCCACATACAATTTGGCACTCTGAAAATCCTCATAAATTCACACAGCAATCCCGTAATGCTATACTAGAATCTGTTTCTTTATTGCATTAGTAACATGTTAGCGCTGATATTTATAATTCATAGAATTAGAATATAGCTTTCTATAGTATCTTTTGTAAAAATGTATTCTACTTTGTTCTTGTAGGTTGCTAGCTAGCAGTGAAACATGTTCTTTTTGACACAATGCATTAATTTTGATATTAACATAATAGGAGGTCAGGCAATTAACTTTGGGATCTCATCCTAGAGAAAGTGCTACATACTTCATTGCTGAATATTGTTACGGAGCGAGTCCCCAAGAAATGACCACAGAGCCGAATTGGACAAATTAACAAGGCCTTTATTACAGATTCGAATCTGGGCTCAAGCCTACACTGACATAGCAGTGAGCGAGAGCCCTGAGCACTGTTTCCCATTCCTTTTTATGTGTCTTGGAGACAAAAAGGGGTGCTGTGTGTGTTTTTTTTAAGGGGATGTTCTCAGGGGTAGATTTCCTTAAGGGGATGTTCCCAGGGGTAAGGGGATGTTCCCAGGGGTAGGTTTTCCTTAAGGGGATGTTCTGCTTATCTTTGCTGCAGCAACAGGATATCCAGTTTTGGGGTAAGCTTAACTGGGTACATGTTTTTAACGGAAGATATGTGCGGGTGGCCAAAAATTTCCCACAGCACTTTTGCTCTGACCTGCTTATCTTCCATTGTTAGGTAGCTTGCCTAAGCTGAATTGAGGCACAGGGTTGTTTTTTTTTTCTTTTCTTGACCTCCTTGTCACATTCCCTACTGGTCTTACCCGGGAATCAAATCATTGATTCTCGATCTTCTTCTGGGAAGTTAGCGTCATCTAGGGCTAAGTTTTGATAGTGAGTACGAACCATGAGGACCTTGACAGCTTGGACCCTAGAGTGAACTAGGTTGACTAGAGATCGAAATATGCAGGGTCCGATAGTGACTATTAAGATGAGGACAACTAGGGGCCCAGCAGCCGCACTAAGGAGAGTAGGGAGCCATGGGGACCAGGAAAATAGGTTCGCATACCAGTTTCCTTGTCTCGCTCGCTCTTTTTCTCTCTCTTTGAGTCTCCGTCTAAGCTGGCTAAGACTTTTTTATGACCCCAGAATGGTTAGTATAGAAACAACAGGCTTCCCCCCAGGGTGAGGCATAGTCCTCCTTGTTTAAGGAAAAGGAGGTCGAGGCCTCTTTTATTCTGGAGAACAACCTCGGCAAGGGAGCTCAGAGATCTTTTAAGTTTTGTAACCGTTCCCTCAAGGGTACTGAGGTCTAAGTCCACTTGTCTAGTTAACTCTCAGTAATCTTGGTCTTGTTTAACGAGGGAGGCAGTACCGACCGCAGTGGAACCGGCGACACCCAATGCGATCAAGAGTGGGATTAGGACTGGGGCCCTCCTGGCCCTATGGGGCTCTAACTCTAGATGTTCTCTACCCCCTTTACCAGAATAATAATAGATCTGAGGAAGAATACAGGTAAGGATACAGAGCCCTAAAGAGTTGTTGTTTATGATAGCAGGGAGGTAAGCACAAGGGGTGATACCCTCCGTGCAGGCTCACCAAGTCCCTTCGGGGGCGACGAGAAGGACGTTTTCCCCGTCGGTCTCTGTCTCTGGAAGGATGATGATCTGAACACAGGAGGATGAATAAGGAGAATCCTCTATGTGAAAGTTGGCTGGGAAAAGGCATGTGCCTTCTCCTTGCAGGTCGTCAAGAGTTAATTTTGGGTAGGCTCCCCACGGGCAGAAGTGTTCTAGGAGAATCCCTGGAGAGGGGGTCTGACAGGTCCCCGGTGTGTCTGGAGCCCCCGTGGCGAGCGACCCTCCGCAATCTTAGGTGCTGGTCGGTCGTGGTCCAAGGGGCTAGGGTGACACAGCCCCAGGCAGCGCAGTAGAAGTCGTTTTCTCCCCCACATTCGCTAGGCCCTATAGGCGGCTGGCTGGTCGATGTTGTGAGCCGGTTGTCGGGACCGTCCCTTAACCGCAGTTGGGGTGCTCAGGATCACCGTGAATGGGCCAGTCCATCTGGGTTCAAGCTGGCCTGGGTTGAGCTTCTTGACCCAGACTAATTTACCAGGTTCAATAACAGGAGTCCTCACTGGGCTGGAAGTCTCCGGGTCTCTCTCCACGCACCGCACTCTGAGCTGCGTTCCGTGTTACCTGGAGAGCCTGTAAAGACTTAAGAAGATTGTGGTTTCTGATGGCCCCCAGCTGCTCTTCCCCCAACCGGGGTAGGAGTGGAGGAGGATGCCCAAACATTATTTCATAAGGAGTAAAACCCTGGGTATACGGAGTACACCGGGCCCTCAGGAGGGCAAAAGGGAGAAGACTTACCCAATCACTGCCAGTTTCCAGCTTTAATTTTGTTAGGGTTTCCTTAAGAGTCCGATTTATCCTTTCTATCTGGCCAGAACTCTGTGGTCTATATATGCAGTGGAGTTTCCACTTAATTTTTAAGGTGGAAGCCAATAACTGGGTGACCTGGGCGGTGAACGCCGGGCCATTGTCAGATCCCAAGTATAGCGGTAGGCCAAACCGAGGGAGAATTTCAGAAACCAATTGTTTAACTACTACCTGGGCTGTCTCTTGTCTGGTTGCATAGGACTCTGGCCATCCTGAGAAAGTATCTACCATGACGAGGAGGTACTTGTACCCTCCTTTGGCTGGTGGCAACTCAGTGAAGTCTAACTCCCAATGTTTACCTGGGGCCCCTCCCCTAAACCGGACCCCAGGTTCCTTGACGGGAGTAGGGTTGGGGTTCACTTGAGCACAAGTCTGACATCTCCTTGCGATGTCCTGGGTTATCTTATAGAGTCCTTTTATGAGAAAATTTTTTCTCTCTAGAGCTCTGTGAGCTTGGTACTACCTAGATGTATACTTTTGTGGGTCTGTTCGGCGATTTGTCTGTCCAAGCTTTGAGGAAGTAAGGTCCTTTTATCTGGGAGCTGAATCCATCATTTTTTGTTTCTGTTCCTCCCAGTTTATGTCCTAATTCCCTTTCTTCTGGTGTGTAATATGGCCCGGAGGGAGGGTGGCCTCATGGAGGCTCAGGACTTGTAGGGGCCCTACTGGTCTTTTGGCGACGTCTCGGGCTGTCCGGTCAGCAAACCTGTTTCCCTGGACACTATAGATTTGTCTTTTTGGTGCCACCGGCAATGGAAGACTGCTACTGCAGTAGGACCCCAGATGGAGGCCAGTAGAGTCAGGATTTCCTGGGAGTTTTTAACGTCCTTTCTGCCTGCCGTGAGGTGGGTCTAACAGGAGGACCTGGTATTGGGTCACTCTGGCATTTGACAGGCACCTCTCTGGTGGAGACCACAGTAAGCCCTCAATACCATGAGGGGCAGTGACCTGGAGGTTCTGTCCAAACGTCAGCTTCGAGGCTTTTTTTTTTTTTTACCAAGACGGCAGTGGCAGCGATGGCCCCGAGGCACCCAGGCTAGCCAGCAGCTATGGGATTCAGTCACTTAGATAAGTAAGCCATGGGGCGTTTTCAGGGCCCCAAGGTCTGGGTCAAAACTCCTTTTGTGATCCCTTTAGACTCGGCCACAAATAGTTGGAAGGGCTTCTCCAGGTCAGGGAGAGCTAGGACGGGTGCACTCACCAGGGCTGTCTTGAGTGCGGTGAAGGCTTTTTCTTCGTGTTCTGTCCACTTGAGTTCTGTTTCCTTTCCCCCGGTTGCTGAGTACAGAGGCTTGGCGATCTCAGCAAACCCGAGGATCCAGAGTCTGTAATAGCCCACGGCCCCAAGGAATTCCCGTACTTGCCTCTTAGTCCGTGGCGTGGGGATTTGGAGAATTGCCTGGATCCGGCTCCGGGATAAAGTGTGCTTCCCCTCTTGGATAAGATAACCCAGATAGGTGACCTTCGTCCTGCAGAGCTGGTCCTTTTTGGCAGAGACACGATACCCCAACGAACCCAGGTTTTGGAGAAGGTCCCCCCTGAGTAAGGGCTCGGGGCACTCGGAGATAATTAAAAAGGAGTGGGTATCCGTCTTTTCCCCGAGATTGGAGACCCAGGCTCGGGACCACGGATATGATTTGGACTTCCCAGTGGCCCCTCGGATGAGCACCCTTTCTTTCGAGAGGAGTCCTTCGGGTTTCAGGAAAACAGAGTGGGTTGTCCCAGTATCTACCAGAAAGTCAATGGGCATTTTTTCCCACGTTCAGCGTTACCTGGGGCTCCTGGGGGGTAGGGGAGCCCTGACCCTCCCAGTCTGTTTCTTTTACTAGGATGGGGGCAGCTCTGTCCCTCCCACTCTGGGGTCTCTTAGGGCACTCTCTCTTCCAATGGCCGATCTTTTTGTAGTATGTACACTGGTTCTTCCCCAGTTGTTTCTGCTCTTTCCTTTGTTCCTGGCCAGGCGTCTTGTCTCTCCCTCGTCCCTTTTCTCTATCTTTCCGTATTGCAAGTAGGACTTTAGCCATTTTTTTTGGTTTAAGACCTGAGATGGGTCTTCTCTATTTTCAAAAACTTTCTGGGCCTCGGCCAGCAACTCAGACAGAGACTTCCCTTCGAAGCCTTCTAACTTCTGTAGTTTGCTTCTAATATCTGGGGCTGACTGGGCTACAAACTGGACTGCAAGGGCCGCCCGATTGGCTGGGGCGTCAGGGTCCATAGGCGTGTAAGTCCGGTAAGCTTCACATAGCCTCTCGAGATACACCGAGGGGCTTTCAGTCGGCCCCTGCCTCGCCTCGGTCACCTTAGATAGACTGGTGGGTCTCCGAGCCGCAGCTCGGACACCCCTCAAAAGAACCTGGCGGCAATGGCTCAAAGCCCCTCCTCTAACCAATGAACTACAGCTTCAGTCAGGACGGGTGCGGGAAAGACAGCCTCCACCTGATCAGGGTGAGCGGAAGGCTGCCCGCGGGCACCAAGAACCCGCCTTCTCCCCTCGGTCCCAACTCCCTCCTCTTCGGCGAACAGAGCGCTCAGCAGCAGCCACAATCATCTCACGCGGGCTGGCGGGCGAAAAATACCGATTCAAGGAGAGCAATAAGACCCTGGGGGTTCTGGGGAAAAAAAGGATTCTGATTTTTCCAATGGTATAAGTCAGAAGTGGTGAAGGGAACATAAGTCCGAAGCGGGACCCCTCCCGGGCCAGTCTCTCCCACCTCCTGGAGGGGTAAAATAGGAACTGCCTGAGCCTCTCCAAAAAGTGCCCCCGAACGGGTGTGCGAGGGACTTAAAGAATTACGGGGGCTTAGAGGGCTTTTTTCCCCAGTGGAAGAACCAGGCGAATTCTATTCCCCAGCCGGGCGAGTCGAAACCTGGCTCCCTCGACCTGCGCCCCGGGGTTCCCGCTGCCCACTGAGGCCAGCCAGAGACGGGGAGAGCGGGCCGGGGGGAACCGGACAGGCGCTGCGGCTCCCGGAGGGGCACACGGGGGTGGTCGCGGACGGGGGGCGGGGTCCTCCCCTGGGGCCGAGAGTCCTGGGTCTCTCTGTCTGGCCCGGGGACTTAGCCAACAGAACTGATCGTTTTCGCTTTTTTTTTTCCCCCGATTTCTGGGGAGGGCAATCACATGCCTTCAGGTAACCTGGATTGTCAGTGACAATATCGATCCAGATATCAATGTAGGGAATTTGTTGGGGGTGGCTGGTCTTCCCAGCCTTCCCGGAGCCGGTTGCGGCGGCCGGTCGCCGGCCAGGGGGGGGGTCCCCCACCGACATCAAAAGTGGGCCACTCTAGTTCACAGAATTTCCGGAGAGAAGGCGTCCACGGGCACCCCATAGCCGTCTGCCCTCCCCCTGAAATCCTGAAAGTTCTTAATAACACAGTCGAGGGGACTCGATCCCCTGGCTCGCGAATTTCCCTGACCCACGTTCGCTTGCGCGCCAAGACAATAGACACTCAGACAACACAGAACACAAAAACAGATCCAGAATCCCAAAGCTATCCACAAACACGACAGTTGACAGAATTGAGATTGGAGACTGGGGCGGCTGGAGCCCCAATCTGCCCAAACCAGGACCTCGACGGTCGTCACCCTCTAGGCCGTGGACTGGAAGTTCCGCGGCGGCCCGCCTTCCAAACGTCCACCACTCAGGGTACGTACCAAACCAGAAACAAAACAAAACAGGAATGACAGAGGCCTGACTTACCCGGCGACGCTAGCTAGTTGGTCCGGAGGGAGTCTCCGCTGGTCGTTGATTCAGGAATTTAGGTGGTTACAGAGGAGCCTCTGGGCTCCCTCCAGCCTTGAGGAGGGGGCTCCAGGGCGTCCCGGTGGCGATCTCCCTGGGGCCTCCAAATGTTATGGAGCGAGTCCCCAAGAAATGACCACGGAGGCGAATTGGACAAATTAACAAGGCCTTTATTACAGATTCGAATCTGGGCTCAAGCCTCCACTGACATAGCAGTGAGCAAGAGCCCTGAGCACTGTTTCCATCCCTTTTTATGTGTCTTGGAGACAAAAAGGGGTGTTGTGTTTTTTGTTTTTTTTTAAGGGGATGTTCTCAGGGGTAGATTTCCTTAAGGGGATGTTCCCAGGGGTAAGGGGATGTTCCCAGGGGTAGGTTTTCCTTAAGGGGATGTTCTGCTTATCTTTGCTGCAGCAACAGGATATCCAGTTTTGGGGTAAGCTTAACTGAGTACACGTTTTTAACGGAAGATATGTGCGGGTGGCCGAAAATTTCCCACAGCACTTTTGCTCTGACCTGCTTATCTTCCATTGTTAGGTAGCTTGCCTAAGCTGAATTGAGGCACAGGGTTGTTTTTGTTTTTTTTTTTTTTTTCTTGACCTCCTTGTCACAGTAAGTATGACCTAATGAGATGATGAGTGTTGACTAAACTTACTGTGGTAGTCATTTCACAATCCATGTAAGTCAAATCATTATGCTGTTCACCTTAAACTTATACAGTGCTGTATGTCAGTTATGCCTCAGTAAAACTACGGTTAAAAAAAAAAGTGTGGCCAATTATAAGAAAAAATGAACAGAAACTCTTTGAGGAAACAGAGACGTTGGATTTAAATCAACTGTCTTAAATATGCTCAAAGGGTTAAATAAAACCATGGGGGGATAAAACTAAAGGAAACCAGGATGACATGTCTCAATAAGTAGAAAAAATATCAGCAAAGAGATAGAAATTATAAAAAAAAGAACCACATAGAAATTCTGGAGCTGAATAGTGCAATAACTGAAATGAAAAATTCACCCGTGACTCAGCTCCAGTTTGAGTGGGAAAAAGCCAGTAAACTTGAAGATAGTCCACTTAAAACGGTCCAGTATGTTGAACAGAAAACAAAAATGATGAGGAAAAATGAGCAGAGCGGGGAGAGAAAACGACAGCATAGGAGGTACCAGGGGCCAGTCTCTCCAAAGCAATGCCAAACAAACAAACAAACAAACAAACAAACAAACAAAAAACAAGCAAAAACAGTCAGAACCAAGTTTGTCAGACAGGCCTGCCACAGCCAGATGTAAGGTGGCACTTCCACACCTGGAGAGGCAAACCAAGAGGACCCAAGTCTACTGCACATCCCCTCCTGTGAGGACTCATTCAGATAGAAGTGGGCCATTGTCTTCACTCCCAGCTCCATACCCTGACTCAGACATTTTGCCTTCAGGCCACAAGGCAGATAAATCCTAATTCCTTCCCAGAGGAACTAACTTCATTTGCAATAGAGTGTGGAGATGTTCAAGCCTAAGGGAGCTCTTAGCAGTGGAGGATGTGATGAAAGGCATTTGGAAGGAGATGGTAGAATCATCGGACACATAAGCTAAACAGTAGGTGGGCTGGTTTGCCCAAGAGAACATGGATGAAGATATGTAAGGGGAACCCATCTGGGGTCAGAGCAGATCTCAAACACTGACCTCTACAAATATCCCTTTGAAGCAATGAGAATAAAATGGGTTTAGCATGTGGATCAATTTATGCCCCAGGGTATTGCTGGAAACAACAGAGGAATCAGCACATAATTAGTGCTTTTGAACAGCTGGGTATAGTCAGGGAAAGAGACAGTCAAAGAAAGCTGTACCAAAGCCAGTGTCATTCCAAGGTGACATGTATATATATATAAGGCTGTGCCCCCTGAGCATTGACATCACAGACTTAACACGGCAGGAATGAAAATAGACTGCACTAAAATAATCCAGCCAGTCACTGAACAAAACAACAAATAAGTAATACTAATCCAGGAAGAGAACCAGTAACTAGAATCGTTACAATATGTTATCCAAAATGTTCAGAATTCAACAACAAAAATGAGACATGCAAAGGAACTGGAAAGTATAATTCACGCACAAGAAAAAATTCAGGCACAGAAACTGCCAGTTAATGAGATCAGATATTGGTTTGAACAGATAAAGCTTTCAAGCAGCCAATATAAATATGTTCAAGAAGTAAAGAAAGGCATGACAACAGTGCTGCATCAAATAGAGAATATAAACAGACATAGAAATTGTGTTTTACAAAAGAATCAAATGGATATTCTGGAATTTAAAGGATAGTAACTAAAATAAAAAATTCCCTAGGAGAGCTCCACAGTAGATTTGAACTGGCAGAAGAAAGAATTTGTGAATGTGAAGGTAGATTCATAAGGACTGTGCAACCAAAAAACAGAGAGGAAAAAGGAATGAACAGACCCTCAGAAAAAATGTGGGACACTATTAAGTGCGTTGGCATACACATAATGGACATACTAGAAGAAGAGGGGAGAGAAAAAGAAGCTGAAAAAAGCATTTGAGAATAATGGCTGAAAATTCCTCAAATCTCTTGAGGAAAAAACCACTACATGTACAGCAGACTCAACTAATGCCAAGTAGGATACATGGAAAGAGATCCAGAAATAGACACACCATAGTAAAAATGTCAAAAGCGAAAAACAGGGAGAAAAATCTTGAAAGCAGCAAGAAAAAAGACATCACTTACAGGGAACCCCAATAAGATTAAGAGCTAACTTCTTCCCCAGAAACAATGGATATTAGAGAACAGTGGTATGCCACTCAAAGTGCTCAAAACAAAACAAAACTTAAACCCCACAGAAAACTGTTAACTCTATATCCATCAAATAATCTACCTTTTAAAAATGAAGGGGAAAGAAGACATAAATAAAAATAGAGAATTTGTTGGCTAGCAGACTAACCTTACAATGAATCTTAAAGAAAATTCTTCAAGTTGAAAGCAGGTGATCCTAGATGATAATTTAAATCCACATGAAAACACAAAGAGCACAAGTAAAGGTTAATTATGTAATTATAATAGTATAAATGCACACTTTCTCCTT
This sequence comes from Rhinolophus hipposideros, assembly GCF_964194185.1. NCBI lineage: Eukaryota > Metazoa > Chordata > Mammalia > Chiroptera > Rhinolophidae > Rhinolophus > Rhinolophus hipposideros. Next base: position 226,568 of record NW_027669331.1, read on the forward strand.
TTACCTCTTATTTAAAAGTAATCATAGGGGGTGGCTGGTTAGCTCCGTTGGTTAGAGCGAGGTGCTAATAACACTAAGGGTGCTGGTTCAATCCCCGCATGGGCCACTGTGAACTGCGCCCTCCTTAAAAAATATAAATAAAATAAACAACAGTAAAAGCAATTGTATAAAATAATTGTATATTACATATACATATCGTACATTCAGCATGTATGTACTAAATTCTTGGAACTATAATACATAAAAATGTGATACATATGCCATAACAGCACAAAGAGATGAGTGGCAGCAAAATGAAATGATTCTAGATGGTAACCTGAATTTATAAGAACAAATGAAGATAAGTAGACTGGATAAGTAGAAGGCTAAATAACAAAAGTAATAATATGTTGCCCTTCTTTCTATTCATTGGTTCTTTGAAAGACATAAAATTATATAAAGTAATAATTATAACAATACATTGTTGGAGTAGTAAAATTTATAGACGCGATATGTATAAGAATAATACCATTATTGCAGTATTCCAGGATCTGTATTTTTCTATCTATGAGGGGTGCAATAAAAATGTGTACAAGTGGACACTTTGGTCAATGTTGCTCAAGCAGTAGTTTGCCATAATTAGAAGTGTCTGGACACTAATGGTAACTACTTTGAGCACCTCTTGTCATTTCAGAAGTCAAATGCGACTTGTATTCATCTTTTATTGGTATATGTTCAGTATTACAATGTTAATAGTTTTTTTCCTTTCTTAAAATGTGTATAGGTTTTTGGGGGCACCCGCCGTATTTCCTTTAGCTTTACCAGAGAGCTTTATATTTTCATATACTTTCATATTGCTGTCAGCATCTTTCATTTCAACTTGAAGTACTCACTTTAACAGTTCTTACAAGGCAAGTCTAGTGGTGATAAACAACCTTTTGTTTGACTGGGCAGGGCCTTATTTCGCCCTCATTTTGAAGGAGAATTTTGCAAGATACAGTATTCTTGGTTGACACTTTTTTCTTTCAGTACTTTGACTATATCATTTCGTGGTCTCCTGGTCTGTAATGTCTCTGCTGAGAAATCCACCAATATTCTAATGGGAGCTCCCTTGTACATGACAAGTTGCTTTTCTGTTTGGGTTTCAAGATTTTCTCTTTCACTTTGACAGTTTGATTACAAGCATAGCTCATTTTATTGCACTTCACAGATACTGCATTTTTTACAAATTGAAGATAAAACACTTCACCAGCAAAAAGATTTTGACTCGCTGAAGTCTCAGATGATAGTTAGCATTTTTTTTAGCACTAAAGTATTTTTAAATTAAGGTATATGTATTCTTTTTTTTAGACATAATACTATTGCACACTTAAAAGACTACAGCATAGTGTAAACATAAAAGCATCGGGAAACAAAAAAAAAAAAACTGTGTGACTCATTTTATCGCAATATTCACTTTTTGTGGTGGTCTGGAACTGAACCCGTGATATCTCCGAGGTCTGCCTGATTGTGTCATAGTGCAGGCTTCTTTAGGTTTATCCTGGTTGAAGTCGTTGGAGCTTCTTGAATTAGGATGTCCATTTCCTTCCTCGGATTTTGACCGTTACTTCTTCAAATAAGCTCTCTGCTCCTTTCTCTATCTCTTCTCCTTTTGGAACTCCCATAGTGCATATATTGACCAACTTGAAGCAGTCCCACAAATCCGCTTAAGCTTTCTTCACTTTTCTTTCTTCTTTCTTCTTTTTGTTCCTCTGACTCAATAATTTCATATGACCTGTCTTTGAGTTCATTGATCCATTTGCTTGATCAAATTGATTATGGAACCACTCTAGTGAATTTTTCAATTCAGTTATTTTATTGTTCAGTTCCAGAATTTCTGTTTCTTTCTTTTTAATAGTTTTTATCTCTTTGTTGGCACTCTCATTTTGTTTTTGCATCACTTTCCCGATTTTGTTTAGTTGTCTATCTGTGTTCTCTTGTAGACCATTGAGCTTTTCTTTGGTCAATTTTTAAAATTAAATTTATTGGAGTGACATTGGTTAATAAAATTATATAGATTTCAAGGGTACAACTCTATAATACATTTTTATATTGCATTTGTGTGTTCTCCACCCAAAGTCAAATCTTCCATCACAATATATTTGACCCTGTTACCCTGTTGTACCTCCCCCAACCTCCCTTTCCGCTGGTAAGAACTATATTATTTGTATCTATGAGTTTTTGTTTGTTCCTTTCAGTTTTATGTCCCACATATGAATGAAATCATATGGTCCTCGACTTTTTCCATTTGACTTATTTCACTTAGCGTGATATATTCAAGATCCATCCATGTTGTCACAAATGGCAGTATTTCATCTTTTCTTATGCCCAAGTAATATTATATTGTGTGTATATATATATATATATATATATATATATATACAACATCACCTTTCTCCAGTCACTTATTGAAGGACACTTCGGTTGTTTCCATGTCTTGGTCACTGTGAACAATGCTGCAATGAACATAAGGGTAAACATATCTTTATGGATAAATGTTTTCAGAGTTTCTTTGGCAGATACCCAAAGAATCTGCCATATGGTAAATCTGCGATATGGTAATTCTGTCCTTAATTTTTTGAGGAAGCTCCATACTGTTTTATATGGTGGCTGTACCAATTTACATTCCCACCAGTAGTGTATGAGTGTTCATTTTTTCCCCATAGCCTCTCCAATACTTTTTATTACTTGTTTTGTTGATAATAGCCATTCTAACAGGTGTGAGGTGGTATCTCATTGTTGTTTTGATTTGCATTTCCCTGATAGCTAGTGAAGTTGAGCACCTTTCCATATACCAGTTGTATGTTTGTATGTCTTCCTGGGAGAAGTATCTGTTTAGGTCCTCTGCCCTTTTTTCAATTGGATGAATTTCTTTTTTGTTGTTGTTGAGTTGTGTGAGTTCTTTATATATTTTGGATATTAGCCATTTATTAGCGTTGTCCTTTGCAAATATCTTCTCCCAGTCAGTTGTTTCCTTTTTGTTTTGTTGATGGTTTCTTTTGCCGTGCAGAAGCTTTTCAATTTGATATAATCCCTTCCATTTATTTTTGCTTTTACTTCCCTTGCCTTTGAGGTCAAATCCATAATATCCTTTCTAAGACCAAGGTTCATAAGTTTAGTACCTATGTTTTCTTCTATGCGTTTTGTTGCTTCAGGTCTTACATTTATGTCTTTTATCCATTTTGAGTTAATTTTTGTGTGTGGTGACAAATAGCAATCTAGCTTCATTCTTTTGCTTGTGGCTTTCCAATTTTCCCAGGATCATTTATTGAAGAGGATTTCTTTTCTCCATTGTATGTTTTGGATCCTTTCTCAAAAATATTTGCCCATGTATACGTGGGTTTATTTCTGAATTCTCAATTCTGTTCCATTGGTCTGTGTTTCTGTTTTTCTGCCAATACCATGTTATTTTGATTATTTAACTTTGTAGTATAATTTGGAGTCAGGGAGTATGATACCTCCAGCCTTATTTTTTTCTCAGGATTGCTTTGGTTATCCAAGGGTTTTTTTGTGGTTGCATACAAATCTGATAATTTCTTTTTGTTCTATTTTTTTGAAAAAATGCCATTGTGATTTTGATAGGAATTGCATTAAATCTGTACATGGCTTTGGGTAATACAGCCATTTTAACTATGTTGATTCTTCCAAACCATGAACATGGAATATCTTTCCATTTCTTTTTGTCTTCTTTTAATAATGTCGTAGTTATTACTGTATAGGTCCTTCACATCCTTTGTTAAGTTTGTTCCTAGGTATTCTGTTCTTTTTTGTTATAATTGCAATTACAATTCTGAAATTACATTGTTAGTATATAGGAACACAATGGATTTTTGTACTTTGATTTTTTATCCTGCAACTTTACTGTATTTGTATATTGTTTCTAATAGTTTTTTTCTTTTTCTTTTTGGTGGAGTCTTTAAGATTTTCTATATAAAGAATCGTCATTTGCAAAAAATGACAATTTTATTCCTTAATTCCAAATTTGGATGCCACTTATTTTTTTCTCTTGCCTGATTGCTCTGGCGAGGACTTCCAATTCTACATTGAAAAACAGGTGCTCGCTTCGGCAGCACATATACTAAAATTGGAACGATACAGAGAAGATTAGTATGGCCCCTGCGCAAGGATGACACGCAAATTCGTGAAGCGTTCCATATTTTTGAATAATATGTCCAGCAAAGATCTCCTTTAGATATGAAGGAGGAATAAAGATCTTTCCAGACATCCAGAAGCTGAGGGAATTTTCTAATACACGACCTGCACTACAAGAAATACTAAAGGAGGCTATTAGACCACCATCAACAGGGACAACTTGTGGCAACCGAAACATAAAAAGGGGGAGCGTAAAGGCCTGAACCGGAATATGGGAATAGAGAAAGTAAGCGTACTGAAGAAACTGGAATACTCTAAATATCAAACTTTCTTTTACATAAACTCAAGGGTAACCACTCAAAAAACATCCAAATCTGAAATATATACTGTAATAAAAGAAGAAACAGAGGGAAACATCATAGAATACTACCACACAGAAATAACAGACAACAACAAAAAGGCAAAGAAACAATGGAGACACAGCCTTACCAGAAAACTAAAGACAGAATGACAGGAAATCCTCACATATCAATAATCACCCTGAATGTAAATGGACTGAACTCACCAATAAAGAGACACAGAGTAGCAGATTGGATCAAAAAACTAAACCCAACCATATGCTGCCTACAAGAGACACATCTCAGCTACAAGGACAAGCATAGACTCAAAGTGAAAGGGTGGAAATTGACACTTCAAGCAAATGGTACCCAGAAAAAATCCGGTGTAGCCATAATGATTTCCGATGAAACAGACTTCAGGGTGAAAAAGATAACAAGAGACAAAGATGGACACTTCATAATGGTAAAGGGGACTATACAACAAGAAGACATAACAGTCATCAATATTTATGCCCCCAATCAGGGAGCACCGAAATATACCAAGCAACTACTAACAGAACTAAAGGGAGAAATTGACCAAAACACAATTATACTAGGGGACTTAAATACATCATTGACAGCTATGGATAGATCATCCAAACAGAAGATAAATAACGAAATCGCAGCCCTAAATGACACATTAGATGAATTGGACATAATTGACATATATAGAGCACTTCATCCTAAAACATCAGACTATACATTCTTTTCTAGTGTACATGGAACATTCTCAAGGATAGACCATATATTGGGACACAAAATCAGCCTCAGCAAATTTAAGAAGATTGAAATCATACCAAGCATATTCTCTGATCACAAAGCTTTGAAATTGGATATCAACTGCAAAAAGAAAGCAGGAAAAAACACAAATACATGGAGATTAAACAACATACTTTTAAAGAACGACTGGGTCAAAGAAGAAATTAGAGGAGAGCTCAAAAGATACATAGAAACAAATGACAATGAAAATACATCCTACCAAAATTTTTGGGATGCTGCGAAAGCAGTTTTAAGAGGGAAATTTATATCATTACAGGCCTATCTCAAGAAACAAGAAAAATCCCAAATAAATAACCTCATGTTACACCTTAAAAAACTAGAAAAAGAAGAACAAGCGAAACCCAAGGTCAGCAGAAGAAAGGAAATAACAAAAATCAGAGCAGAACTAAATGAAATAGAGAACAAAAAGACAATAGAAAAAATTAATGTGACAAAAAGCTGGTTCTTTGAAAAGATTAACAAAATCGACAAACCCTTGGCTAGACTCACTAAGATAAAAAGAGAGATGACACTAATTAACAAAATCAGAAATGAAAAAGGGGAAGTTATCACGGACACCACAGAAATACAAAGGATTATCCAAGAATACTATGAAGGACTATATGCCACCAAATTTAATAACTTAGAAGAAATGGACAAGTTCTTAGAAACATATAGCCTTCCAAGGCTGAATCATGAAGAACTGGAAAATCTTAACAGGCCGATCACCAGTAAGGAAATTGAATCAGTCATCAAAAACCTTCCCAAAATCAAAAGTCCTGGACCAGATGGCTTCACCAGTGAATTCTACCAAACCTTCAAAGAGGATCTAATACCAATCCTGCTCAAACTCTTCCAAAAAATTGAAGAAGAGTCAGTACTCCCTAACTCATTTTATGAGGCCAACATTACCCTGATACCAAAACCTGGTAAGGACAACACAAAAAAAGAAAACTACAGACCTATATCTCTGATGAATACAGATGCTAAAATCCTAAACAAAATTCTAGCAAATCGAATACAACAATGCATTAAAAAGATTATTCATCACGACCAAGTGGGGTTCATCCCCGGGGCACAAGGATGGTTCAACATTCGCAAATCCATCAATGTGATACATCACATAAACAAAATAAAGGACAAAAATCATATGATTCTATCAATTGATGCAGAAAAAGCATTTGATAAGATACAACATCCATTTATGATTAAAACACTAAAATTGGTATAGAAGGAAAATACCTCAACATAATAAAGGCCATATACGACAAGCCCTCAGCTAACCTCATAATTAATGGTGAAAAGCTGAAGCCCTTTGCTCTACGTTCAGGAACATGACAAGGTTGTCCCCTATCACCTCTGCTTTTCAACATAGTGTTGGAAGTCCTCGCCAGAGCTATCAGGCAAGAGAAAGAAATAAAAGGCATCCAAGTGGGGAATGAAGAAGTTAAATTGTCACTCTTTGCAGATGACATGATGCTATACATAGAAAACCCTAAAGACTCCACCAAAAAGCTATTAGAAACAATCAATGAATATAGTAAAGTTGCTGGCTACAAAATCAACGTACAAAAGTCCATTGCTTTCCTATATACCAACAATGAAATCTCAGAAAAAGAGAGAAAAAACAATTCCTTTTGCAATTGCAGCAAAAAGAATAAAATACCTAGGAATAAACTTAACCAAGGATGGGAAGGATTTATATGCTGAAAACCATAAGACATTTTTGAAAGAAATTGAAGAAGACACAAAGAAATGGAAAGACATTCCGTGCTCATGGATTGGAAGAATCAACATAGTTAAAATGGCCACATTACCCAAAGCCATATACAGATTTAATGCAATCCCCATTAAAATCCCAATGGCATTTTTTAAAGAAATAGAACAAAAAATCATCAGATTTGTTTGGAACCACAAAAGACCCCGAATAGCCAAAGCAATATTAAAAAAAAAGAACAATACTGGAGGTATCACACTCCCTGATTTTTCCTTGTACTACAGGGCTACAATAATCAAAACAGCTTGGTATTGGCGGAAAAACAGACACATAGACCAATGGAATAGAATTGAGAACCCAGAAATAAAACCACATAAATATGGACAGATAATTTTTGACAAAGAAGCTAAAAACATACAATGGACGAAAGACAGCCTCTTCAATAAATGGTGCTGGCAGAATTGGATAGCTACATGCAAAAGAATGAAACTGGACTGCTATCTTTCACCATGTACCAAAATTAATTCAAAATGGATCAAAGACTTAAGCATAAGACCTGACACAATAAACTGCATTGAAGAAAACATAGGTACTAAACTTATGGACCTTGGGTTCAAAGAGCATTTTATGAATTTGACTCCAAAGGCAATGGAAGTAAAAACTAAAATAAACAAATGGGATTATATGAAACTGAAAAGCTTCTGCACAGCAAAAGAAACTATTGACAAAATAATGAGGCAACCAACTGAATGGGAGAAGATTTTCGCAAACAGTTCCTCTGATAAGGGGCTAATATCCAAAATATACAAGGAACTCATGAAACTCAACAACAAAAAAACAAACAACCCAATTGAAAAATGGACAGAGGACCTGAAGAGACATTTCTCCAAAGAGGATATACAAATGGCAAATAGACATATGAAAAAATGCTCAACATCGCTAATCATCAGAGAAATGCAAATGAAAACCACAATGAGATATCACCTCACCCCAGTCAGAATGGCTTTCATCAACAAAACAAATAGTAACAAGTGTTGGAGAGGCTGTGGAGAAAAAGGAACTCTCATACACTGTTGGTGGGAATGCAGACTGGTGCAGCCGCTATGGAAGGCAGTGTGGAGGTTCCTCAAGAAATTACGAATAGAATTACCATATGACCCAGCAATCGCTCTCCTGGGTATCTACCCCAAAAATATAAAAGCATTTCTCTATAGAGACACGTGTACGCCAATGTTCATTGCAGCTTTGTTTACGGTGGCCAAGACATGGAAACAACCAAAATGTCCTTCGATAGATGAATGGATAAAGAAGTTGTGGTACATATACACAATGGAATACTATTCGGCGTTAAGGAAAGATGATATAGGAACATTTGTGACAACATGGATGGATCTCGAGAGAATAATGCTAAGTGAAACAAGTCAGACAGAAAAAGCAGAGAACCCTATGATTTCACTGATATGTGGTATATAAACCAAAAAGAACAAGACAAACAAATGAGAAACAAAAACTCATAGACACAGACAATAATTTAGTGGTTACCAGAGGGTAAGGGGGTGGGGGGTGGGTGATGAGGGTAAAGGGGATCAAATATATGGTGATGGAAGGAGAACTGACTCTGGGTGGTGAACACACAATGGGATTTATAGACGATGTAATACAGAATTGTACACCTGAAATCTATGTAAATTTACTAACAATTGTCACCCCAATAAAATTAATTAAAAAAAAAAAAAGAAAAACAGTGGTGGTGGGGGGTGGGCATCCTAGTCTTGTCCTGATCTTAGAGGTAAAGCTTTCAGTTTTTCACCATTGAGTATGATATTAGCTGATGGTTTATTATATATGGCCTTTATTATGTTGAGATACTTTCCTTTTGTACCCATTTTATTAAGTGTTTTAATCATAAATAGATGTAGCTTGTCAAATGCTTTTTCTGCATGTATTGGTAATGATCATATGATTTTTTGCTTTTATTTTGTTTATGTAGTGTACGACGTTGAACAATTTGCATATATTGAACCATCCTTGCACCCCTGGAATGAACCTCATTTGGTCGTGATGTATAATCTTTTTAATGTGTTGTGTTCTGTTTGCTAGTATTTTGTTTAGGATTTTTGCACCTGCATTCACAGAGATACTCTTTTTTATAGTTTTCTTTCTTTCTTTCTTTCTTTCTTTCTTTCTTTCTTTCTTTCTTTCTTTCTTTCTTTCTTTCTTTCTTTCTTTCTTTCCTTCCTTCCTTCCTTCCTTCCTTCCTTCCTTCCTTCCTTCCTTCCTTCCTTCCTTCCTTCCTCTCTCTCTCTCTCTCTCTCTCTCTCTCTCTCTCTCTCTCTCTCTCTCTCTCTCTTTCTTTCTTTTTGTATTATCCTTGGCAGATTTTGATATCAGGGTAATGTTGGTCTCATAAAATGAGTTAGGAAGAGTTTGAGAAGGATAGGTATTAAACATTGAATGCTTAGTAGAATTCACTAGTGAAGCCATTTGGTTCTGGACTTTTACTTTTTGATGATTGTTTCAATTTCCTTTCTGTTGATCAGTCTATTTAGACTTTCCAGTTCTTTGTGATTCAGTCTAGGAAGGTTATATATTTCTAAGAACTTGTCCATTTCTTTCTAGGTTATTGAATTTGGTGGCATATAATCTTTCATAGTATTTTCACATGATTCTTTGTATTTCTGTTGTGTCCATCAGAATTTTTGTTGCATTTCTAATTTTGTTCATTTGAGTCTTTTCTCTTTTTTTCCTTAGTGAGTCTACCCAGGGGTTTGTCAATTTTATTAATTTTTTCAAAGAATCATCTCTTTGTTGCAGTACTTTTTTCTACTGTTGTTTGTTCTCTATTTAATTTAATTCTGCTCTAACTTTTTTCATTTCCTTCCTTCTGCTGACTTTGGGTTTCATTTGTTCTTCTTTTTCTAGTTATTTAAGATGTAGTGTTAGGTTGTTTATTTGGGATTTTTCTTGTTTCTTGAGATAAGCCTGTAATGATATAAATTTCCTTCTTATTGCCGCTTTTGTTACATCCCAAAAGTTTTGATATGTCGTATTGTCATTCTATTTGTGTCTATGTGTCTTTTGATTTCTCCATTTATTTCTCATTGACCCAGTCATTCTTTTGTAGCATGTTGTTTTATCTCCACATATTGGTTTTTCCATATGTGGTTTCCATATGTGGTTTTTCTCACATTCTTTTTGCAGTTGATTTTCAATTTCAAAGCATTGTGGTCAAGATATGTATGATTTCAATCTTCTTAATTTTGTTAAAGCTAGTTTTGTGTACCAACATATGGTCTATCCTTGAGAACGTTCCATGTTCACTAGAGAAGAATGTATAATCTGGTGTTCTGAGATGGAGTGCTCTGTAAACCTCAATTATGTCCATTGGTCTAATGTGTCATGTAAGGGTGAGATTTCCTTATTGATTTTCCATTTGATTGATCCATCTATAGCTGTCAATGAAGCATTTAGGTCCCCTAGTATAATTGTGTTTTTGCCAGTTTCTCCGTTTAGTTCTGATAGTAATTGCTTTGTATATTTTGGTGCTCCCTGATTGGGGGCATATATATTAATAAGTGTCATGTCTTCTTGTTGTATTGTCTCCTGTATCATTATGAAATGTCTGTCTTTGTCACTCCTTACCTTTTTTTATCCTGAAGTTCGTTTTTGTCTGCTCTAAGTATAACTACATCTATTTTTCTCTGGATACCGTTTGCTTGGAGTATTGATTTCACTTTGAGTCTATATTTGTCCTTGTAGCTGAGATGTGTCTCTTGGAGACAGCATATGGTTGGATTTAGTTTTTTGATCCAATCTCCTACTCTGTGCCTTTTTATTGGTGGATTCAGTCCATTTACATTTAGGGTGATTATTGATGTGATCATTGAGCTTCTTAAGCACAATTATTTTTAATTGTTTGTCAGGTAATTCATAGATTTCCATTTCTTTTGGTTTGATTTCTGGAGATTTGTTTTGTTCTTTTGGTTGGGACATGTTTCCTTGTTTGTTCATGTGCCTTGCGATTATTTCCTGAGTTTTAGGCATTTGAAAAAACATCCACGTCACCGTCTTCATACAGAGGAAGACTTCTGTCAATCAGCCCAGCTAAAGCTTCTGGGGACCTCTGACACCTTTTTGGGGGATGAAACATCACTGGGCTCATAGGTATAATTTCCCAATCAGAGAGGGTTGCAGGTTTCTTTTTCAGGAACTCATAACCTCTTGCTCCCTCTGGTGTCCATCTGTGGTACTGCATGTTATCTGGCACTACTGCAGCAAGCCGCCAATCTCTCCTGTTCTCAGTGGCCCCCAGGCATTCAAAGTAGGACAGCTCCCTGTCAAGGCCGAAGCATGTGAAACAGATACCTCAAGGAGCTCTCAAAAAAATCGGAATGCTGTCTCTCTTTCCTCCCTTCTTAGGGAGAAGCTACTAAGTTAGGTGCCTTCTCCTGATCAAGTCAAGCTGTCCTGACCCTCTGGTGCTGCAGAAATCTGCCTCCACTCTTTCTTGCTTTTGGCATCCTCCAACCATTCAAACTATGCCATTTCTATTAGCCCTCCAAGTCAGGAGAGAAAGAAACCAGTCCCTCAAGCAGCCCTCTAAAGCTGGAATGATGAAGACACATCCCACACTTCCCTCTACTGAAGGAGAAGCTGGGCTGGCTTGAAGTAGGGGGATCACTGATAAGCTTACCTAGGGTACTACAACTTCTTAGCTGATTTCTGGAGTTTTCCTAAGGGTCCATATATTGTTGTTAATTTGGTGTCTCTGTTGGGGAATGTGGGCCTGAGACGTCTTATCCAACCATCTTGCTGATATCAGCCTGACTCCTCTACTCTTTATCCAACAGATCTGAGGTGGTCAGATGTATAGAGCCCGGTGCTCAACACAAACATACTGAACAAAAGTTTGAATGAGTGAGGCAGACCATATAAAGTTTACACCTCCTTTAACTAGTGAAGAAAATAAAGATCAGGAAGGCTATGGGATATGCTCAAAGTCTTATTCCGTAGCAGAACAGCAATCAGAACAGCAATCTGTAGTAGAACATTTGCAAGCAAGAGATAGATCTGTAGTGGGCTTAATAATGCCACCTAAAAAGTATGTCTACCGGGAAACTTAGAATGTGACCTCATTTGGAAATAATAGTTTTGCAGTTGTAATCAAGGTAAGGATCTTAAGATGAGATTATCCTGGATTTAAGGTGGGCTGTAAATCCACAAACTGGAGTCCATATAAAAGAAAGGGTACATATATTAAAAAAAGAGACAGAGAGAACGCCTTGTGAAGAAGGGATGCATCTACAAGGTCAAGGGACACCAAGGGTTGCCCGCAAACACCAGAAGCTAGGAGAGAGGTATGCAGCAGCGTCTCCCTCAGAGAGGGTTATGGAACGGCTACTCCCTCAGAGAGGGTTATGGAACGGCTTCTCCCTCAGAGAGGTATGCAGCGGCTTCTCCCTCAGAGAGGTATGCAGCGGCTTCTCCCTCAGAGAGGTATGCAGCGGCTTCTCCCTCAGGGAGGGGTATGGAACGGCTTCTCCCTCAGAGAGGGGTATGGAAAGGCTTCTCCCTCAGAGAGGTATGCAGCGGCTTCTCCCTCAGAGAGGTATGCAGCGGCTTCTCCCTCAGGGAGGGGTATGGAACGGCTTCTCCCTCAGAGAGGGGTATGGAAAGGCTTCTCCCTCAAAGAGGGGTATGCAATGGCTTCTCCCTCAGAGAGGTATGCAGAGGCTCCTCCCTCAGAGAGGTATGCAGCGGCTTCTCCCTCAGAGAGGGGTATGCAATCGCTTTTCCCTCAGAGAGGTATGCAGAGGCTTCTCCTTCAGAGAGGGGTATGGAACGGCTTCTCCCTCAGAGAGGGGTATGGAATGGCTTCTCCCTCAGAGAGGGGTATGGAAAGGCTTCTCCCTTAGAGAGGTATGCAGCGGCTTCTCCTCAGAGAGGGGTATGGAATGGCTTCTCCCTCAGAGAGGGGTATGGAAAGGCTTCTCCCTTAGAGAGGTATGCAGCGGCTTCTCCTCAGAGAGGTGTATGGAACGGCTTCTCCCTCAGAGAGGGGTATGGAAAGGCTTCTCCCTTAGAGAGGTATGCAGCGGCTTCTCCTCAGAGAGGGGTATGGAACGGCTTCTCCCTCAGAGAGGGGTATGGAAAGGCTTCTCCCTCAGAGAGGGGTATGGAACGGCTTCTTCCTCAGAGAGGTGTCGGTGCCTGCCGACGAGAGGAACAGTCCCTGAAGTGGGGAGTGAGGATTGAGAAAAAGAAGAGAGACAAAGATGGGATCGGGAGGGCAGGCAATTCTAAGTAGACTGATGCAGTTCTAAGTAGAATGCCTCAGTTCTAAGTAGAATGCCTCAGCCCAAGTTTATTTTTGCAGCTTATATACTCTGGGCCTCAAAAAAGTAACAAAACTGTATGCAATCTAATAGTGACAATGAAGGTAATACACAAGGGCTTGTTTCCTGGCCAGCTCCGCACGTCCTGACCTTGTCAGTTTCTGTGTTCTCAAAGTAGCAAGTTGTGCCTTGCTGGGAGCACAAACCACTCAAGGAAGTCAAAGGTTCAACATTACACAAAACAACACCTGCTAGCACTTCAGCATGGTTTCCCACAGAGAGGGGAATGGAACGGCTTCTCCTCAGAGAGGGGTATGGAACAGCTTCTCCCTCAGAGAGGGGAATGGAACGGCTCCTCCCTCAGAGAGGTATGCAGCGGCTTCTTCCTCAGAGAGGGGTATGCAATGGCTTCTCCCTCAGAGAGGTATGCAGAGGCTTCTCCTTCAGAGAGGGGTATGGAACAGCTTCTCCCTCAGAGAGGTATGCAGAGGCTCCTCCCTCAGAGAGGTATGCAGCGGCTTCTCCTCAGAGAGGGGTATGGAACGGCTTCTCCCTCAGAGAGGGGTATGGAATGGCTTCTCCCTCAGAGAGGGGTACGGAGCGGCTTCTCCCTTAGAGAGGTATGCAGCGGCTTCTCTTCAGAGGGGGGTATGGAACGGCTTCTCCCTCAGAGAGGGGTATGGAACGGCTTCTCCCTCAGAGAGGTATGCAGTGGCTTCTCCCTCAGAGAGGGGTATGGAACGGCTTCTCCCTCAGAGAGGGGTATGGAACGGCTTCTCCCTCAGAGAGGGGTATGGAACGGCTTCTCCCTCAGAGAGGTATGCAGCGGCTTCTCCCTCAGAGAGGTATGCAGCGGCTTCTCCCTCAGGGAGGGGTATGGAACGGCTTCTCCCTCAGAGAGGGGTATGGAACGGCTTCTCCCTCAGAGAGGGGTATGGAACGGCTTCTCCCTCAGAGAGGGGTATGGAACGGCTTCTCCCTCAGAGAGGGGTATGGAACGGCTTCTCCCTCAGAGAGGGGTATGGAACGGCTTCTCCCTCAGAGAGGTATGCAGCGGCTTCTCCCTCAGAGAGGGGTATGGAACGGCTTCTCCCTCAGAGAGGGGTATGGAACGGCTTCTCCCTCAGAGAGGGGTATGGAACGGCTTCTCCCTCAGAGAGGGGTATGGAACGGCTTCGCCCTCAGAGAGGTATGTAGCGGCTTCTCCTCAGAGAGGAGTATGGAACGGCTTCTCCCTCAGAGAGGGGTACGGAAAGGCTTCTCCCTCAGAGAGGGGTATGGAACGGCTTCTCCCTCAGAGAGGGGTATGGAATGGCTTCTCCCTTAGAGAGGTATGCAGCGGCTTCTCCTCAGAGAGGGGTATGGAACGGCTTCTCCCTCAGAGAGGGGTATGGAACGGCTTCTCCCTCAGAGAGGGGTATGGAACGGCTTCTCCCTCAGAGAGGGGTATGGAACGGCTTCTCCCTCAGAGAGGTATGCAGCGGCTTCTCCCTCAGAGAGGGGTATGGAACGGCTTCTCCCTCAGAGAGGGGTATGGAACGGCTTCTCCCTCAGAGAGGGGTATGGAACGGCTTCTCCCTCAGAGAGGGGTATGGAACGGCTTCTCCCTCAGAGAGGGGTATGGAACGGCTTCTCCCTCAGAGAGGGGTATGGAACGGCTTCTCCCTCAGAGAAGGGTATGGAACGGCTTCTCCCTCAGAGAGGGGTATGGAACGGCTTCTCCCTCAGATCGTCTGGAAAGAACTAACCATGCTCACACCATGATTTTAGACTGCTGGTCTCTTGAACTGTGAGAAAACAAATTTCTGTTGTTTTAAGTCACCCAGTTTGTGGTTCTTTGTTACAGAAGCCATACGAAACTAATATAGGATCTAACTTCCCTCTCAGAGACCTCACTTCTATCCCCAATCCTACCACATGTGTTGGAAAGGGAATAGGGTCCCAGGCTTTCTTGCATCATGTTGACTGGAGAACAAACTTGTGAAACATTTTTGTAGGACAATCTGACCATACACATGAAATGTAAATGTTGTTTTGCATATTAGAACCAGTAGTTACAGAAATTTTGGTCTAACAGGACCATAAAGAACTAGGGTTTGCAGGAATACTTGAGGAATCATACTATAGAAACTAAGACCATCCACCCTTATGGATGGTCTTTTTCTCCCCCCAGTATTACATTTTGTAGGCATGCTCTGCACTTTTTCATTCTTAAGGAGAGACCAAATTTTGTCAGATGCAAGAGAGAAGAAAAAAAGAAACTGATATTCCATCCATAAATAAATGGATGGAAAACGATATTTCATGAAAATGGAAATTAAAAATAATGTTGGGGTAGCAATACTTATACCAGACAAAATAGACTTTAAAACAACAAGAGACAAAGAACCCAGCATTACCACTTTGGTTATTTAGCTGAAGAAACCCAAAACACTCCTTTGAGGGGACTTGTACATCCATATGTTCATTGCCGCATTGTATTTTTTTTTTCGTATTCATCTTTTTTTATTGGTATGTGTTGAGTATTACAATTTTTTTTAATTAATTTTATTGGGGTGACAATTGTTAGTAAATTTACATAGATTTCAGGTGTACAATTCTGTATTACATCATCTATAAATCCCATTGTGTGTTCACCACCCAGAGTCAGTTCTCCTTCCATCACCATATATTTGATCCCCTTTACCCTCATCACCCACCCCCCACCCCCTTACCCTCTGGTAACCACTAAATTATTGTCTGTGTCTATGAGTTTTTGTTTCTCATTTGTTTGTCTTGTTCTTTTTGGTTTATATACCACATATCAGTGAAATCATAGGGTTCTCTGCTTTTTCTGTCTGACTTATTTCACTTAGCATTATACTCTCCAGATCCATCCATGTTGTCACAAATTTTCCTATATCATCTTGCCTTAACGTCGAATAGTATTCCATTGTGTATATGTACCACAACTTCTTTATCCATTCATCTAAGAAGGACATTTTGGTTGTTTCCATGTTTTGGCCACCGTAAACAAAGCTGCAATGAACATTGGCGTACACGTGTCTCTATAGAGAAATGCTTTTATATTTTTGGGGTAGATACCCAGGAGAGCGATTGCTGGGTCATATGGTAATTCTATTCGTAATTTCTTGAGGAACCTCCACACTGCCTTCCATAGCGGCTGCACCAGTCTGCATTCCCACCAACAGTGTATGAGAGTTCCTTTTTCTCCACAGCCTCTCCAACACTTGTTACTATTTGTTTTGTTGATGAAAGCCATTCTGACTGGGGTGAGGTGATATCTCATTGTGGTTTTCATTTGCATTTCTCTGATGATTAGCGATGTTGAGCATTTTTTCATATGTCTATTTGCCATTTGTATATCCTCTTTGGAGAAATGTCTCTTCAGGTCCTCTGTCCATTTTTCAATTGGGTTGTTTGTTTTTTTGTTGTTGAGTTTCATGAGTTCCTTGTATATTTTGGATATTAGCCCCTTATCAGAGGAACTGTTTGCGAAAATCTTCTCCCATTCAGTTGGTTGCCTCATTATTTTGTCAATAGTTTCTTTTGCTGTGCAGAAGCTTTTCAGTTTCATATAATCCCATTTGTTTATTTTAGTTTTTACTTCCATTGCCTTTGGAGTCAAATTCATAAAATGCTCTTTGAACCCAAGGTCCATAAGTTTAGTACCTATGTTTTCTTCAATGCAGTTTATTGTGTCAGGTCTTATGCTTAAGTCTTTGATCCATTTTGAATTAATTTTGGTACATGGTGACAGATAGCAGTCCAGTTTCATTCTTTTGCACGTAGCTATCCAATTCTGCCAGCACCATTTATTGAAGAGGCTGTCTTTCGTCCATTGTATGTTTTTAGCTTCTTTGTCAAAAATTATCTGTCCATATTTATGTGGTTTTATTTCTGGGTTCTCAATTCTATTCCATTGGTCTATGTGTCTGTTTTTCCGCCAATACCAAGCTGTTTTGATTATTGTAGCCCTGTAGTACAAGGAAAAATCAGGGAGTGTGATACCTCCAGTATTGTTCTTTTTTTTTAATATTGCTTTGGCTATTCGGGGTCTTTTGTGGTTCCAAACAAATCTGATGATTTTTTGTTCTATTTCTTTAAAAAATGCCATTGGGCATTGGACACCAGAGGCTGGACATTAATGAATGCCAACTATAATTTTATATATATAATGTGATGATTCGGTGTGGGGTCGGAGGGATGGTGGATGGGGGGAGGGGGGTTCACAGTGTGAGGGATATGGATGATGAACGTCTAAGTATTACCTTGTTTTGTACACCTGAAACTAATAAATAAATAAATTTAAAAAAAAATGCCATTGGGATTTTAATGGGGATTGCATTAAATCTGTATATGGCTTTGAGTAATATGGCCATTTTAACTATGTTGATTCTTCCAATCCATGAGCACGGAATGTCTTTCCATTTCTTTGTGTCTTCTTCAATTTCTTTCAAAAATGTCTTATAGTTTTCAGCATATAAATCCTTCACATCCTTGGTTAAGTTTATTCCTAGGTATTTTATTCTTTTTGCTGCAATTGCAAAAGGAATTGTTTTTTCTATCTCTTTTTCTGAGATTTCATTGTTGGTATATAGGAAAGCAATGGACTTTTGTACGTTGATTTTGTAGCCAGCAACTTTACTGTATTCATTGATTGTTTTTAATAGCTTTTTGGTGGAGTCTTTAGGGTTTTCTATGTATAGCATCATGTCATCTGCAAAGAGTGACAATTTAACTTCTTCATTCCCAATTTGGATGCCTTTTATTTCTTTCTCTTGCCTGATAGCTCTGGCGAGGACTTCCAACACTATGTTGAAAAGCAGAGGTGATAGGGGACAACCTTGTCGTGTTCCTGAACGTAGAGCAAAGGGCTTCAGCTTTTCACCATTAATTATGAGGTTAGCTGAGGGCTTGTCGTATATGGCCTTTATTATGTTGAGGTATTTTCCTTCTATACCAATTTTAGTAAGTGTTTTAATCATAAATGGATGTTGTATCTTATCAAATGCTTTTTCTGCATCAATTGATAGAATCATATGATTTTTGTCCTTTATTTTGTTTATGTGATGTATCACATTGATGGATTTGCGAATGTTGAACCATCCTTGTGCCCCGGGGTTGAACCCCACTTGGTCGTGATGAATAATCTTTTTAATGCATTGTTGTATTCGATTTGCTAGAATTTTGTTTAGGATTTTAGCATCTGTATTCATCAGAGATATAGGTCTGTAGTTTTCTTTTTTTGTGTTGTCCTTACCAGGTTTTGGTATCAGGGTAATGTTGGCCTCATAAAATGAGTTAGGGAGTACTGACTCTTCTTCAATTTTTTGGAAGAGTTTGAGCAGGATTGGTATTAGATCCTCTTTGAAGGTTTGGTAGAATTCACTGGTGAAGCAATCTGGTCCAGGACTTTTGATTTTGGGAAAGTTTTTGATGACTGATTCAATTTCGTTACTGGTGATCGGCCTGTTAAGATTTTCCAGTTCTTCACGATTCAGCCTTGGAAGGCTATATGTTTCTAAGAACTTGTCCATTTCTTCTAAGTTATTAAATTTGGTGGCATATAGTCCTTCATAGTATTCTTGGATAATCCTTTGTATTTCTGTGGTGTCCGTGATAACTTCCCCTTTCTCGTTTCTGATTTTGTTAATGAGTGTCTTCTCTCTTTTTATCTTAGTGAGTCTAGCCAAGGGTTTGTTGATTTTATTAATTTTTTCAAAGAACCAGCTCTTTGTCACATTGATTTTTTCTAGTGTCTTTTTGTTCTCTATTTCATTGAGCTCTGCTCTGATTTTTGTTATTTCCTTTCTCTGCTGACCTTGGGTTTCACTTGTTCTTCTTTTTCTAGTTCTTTGAGGTGTAACGTGAGGTTATTTATTTGGGATTTTTCTTGTTTCTTGAGATAGGCCTGTAATGATATAAATTTCCCTCTTAAAACTGCTTTCGCCGCATCGCAGAAATTTTGGTAGGATGTATTTTCATTGTCATTTGTTTCTATATATCTTTTGATCGCTCCTCTAATTTCTTCTTTGACCCAGTCGTTCTTTAAAAGTATGTGGTTTAATCTCCACGTAGTTGTGTTTTTTTCCTGCTTTCTTTTCGCAGTTGATATCCAATTTCAAAGCCTTATGATCAGAGAATATGCTTGGTATGATTCAATCTTCTTAAATTTGCTGAGGCTGCTTTTCTGCCCCAATATATGGTCTATCCTTGAGAATGTTCCATGTACACTTGAAAAGAATGTATAGTCTGATGTTTTAGGATGAAGTGCTCTATATATGTCAATTATGTCCATTTCATCTAATGTCTCATTTAGGGCTGCAATTTCGTTATTTATTTCCTGTTTGGATGATCTATCCATAGCTGTCAATGATGTATTTAAGTCCCCTAGTATAATTGTGTTTTGGTCAATTTCTCCCTTTAGTTCTGTTAGTAGTTGCTTGGTATTTTTTGGTGCTCCCTGATTGGGGGCATAAATGTTGATGACTGTTATGTCTTCTTGTTGTATAGTCCCCTTTACCATTATAAAATGTCCATCTTTGTCTCTTGTTATCTTTTTCACCCTGAAGTCTGTTTCATCTGATATCATTATGGCTACACCTGATTTTCTCTGAGTACCATTTGCTTGGAGTGCCAATTTCCACCCTTTCAGTTTGAGTCTATGCTTGTCCTTGTAGCTGAGATGTGTCTCTTGGAGAAAGCATATGTTTGGGTTTAGTTTTTTGATCCAATCTGCTACTCTGTGTCTCTTTATTGGTGAGTTCAGTCCATTTACATTCAGGGCGCTTATTGATTCGTGGGGATTTCCTGTCATTCTATCTTTAGTTTTCTGGTAAGGCTGTGACTCCATTGTTTCTTTGCTTTTTTGTTGTTGTCTATTATTTCTGTGTGGTGGTATTCTATGATGTTTCCTTCTGTTTCTTTTTTTATTACTGTATATATTTCAGTTCTTGGTTTTTTTTGAGTGGTTACCCTTAAGATTATGTAAAAGAAAGTTTGATATATAGAGTATTCCATTTTCTTCAGCATGCTTACTTTCTCCATTCCCATATTCCGGTTCAGGCCTTTACTCTCCCCCTTTTTATGTTTCGGTTGCCACAAATTGTCCCTGTTGATGGCGGTCGAATAGCCTCCTTTAGTATTTCTTGTAGTGCAGGTCGTGTATTAGAAAATTCCCTCAGCTTCTGGATGTCTGGAAAGGTCTTTATTCCTCCTTCATATCTAAAGGATATCTTTGCTGGATATGTTATTCTTGGCTCATAACTTCTCTCTTTCAGTAGTTTGAATATTTGGTTCCACTCCCTCCTGGCTTGTGGAGTTTCTGCTGAAAAATCTGATTATAATATAATGGGCTTTCCTTTGTAGGTTACCGTCTTCTTTTCCCTGGCTGCCTTGAGGATTCTTTCTTTCGTGTTAATTTTAGACAGCTTCAATACAATGTGCCTTGTAGAAGGCCTGTTGGGATTGAGGTAATTAGGTGTTCTATTTGCTTCTTGGATTCGAGGATCCAGTTCTGTCCACAAGTTTGGGAAGTTCTCATCAACAATTTGTTTGAATATATTCTCTGTTCCCTTCTCTCTTTCTTCTCCTTCTGGTATGCCCATTATTCTTACATTACTCTTTCTGATAGAGTCAGAAAGTTCTTGTAGAGTTCTTTCGTTTCTTTTAAGTCTCAAGTCTCTTTCTTCTTCCATCTGTGTAATTTCCAGGTTTCTATCTTCGATGTCACTGATTCTTTCCTCCATCTGGTCAACTCTAATACCTAAGCTGGTTATTTTATTCTTAATTTCTTCTATTGAGTTCTTAATCTCCAGAAATTCCATTTGGTTCTTTTTTAAATTTCAATCTCTTTCGTAAAATGCTCATGTTGTTCTTTGATTGCATTTCTGTGTTCATTAAATTGCCTTTCTGTGTTTTCTTGCATCTCTTTTTTTAGGTTTTTCAGAACTGCAATCTTGAATTCTCTGTCATTTAAGTCACATATTTCCATATTTTTAAGTTCCTTTTCTGGAGACTTTTCACTTCCTTTCTGAGCTGTCTTGCTGCCTTGGTTATTCATGGCAATTACTGATTTATTATTTCTCTTCCTAGACATCTACAGGAGTGGCTTCTGCAACAGGTTGATAGGGAGAATCTTTCTTTTGTTTTCCAGTACTTGTTGGTAGAATGTTTTATTTTCTCTCTGACTGGAGCCTTTTTTTTTTCTCTCTGACACAGTAGTGCTCTATTTTCTCTGCACTTTTCCAGCTTTTCACACAATGGGGGAATTCACTGGGAGACGGGCCTCTCCTCTGTTAACAATTCACCTGGGTCATAGCGTACCACGTCCCTGTGGGGGTGCGGAGAGCTTTTGAAGTTCCAAAGCTCTTTCTGCACCTGATTCAGAGCCCGTATGTTTCAGCAGTTCTGTTTACTCCTGCAGGGATCCGCCCAGATAGGTGGGGCCAGGGGCGGGGTGAGTTGTGAGAGGTGGTCCAGAGCAATGGCGGCGACCACCACCACAGCTGGTCCTGCTTCCACAGCTCCCTCCCTTTTGCTGGAACTAGTTGGGCTGCAAATCTGTGTCTGCGGTCCACAGTTCTCAGAACAGCAAATATCCAGTCCTTTTGATCTGACACTGCTACTTTATTGCTTCTAGCATCGGGCAGTTGGGGGTGGGGCGAGCTCTGGGAGGGTAGGGAGGTGGCGGCTAGTCTCAGTGCCTAAGGCTTCCGTTCTCCGCTTGGCAGTGAGGGCTTAAACCACAGTTTTTAGCCTTCTTCCCTCAGTCTTTGCTCCAAGGTCTCTGCTGTGAGCGTTGGGTTCAGCTGTGTTATATGCTGCCCCCTCAGCCCTGTGGGCCGTAAGCGGAGCCCTAGCAGTCCGAGTTCTTCCCTCTCCCGCAGCTGCGGTAGTTCCGGGAGCAGCGAGCTCGGAGCACTGAGCTAGGTCTTCGTCCTGTGCCCGCCGGATCCATGCATGCACTTTTCCCTTCTCTCCTCCCCGGCTCGCACAATTCGCCCACCTGGAGATGAATTCAGTAGAGGGCCACTTCCTCTTGCCTGTCTGCTGTGCAGGGAGTCCTTTGTGGAGTTATTGTTGTCTGATTAGTTGTCAATTCCAGGGGAGCTTTACAGAGGCTCACCTCATGCTGCCATTTTGATGACGTAATCCCTGGATTTCCTTTTTGATTTATTTTTTGACCCATTAGTATATATGTGTGTTGTTCTGCTGCTTTCTGCTTTTATTCCATATTGCCAGAAAACATAATTTGTGTTATATCTTTTCTTTTAAATTTATTTTCATTTGTTTTATGTTGTAGCACATGGTCTATCCTAGAGAATGTTCCTTGGGTACCTGAAATGAATGTCTAACCTGCTATTGATGTATTGTTAGATCTATAGATGTCTGTTGGTTGGTTGGTTTACAATGTTGTTTATGTCTTCAATTTTCTTGTGGCTCTTCAGTCTCATAAATCTATGCATTACTGAATGGGAGGTATTGAAGTTCCCAGCTATTATTATTGAACTGTCAAGTTCTCTCTCCTTTCTGTCAGTTATTCCTTCATGTATTTTGGTGTTCTACTATTAGATCTCATATATATGTGTATATATATATATATATATATATATATATATATATATATATATATATAAAATTGTAATTCTTCTATCTTCTTGATGGATTGATTCTTTTATTATTACCAAATGTTCATTACTTTCTTTCTTTTTTTTCCATTACTTTCTATGGTAATTTTTTTTAAGTCTATTTTGTCTGATATTAATATATCCACTTCAGTTTCCTTGTAGGTGCTATTTTCCATGATTTATCTCGTTTCGTCCTTTAATTTTAAATTTATTTGTATCTTTGAATCTAAATTGTGTCCCCTATAAAGAGCACATAGAGCGTGCTTTTTTCATTTTAATTCAATATGACAATCCCCGTCTTATGACAGTGATTGCCTAATATTCTCACATGTAATGTTTTCATTGAAATAGTTGGAAACATCTTCCATTCTATTTTAGGTTTCTATGTTTCATGTCTTACTCTATTCCTCATTTATGGATATTTTTGCATTAACTGAATATTTCTATTGTAGTATTTTAATTTACTTAATGATTATTCACTATACTTTTGTAATTTTTTTCCCAGTGGTTGCTTTAGGGATTGCCACATAAACCTTAACTTATCAGAATCAGTTTCAGATTTATACTAGACAAATTCCAGGAGATACACAGATGTGATTATATATAACATCATTCTCTCTCCCCCCCCTCTGGTATTGTTTTTATATGTTATATCTGTTAATGTTATATATTTTTTAATAATAGAATGTTATATTTGTTACTTTACCATTTGTATTGAATTTCCTAGCCAATACTGCCTTGCTCGCACTCATGATGTTTGTACTATTACTGCAAATATATTATACATGTTACATTTTCATATGTTACAGGCCAAACAATACGTTATGAACGTACTATTTCATACAATTGCTTTTCAAATCTATTAGAAGAAGAAAAGAGAAAATATGCATGCCTTTAAATTGTATTATATAATTATATTATTACCTTCACAGGTGCCCTTTGTCTTTTTCCTGTGGATGTTAACTAACATCTGGGGTTACTTGCTTTTAACCTAAAGAACTTCTTTTAATATTTGTTGTATGGAAGGTCTACTAGCAAAAATCCTCTCACCTTTGTTTATCTTGGAAAGTCTTTATTTTATCTTCATTTTTGGAAGACAATTTTGTTCCATTTATGATTTGTGGTTGACAGTTTTCCTTTGACCACTTAAATTTGTTATCTCACTGTTTCCTGCCTGCCAATGGTCACACTGAGGATTCTGCTGTTAATTTTACTGTGCTGCCCCTGTAAGTGATGAGCCAGTTTTTTTCACGGCTTGTCAGATATTCCTTTCATTTGATTTTTAGCCTTTTTACTATGATGTGCCTGTTTGTGAATTTCTTTGTGTGTATTCTATTTGAAGTTCGTTGAGCTTTCTGGATATGTAATTTACTGTTTTTTCCATGAATTAGAGAGGTTTTCAGATATCATTTCTTTGAATATGTGTGTTGTTTCTCTTCTCTCATATTGGTGCTCTCATTATGCATACATTGGTGGGCTTAATAGTGTTTTACATTGTTCTAAAGCTCTTCAGTTTTCTCCATTTTTTTCCTGCTCTTTGACTTGCATAATCTATATTAAACAGTCTCCAGGATTGCAATATTCTTTCTTCTAAAAGTTCAGCTCTCCTGTTGAGGTCCTTCAGTGAATTTTTCAAATTTCAGATATTGTATTGTTTAACTCCAAAATTTATATTTTTAATATTATAAAAAATTTATATCTTTTTACTGATATACTTTAGTTGATGTAACTTGTTAAAATACCTTCCTTTACTTGCCATTATAACTCCTAGTCAGTGCGGCTGGAAATGTGGATTGGTACAACCGCTTTGGAAAACAATTTGAATTATTTTAACAGTCTTTACATTATAAATAAGAACACAGAGCATCCAGTCATCAATGTACATATCCTGGGGAAACTCTATCATAGGTTTACCTGGGGACATTTACAAAACAAGGACATGCGATATTGTTCTTTAAAATAAACACGAAACAACTCAAATGATCATCAATAGAAGAATGGATTTTAAAAGTCGCAGTCACAGAGAAATAAAATATGGTAATTAAAAATAATGCCATTTTATAAAAAGCTAGTAATATAAAACTGCATTGAGTATATCACCATATTGATTATGACCCCTGACTATACATATAATATATGTAACAACTATTGGTTATAATATGAAAAAAGCAATAATATGCTTAAACAAATTCAGTTAGTATTTAACTTTAAATGAAGGGAAACAAGAGGATTAAAAATGAGGAATAACAAACAGAAAATCTCCTATGTGATATATTTTCTAAATGTAATAATAAATAGATGTCAGATATTCCTATACTGAATAGTAGAATCAGGATCCTTGCCTTATTATATTGCTTACTTATTTACTTATTTCTAATGTATATGTTGCTATTTTTGAAAATAATATATGTGACATATAATAAGAGATGTGACATATATCAATTAATATATGTGACATATACATGTACATAGATGTACATTTATGTATAGATGTACATATACACATATACACATATATTTGTGTGTACATATACATATGTATATATGTGTACATATACATATACATGTGTATTTATATGTATATACATATACAAATACATGTATACGTATATCTATACAAATGTAATTTTAGTAGACATAGTATGTTAGGATATGTGCCTATATAAATATATGTACACTTACCGTATGAAATATATAGTAAATATAAACATGCATATACATTGTAATATACTATGTGTACTATATAAAATATAAAAATATATGTTATGTATGCAAAATAATGTACAATACATAATATACAATATTCGCAGAGATGCAGTATATAAAAATAGATGTTTTATACATTCAAAAAACAAAAGTGAATACACTTTGGACAGAAACATATAAGAAGCCCTTAATATTGTTAATAATTAAATAAACATAGAACTAAAGCATAATTTAAAATTTTTCTATGTACCATAATGGCAGGTATTGAGAGTCTGGAAAAATCAAGTTCTGTTGAAGATGTGGAGCCTTTATAACTTCTAGTCAGTGCTGGTGGAAATGTGGAGTGGAACAACCACTTTGGAAAAAAATTTGCATTATTTTAAAAGTCTTTACATTATAAATAAGAACACAGAGGACCCACGCATCACTGTACATATCCTGGGGAAACTCGATCATAGGTTTACCTGGGGACACTTACAAAAAAAGGTCACTGCCATATTGTTCTTAAAATAAACACGATACAACACAAATGATCATCAATAGGATAACAAATTTTAAAAGTCGCAGTGAGAGTGAAATAAAATATGGTAATTAAAAATGATGTCATTATATAAAAAGCTAGTAATATAAAAACGGCATTGAGTATGTCACCATATTGATAATGTCCCCGTACTATATATATGATATATGTAATAACTATTGGTTATTATGAATAAAGCAATGATATGCTTAAACAAATTCAGGTAGTTTTGAACTTGTAATGAAAGGAAACAAGAGGATTAAAAATGAGAAATAAAACACAGAAAATATCCTATATCATATATTTTTTTCATTTTACATTTAATTAATAAATAATCTCAGATAGTCCTATACCGAATAGTTCGACCGGGATACTTGTCTTATTATATTGCTTATTTATTTACTTATTTCAAATGCATATGTTGGTGTTTTAAAAAATAAAATATATACCATACAATAATATATGTGAAATATGTCATATAACATATGTGACAATGTCAATATGTCAATAATATATGTGACACATGAAATATAATATATGACACATATATGTATACGTATACATATATGTATACGTATACATATACATATATGTATATTATATGTGTATATGTATACATACACATGCATATGTATATTGATATACATATGCATGTGTATATATACATATACATATAGACATATAATAGTAATAGACAAAAAATGTTAGGATATGTGCTTATATAAATATATGTATACATACCATCTAAAATATATAGTAAATATAAACTTGGACATACATTGTAATGTACTACGTGTAGTAGAGAAAATATGAACATTTATGTTATTTATGCATACAAATGTATAATACATATGTGACAATGTCAATATGGCAATAATATATGTGACACATGACATATAATATATAACATATATATGTACATATGTATATATGTACACATATACATATACATATATGTATATGTATACATATATATTCATTTATATGTGTATTGATAACATTTACATATGTATGTATACATATACATATATAAGAGTACTATACATAATGTTAAAATATGTGCTTATAAATATATGTCTACATACCATATAAAATACATAGTAAATATAAACATCCATATACATTGTAATATACTATGTGTAGTAGAGAAAATACAAAAATTTATGTTATTTATGCATAATAATGTATCATACATAACATACAATACTCCAATAGATGCAGTATACAAAAATGCATCTTTCATATATTCAAAAAGCAAAAGTGAGTATACCTTGGCCAGAAACAAATCACAAACCCTTAATATAGTAAAGAATTAAATAAATATAAAAATAAACCAAAATTTTAAATTATCGTATGTACCAGAAGGACATGTATTGAGAGTCTGGAAAAACGAAGTTCTGTTGAGGATGTGGAACAATTATAACACCGAGTCAGTCCTGGTGGAAATGTGGATTGGTACAACCACATTGGAAAACACTCTGCAGTATTTTAACAGTCTTTACATTTATAAATAAGAACACAGAGCACCCACTCATCACTGTACATAACCTGGGGTAACTGGATCATAGGTTTACCTGGGGATACTTACAAAAAAAGGTCACTGCCATATTGTTCTGTGTAATAAACACGAAACAACTGAAATGCTCATCAATAGCATAATGGATTTTAAAAGTCTTAGTCAGAGTGAAATCAAATATGGTAATGAAAAATAATGCCATTTTATAAAAGCTAGTAATATAAAAACGGCATTGAGTATGTCACCTTATTGATAATGTCCCCGTACTATATATATAATATATGTAATAACTATTGGGTATAATATGAAAAAAGCAGTGATATGCTTAAACAAATTCATGTAGTACTTAACTTTTAATGAAGAAAAACAGTGGGATGATAAACGAGGAATAAAACGCAGAATATATCCTATATGACATATTTTTCAATTTTGTATTTAATTAATACATAATCTCAGATATTCCCATACTGAATAGTTGGATCAGGATCCTTGTCTTATTATGTTGCTTGCTTATTTAGTTATTTCTAATTTATATGTGTCTATTATTAAAAAATAATGTGACATAAAATAATATATGTGACATATGTCATGTAATATAAGACATATATGTGTACACACATGCATATATATGTATAACTGCACATGTGCACATATACACACGTGTGCATATACACATACATGTAAATGTATGTTTATATCTATGTACATATACACATGTATATATGTCTACATATATAGATATCATTTTAATAGACATAATATGTTAGGATGCGTCCTTATATAACTATATGCATACATACCACATAAAATATATAGAAAATATGAACATGCATATACATTAAAACACACTATGTGTAGTATAGAAAATATAAACATATATGATATTTATGCATAATAATGTATAATATTAATCTGCAATACTCAAATAGATGCAGTATATAAAAATACGTGTTGTATATATTCATAAAGGAAAAGTGAATATAATTAGGGCAGAAACATATTAGAAGCCCTGAAGAATGTTAATAACTAAATAAACATACAACTAAACCATAATTTTAAATTTTTGTGTGTTCCAGAATGGCAGGTATTGAGAGTTTGGAAGAAGCAAGTTTTGTTGAAGATGTGGAGCCTTTATAACTCCTAGTCAGTGCTGGTGGCAATGTGGATTGGTACAACACTTTTGCAAACATTTTGCATTATTTTGAAAGTCTTTACATTTAAAAAAATAACACAGAGGATCCACTCAATAGTGTACATATCCTGGAGAAACTTGATCATAGGTTTACCTGGGGATATTTATAATAAAATCACTGCCATACTGTTCTTTAAAATAAACACGATACAACTCAAATGATCATCAATAGGATAACGAATTTTAAAAGTCGCACTGAGATTGAAATAAAATACGGTAATTAAAAATAATATCATGATATAAAAAGCTAGTAATATAAAAACGGCATTGAGTATGACATATAATATGACATATATATGTATATGTGTAAATATGTACACATATACATATATGTACACGTATACAGATACATATACATGTATATTGATATACATATACATATGTATGTATACATATACCAATATATATATCATAGTAATAGACATAATGTTAGGATATGTGCTTATATAAATATATGTGTGCATACCATATAAAATACCTAGTAAATATGAACATGCGTATACATTGTAATATACTATGTGTAGTCTAGAAAATATAAAAATTTATCTTATTTATGCATAATAATGTATAGTCTATAACGCACGATACTCCAATAGATGCAGTACATAAAAATACATGTTTTATATATTCAACAAGCAAAAGTGAATATACCGTGGCCAGAAACAAATAACAAGCCCTTAATATAGTTAATACTTAAATAAACATAAAACTAAACCATAATTTTACATTATTGTATGTACCAAAAGGACATGTATTGAGAGTCTAGAAAAACCAAGTTCTGTTGAGGATGTGGAGCCATTATAACACCAAGTCAGTTCTGGTGGCATGTGGATTGTTACAACCACATTGGAAAACAATCTGCAGTATTTTAACAGTCTTTACATTTATAAATAAGAACACAGAGGATCCACTGATCAATGTACATATGCTGGGGTAACTCGGTCATAGGTTTGCCTAAGGACACTTACAAAAATAGGTCACTGCCGTATTGTTCTTTAAAATAAACGAAATGTCTGAAATGCACATCAGTAGGATAATGGATTTTAAAAGTCGCAGTCAGAGTGAAATCCAATATGGTAATTAAAAATAATGCCATTTTATAAAAGCTGGTAATATAAAAACGTCATTCAGCATGTCACCTTATTGATAATGTCCCCGTAATATATATATATATATAATATATGTAATAACTATTAGTTACAAAATGAAGAAAGAACTGATATGCCTAAACAACTTCAGGCAGAATTTAACTTTTATTGAAGGAAAACAGAGGATTAAAAATGAGGAATAAAACAGAGAAAATATCCTATATGATATTTTTTTTGATTTTGTACTTAATTAATAAATGATCTCAGATATTCCTATACTGAATAGTTGGATCGGGATTCTTGTTTTATTATACTGATTGCTTATTTTCTATTTCTAATTTACATGTGTCTATTTTTTAAAATGATACATGTGACATAAATAATATATGTGACATGTCATATAATGTATAACATATATGTGTACACGTGCATACACATACATACACGTGTGTATAATTGCACTTATATGTATATGTGTGCATATACATACACATACATGTACATGTATGTTTATATCCATGTACATATACATTTGTATATATGTCTACAAATAAATATACGTATATAATTTTAATAGACATAATATGTTTAAATACATCCTTATATAATTATATGTATATATGCCACATGAAATATATAGAAAATATGAACATGCATATGCATTGTAATATACTATGTGCGGTATAGAAAAGATAAAAATATATGTTATTTATGCATAATAATGTATAATATTAATCTGCAATACTCAAATAGATGCATCATATAAAAATACATGTTTTGTATATTCATAAAGTAAAAGTGAATATGATTTGGCCAGAAACATACAAGAAACCCTTAAGATTGTTAATAATTAAATAAACATGAAACTAAACCATAATTTTAAATTTTTGTGTGTTCCAGAATGGCAGATATTGAGAATCTGAAATAACCATGTTCTGTTGAAAGGGTGGAGTCTTTATAACTCCTAGTCAGTGCTGGTGGAAATGTGGATTGGTACAATCCTTAGGAAAACAATTTGCATTATTTTCAGTCTTTACATTTATAAATGAGAACACAGAGGATCCACTCATCACAGTACATATCATGGAGAAATTCGATCATAGGTTTACTTGGGGATGTTTACAAAAGAAGGTGCCTGACATACTGTTCTTTAAAATAAACACGATACAACTCAAATGACCATCAATAGGATAACGGATTATAAAAGTCGCAGTCAGAGTGAAATAAAATATGGTAATTTAAATAATAGCATGATACCAAAAAGCTAGTAATATAAAAACGGCATTGAGTATGTCACCATATTGATAATGTCCCCGTACTATATATATGATATATGTAATAACTATTGGCTATACTATGAAGAAAGAAATGATGTGCTTAAACAAATTCAGGTAGTTTTGAACTTGTAATGAAAAGAAACAAGAGGAAAAAAAAGTGAGGAATTAGACACAGAAAATACCCTGTATCACATTATGTTTTTCATTTTACATTCAATTAATACATAATCTCAGATATTCCTATACAAAATAGTTCGATCTGGATCCTTGTCTTATTATATTGCTTACTTATTTACTTAATTCTAATGTATGTGTTGCTATTTTTAAAATATATTATATGTGGCATACAATAATGTGACATCATATATATTTTATGTGACATATATTAATATATGAGACATATGCAATAGAATGTATGTGACAATGTCAATATGTCAATATATGTGACACATGACATATAACATGACATATATATGTATATGTGTAAATATATACATATACATATATGTACACGTATACAGATACATATACATGTATATTGATATACATATACATATGTATGTATACATATACCTATACATATATCATAGTAATAGACATAATGTTAGGATATGTGCTTATATAAATATATGTGTGCATACCATATAAAATACCTAGTAAATATGAACATGCGTATACATTGTAATATACTATGTGTAGTCTAGAAAATATAAAAATTTATCTTATTTATGCATAATAATGTATAGTCCATAACGTACGATACTCCAATAGATGTAGTACATAAAAATACATGTTTTATATATTCAACAAGCAAAAGTGAATATACCGTGGCCAGAAACAAATAACAAGCCCTTAATATAGTTAATACTTAAATAAACATAAAACTAAACCATAATTTTACATTATCGTATGTACCAAAAGGACATGTACTGAGAGTCTGGAAAAACCAAGTTCTGTTGAGGATGTGGAGCCATTATAACACCAAGTCAGTTCTGGTGGCATGTATATTGTTACAACCACATTGGAAAACAATCTGCAGTATTTTAACAGTCTTTACATTTATAAATAAGAACACAGAGGATCCACTGATCAATGTACATATGCTGGGGTAACTCGGTCATAGGTTTGCCTAAGGACACTTGCAAAAATAGGTCACTGCCGTATTGTTCTTTAAAATAAACGAAATGTCTGAAATGCACATCAGTAGGATAATGGATTTTAAAAGTCGCAGTCAGAGTGAAATCCAATATGGTAATTAAAAATAATGCCATTTTATAAAAGCTGGTAATATAAAAACGTCATTCATCATGTCACCTTGTTGATAATGCCCCCCTTATATATATATATATATATATATATATATATATATATATATATATATATATATATGTAATAACTATTAGTTACAAAATGAAGAAAGAACTGATATGCCTAAACAACTTCAGGCAGAATTTAACTTTTATTGAAGGAAAACAGAGGATTAAAAATGAGGAATAAAACAGAGAAAATGTCCTATATGATATTTTTTTTTGATTTTATACTTAATTAATAAATGATCTCAGATATTCCTATACTGAATAGTTGGATCGGGATTCTTGTTTTATTATACTGCTTGCTTATTTTCTATTTCTAATTTACATGTGTCTATTTTTTAAAATGATACATGTGACATAAAATAATATGTGTGACATGTCATATAATGTATAACATATATGTGTACACGTGCGTACACATACATACACGTGTGTAAAATTGCACTTATATGTATATGTGTGCATATACATACACACATACATGTACATGTATGTTTATATCCATGTACATATACATTTGTATATATGTCTACAAATAAATATACGTATATAATTTTAATAGACATAATATGTTTAAATACATCCTTATATAATTATATGTATATATGCCACATGAAATATATAGAAAATATGAACATGCATATGCATTGTAATATACTATGTGCGGTATAGAAAAGATAAAAATATATGTTATTTATGCATAATAATGTATAATATTAATCTGCAATACTCAAATAGATGCATCATATAAAAATACATGTTTTGTATATTCATAAAGTAAAAGTGAATATGATTTGGCCAGAAACATACAAGAAACCCTTAAGATTGTTAATAATTAAATAAACATGAAACTAAACCATAATTTTAAATTTTTGTGTGTTCCAGATGGCAGATATTGAGAATCTGAAATAACCATGTTCTGTTGAAAGGGTGGAGTCTTTATAACTCCTAGTCAGTGCTGGTGGAAATGTGGATTGGTACAATACTTAGGAAAACAATTTGCATTATTTTCAGTCTTTACATTTATAAATGAGAACACAGAGGATCCACTCATCACAGTACATATCATGGAAAAATTCGATCATAGGTTTACTTGGGGATGTTTACAAAAGAAGGTGCCTGACATACTGTTCTTTAAAATAAACACGATACAACTCAAATGACCATCAATAGGATAACGGATTATAAAAGTCGCAGTCAGAGTGAAATAAAATATGGTAATTAAAATAACAGCATGATATAAAAAAGCTAGTAATAAAGAAACGGCATTGAGTATGTCACCATATTGATAATGTCCCCGTACTATATATATGATATATGTAATAACTATTGGCTATACTATGAAGAAAGAAATGATGTGCTTAAACAAATTCAGGTAGTTTTGAACTTGTAATGAAAAGAAACAAGAGGAAAAAAAAGTGAGGAATTAGACACAGAAAATACCCTGTATCACATATGTTTTTCATTTTACATTCAATTAATACATAATCTCAGATATTCCTATACCGAATAGTTCGATCTGGATCCTTGTCTTATTATATTGCTTACTTATTTACTTAATTCTAATGTATGTGTTGCTATTTTTAAAAAATATTATATGTGGCATACAATAATGTGACATCATATATATTTTATGTGACATATATTTATATATAAGACATATGCAATAGAATATATGTGACAATGTCAATATGTCAATAATATATGTGACACATGACATATAACATGACATATATATGTATATGTGTAAATATGTACATATACATATATGTACACGTATACAGATACATATACATGTATATTGATATACATATACATATGTATGTATACATATACCTATACATATATCATAGTAATAGACATAATGTTAGGATATGTGCTTATATAAATATATGTGTGCATACCATATAAAATACCTAGTAAATATGAACATGCGTATACATTGTAATATACTATGTGTAGTCTAGAAAATATAAAAATTTATCTTATTTATGCATAATAATGTATAGTCTATAACGTACGATACTCCAATAGATGCAGTACATAAAAATACATGTTTTATATATTCAACAAGCAAAAGTGAATATACCGTGGCCAGAAACAAATAACAAGCCCTTAATATAGTTAACACTTAAATAAACATAAAACTAAACCATAATTTTACATTATCGTATGTACCAAAAGGACATGTATTGAGAGTCTGGAAAAACCAAGTTCTGTTGAGGATGTGGAGCCATTATAACACCAAGTCAGTTCTGGTGGCATGTGGATTGTTACAACCACATTGGAAAACAATCTGCAGTATTTTAACAGTCTTCACATTTATAAATAGAAACACAGAGGATCCACTGATCAATGTACATATGCTGGGGTAACTCGGTCATAGGTTTGCCTAAGGACACTTACAAAAATAGGTCACTGCCGTATTGTTCTTTAAAATAAACGAAATGTCTGAAATGCACATCAGTAGGATAATGGATTTTAAAAGTCGCAGTCAGAGTCAAATGCAATATGGTAATTAAAAATATTGCCATTTTATAAAAGCTGGTAATATAAAAACGTCATTCATCATGTCACCTTGTTGATAATGCCCCCCTAATATATATATATATATATATATATATATATATATACATATATATATATATATATGTAATATATGTAATAACTATTAGTTACAAAATGAAGAAAGAACTGATATGCCTAAACAACTTCAGGCAGAATTTAACTTTTATTGAAGGAAAACAGAGGATTAAAAATGAGGAATAAAACAGAGAAAATATCCTATATGATATTTTTTTTTGATTTTATACTTAATTAATAAATGATCTCACATATTCCTATACTGAATAGTTGGATCGGGATTCTTGTTTTATTATACTGCTTGCTTATTTTCTATTTCTAATTTACATGTGTCTATTTTTTAAAATGATACATGTGACATAAAATAATATGTGTGACATGTCATATAATGTATAACATATATGTGTACACGTGCGTACACATACATACACGTGTGTAAAATTGCACTTATATGTATATGTGTGCATATACATACACACATACATGTACATGTATGTTTATATCCATGTACATATACATTTGTATATATGTCTACAAATAAATATACGTATATAATTTTAATAGACATAATATGTTTAAATACATCCTTATATAATTATATGTATATATGCCACATGAAATATATAGAAAATATGAACATGCATATGCATTGTAATATACTATGTGCGGTATAGAAAAGATAAAAATATATGTTATTTATGCATAATAATGTATAATATTAATCTGCAATACTCAAATAGATGCATCATATAAAAATACATGTTTTGTATATTCATAAAGTAAAAGTGAATATGATTTGGCCAGAAACATACAAGAAACCCTTAAGATAGTTAATAATTAAATAAACATGAAACTAAACCATAATTTTAAATTTTTGTGTGTTCCAGAATGGCAGATATTGAGAATCTGAAATAACCATGTTCTGTTGAAAGGGTGGAGTCTTTATAACTCCTAGTCAGTGCTGGTGGAAATGTGGATTGGTACAATACTTAGGAAAACAATTTGCATTATTTTCAGTCTTTACATTTATAAATGAGAACACAGAGGATCCACTCATCACAGTACATATCATGGAAAAATTCGATCATAGGTTTACTTGGGGATGTTTACAAAAGAAGGTGCCTGACATACTGTTCTTTAAAATAAACACGATACAACTCAAATGACCATCAATAGGATAACGGATTATAAAAGTCGCAGTCAGAGTGAAATAAAATATGGTAATTAAAATAACAGCATGATATAAAAAAGCTAGTAATAAAGAAACGGCATTGAGTATGTCACCATATTGATAATGTCCCCGTACTATATATATGATATATGTAATAACTATTGGCTATACTATGAAGAAAGAAATGATGTGCTTAAACAAATTCAGGTAGTTTTGAACTTGTAATGAAAAGAAACAAGAGGAAAAAAAAGTGAGGAATTAGACACAGAAAATACCCTGTATCACATATGTTTTTCATTTTACATTCAATTAATACATAATCTCAGATATTCCTATACCGAATAGTTCGATCTGGATCCTTGTCTTATTATATTGCTTACTTATTTACTTAATTCTAATGTATGTGTTGCTATTTTTAAAAAATATTATATGTGGCATACAATAATGTGACATCATATATATTTTATGTGACATATATTTATATATAAGACATATGCAATAGAATATATGTGACAATGTCAATATGTCAATAATATATGTGACACATGACATATAACATGACATATATATGTATATGTGTAAATATGTACATATACATATATGTACACGTATACAGATACATATACATGTATATTGATATACATATACATATGTATGTATACATATACCTATACATATATCATAGTAATAGACATAATGTTAGGATATGTGCTTATATAAATATATGTGTGCATACCATATAAAATACCTAGTAAATATGAACATGCGTATACATTGTAATATACTATGTGTAGTCTAGAAAATATAAAAATTTATCTTATTTATGCATAATAATGTATAGTCTATAACGTACGATACTCCAATAGATGCAGTACATAAAAATACATGTTTTATATATTCAACAAGCAAAAGTGAATATACCGTGGCCAGAAACAAATAACAAGCCCTTAATATAGTTAACACTTAAATAAACATAAAACTAAACCATAATTTTACATTATCGTATGTACCAAAAGGACATGTATTGAGAGTCTGGAAAAACCAAGTTCTGTTGAGGATGTGGAGCCATTATAACACCAAGTCAGTTCTGGTGGCATGTGGATTGTTACAACCACATTGGAAAACAATCTGCAGTATTTTAACAGTCTTCACATTTATAAATAGAAACACAGAGGATCCACTGATCAATGTACATATGCTGGGGTAACTCGGTCATAGGTTTGCCTAAGGACACTTACAAAAATAGGTCACTGCCGTATTGTTCTTTAAAATAAACGAAATGTCTGAAATGCACATCAGTAGGATAATGGATTTTAAAAGTCGCAGTCAGAGTCAAATGCAATATGGTAATTAAAAATATTGCCATTTTATAAAAGCTGGTAATATAAAAACGTCATTCATCATGTCACCTTGTTGATAATGCCCCCCTAATATATATATATATATATATATATATATATATATACATATATATATATATATGTAATATATGTAATAACTATTAGTTACAAAATGAAGAAAGAACTGATATGCCTAAACAACTTCAGGCAGAATTTAACTTTTATTGAAGGAAAACAGAGGATTAAAAATGAGGAATAAAACAGAGAAAATATCCTATATGATATTTTTTTTTGATTTTATACTTAATTAATAAATGATCTCACATATTCCTATACTGAATAGTTGGATCGGGATTCTTGTTTTATTATACTGCTTGCTTATTTTCTATTTCTAATTTACATGTGTCTATTTTTTAAAATGATACATGTGACATAAAATAATATGTGTGACATGTCATATAATGTATAACATATATGTGTACACGTGCGTACACATACATACACGTGTGTAAAATTGCACTTATATGTATATGTGTGCATATACATACACACATACATGTACATGTATGTTTATATCCATGTACATATACATTTGTATATATGTCTACAAATAAATATACGTATATAATTTTAATAGACATAATATGTTTAAATACATCCTTATATAATTATATGTATATATGCCACATGAAATATATAGAAAATATGAACATGCATATGCATTGTAATATACTATGTGCGGTATAGAAAAGATAAAAATATATGTTATTTATGCATAATAATGTATAATATTAATCTGCAATACTCAAATAGATGCATCATATAAAAATACATGTTTTGTATATTCATAAAGTAAAAGTGAATATGATTTGGCCAGAAACATACAAGAAACCCTTAAGATAGTTAATAATTAAATAAACATGAAACTAAACCATAATTTTAAATTTTTGTGTGTTCCAGAATGGCAGATATTGAGAATCTGAAATAACCATGTTCTGTTGAAAGGGTGGAGTCTTTATAACTCCTAGTCAGTGCTGGTGGAAATGTGGATTGGTACAATCCTTAGGAAAACAATTTGCATTATTTTCAGTCTTTACATTTATAAATGAGAACACAGAGGATCCACTCATCACAGTACATATCATGGAGAAATTCGATCATAGGTTTACTTGGGGATGTTTACAAAAGAAGGTGCCTGACATACTGTTCTTTAAAATAAACACGATACAACTCAAATGACCATCAATAGGATAACGGATTATAAAAGTCGCAGTCAGAGTGAAATAAAATATGGTAATTAAAATAATAGCATGATATCAAAAAGCTAGTAATATAAAAACGGCATTGAGTATGTCACCATATTGATAATGTCCCCGTACTATATATATGATATATGTAATAACTATTGGCTATAATATGAAGAAAGAAATGATGTGCTTAAACAAATTCAGGTAGTTTTGAACTTGTAATGAAAAGAAAGAAGAGGAAAAAAAAGTGAGGAATTAGACACAGAAAATACCCTGTATCACATATGTTTTTCATTTTACATTCAATTAATACATAATCTCAGATATTCCTATACCGAATAGTTCGATCTGGATCCTTGTCTTATTATATTGCTTACTTATTTACTTAATTCTAATGTATGTGTTGCTATTTTTAAAAAATATTATATGTGGCATACAATAATGTGACATCATATATATTTTATGTGACATATATTAATATATGAGACATATGCAATAGAATATATGTGACAATGTCAATATGTCAAAAATATATGTGACATATGACATATATGACATATATATGTATATGTGTAAATATGTACATATACATATATGTACACGTATACAGACACATATACATGTATGTTGATATACATATACATATGTATGTATACATATACCTATACATATATCATAGTAATAGACATAATGTTAGGATATGTGCTTATATAAATATATGTGTGCATACCATATAAAATACCTAGTAAATATGAACATGCGTATACATTGTAATATACTATGTGTAGTCTAGAAAATATAAAAATTTATCTTATTTATGCATAATAATGTATAGTCTATAACGTACGATACTCCAATAGATGCAGTACATAAAAATACATGTTTTATATATTCAACAAGCAAAAGTGAATATACCGTGGCCAGAAACAAATAACAAGCCCTTAATATAGTTAACACTTAAATAAACATAAAACTAAACCATAATTTTAC
Source organism: Rhinolophus hipposideros (assembly GCF_964194185.1). Taxonomy (NCBI): domain Eukaryota; kingdom Metazoa; phylum Chordata; class Mammalia; order Chiroptera; family Rhinolophidae; genus Rhinolophus; species Rhinolophus hipposideros. The sequence continues at coordinate 266,441 of NW_027669331.1, forward strand.
ATTATCGTATGTACCAAAAGGACATGTATTGAGAGTCTGGAAAAACCAAGTTCTGTTGAGGATGTGGAGCCATTATAACACCAAGTCAGTTCTGGTGGCATGTGGATTGTTACAACCACATTGGAAAACAATCTGCAGTATTTTAACAGTCTTCACATTTATAAATAGAAACACAGAGGATCCACTGATCAATGTACATATGCTGGGGTAACTCGGTCATAGGTTTGCCTAAGGACACTTACAAAAATAGGTCACTGCCGTATTGTTCTTTAAAATAAACGAAATGTCTGAAATGCACATCAGTAGGATAATGGATTTTAAAAGTCGCAGTCAGAGTCAAATGCAATATGGTAATTAAAAATATTGCCATTTTATAAAAGCTGGTAATATAAAAACGTCATTCATCATGTCACCTTGTTGATAATGCCCCCCTAATATATATATATATATATATATATATATATATACATATATATATATATATATGTAATATATGTAATAACTATTAGTTACAAAATGAAGAAAGAACTGATATGCCTAAACAACTTCAGGCAGAATTTAACTTTTATTGAAGGAAAACAGAGGATTAAAAATGAGGAATAAAACAGAGAAAATATCCTATATGATATTTTTTTTTGATTTTATACTTAATTAATAAATGATCTCACATATTCCTATACTGAATAGTTGGATCGGGATTCTTGTTTTATTATACTGCTTGCTTATTTTCTATTTCTAATTTACATGTGTCTATTTTTTAAAATGATACATGTGACATAAAATAATATGTGTGACATGTCATATAATGTATAACATATATGTGTACACGTGCGTACACATACATACACGTGTGTAAAATTGCACTTATATGTATATGTGTGCATATACATACACACATACATGTACATGTATGTTTATATCCATGTACATATACATTTGTATATATGTCTACAAATAAATATACGTATATAATTTTAATAGACATAATATGTTTAAATACATCCTTATATAATTATATGTATATATGCCACATGAAATATATAGAAAATATGAACATGCATATGCATTGTAATATACTATGTGCGGTATAGAAAAGATAAAAATATATGTTATTTATGCATAATAATGTATAATATTAATCTGCAATACTCAAATAGATGCATCATATAAAAATACATGTTTTGTATATTCATAAAGTAAAAGTGAATATGATTTGGCCAGAAACATACAAGAAACCCTTAAGATAGTTAATAATTAAATAAACATGAAACTAAACCATAATTTTAAATTTTTGTGTGTTCCAGAATGGCAGATATTGAGAATCTGAAATAACCATGTTCTGTTGAAAGGGTGGAGTCTTTATAACTCCTAGTCAGTGCTGGTGGAAATGTGGATTGGTACAATACTTAGGAAAACAATTTGCATTATTTTCAGTCTTTACATTTATAAATGAGAACACAGAGGATCCACTCATCACAGTACATATCATGGAAAAATTCGATCATAGGTTTACTTGGGGATGTTTACAAAAGAAGGTGCCTGACATACTGTTCTTTAAAATAAACACGATACAACTCAAATGACCATCAATAGGATAACGGATTATAAAAGTCGCAGTCAGAGTGAAATAAAATATGGTAATTAAAATAACAGCATGATATAAAAAAGCTAGTAATAAAGAAACGGCATTGAGTATGTCACCATATTGATAATGTCCCCGTACTATATATATGATATATGTAATAACTATTGGCTATACTATGAAGAAAGAAATGATGTGCTTAAACAAATTCAGGTAGTTTTGAACTTGTAATGAAAAGAAACAAGAGGAAAAAAAAGTGAGGAATTAGACACAGAAAATACCCTGTATCACATATGTTTTTCATTTTACATTCAATTAATACATAATCTCAGATATTCCTATACCGAATAGTTCGATCTGGATCCTTGTCTTATTATATTGCTTACTTATTTACTTAATTCTAATGTATGTGTTGCTATTTTTAAAAAATATTATATGTGGCATACAATAATGTGACATCATATATATTTTATGTGACATATATTTATATATAAGACATATGCAATAGAATATATGTGACAATGTCAATATGTCAATAATATATGTGACACATGACATATAACATGACATATATATGTATATGTGTAAATATGTACATATACATATATGTACACGTATACAGATACATATACATGTATATTGATATACATATACATATGTATGTATACATATACCTATACATATATCATAGTAATAGACATAATGTTAGGATATGTGCTTATATAAATATATGTGTGCATACCATATAAAATACCTAGTAAATATGAACATGCGTATACATTGTAATATACTATGTGTAGTCTAGAAAATATAAAAATTTATCTTATTTATGCATAATAATGTATAGTCTATAACGTACGATACTCCAATAGATGCAGTACATAAAAATACATGTTTTATATATTCAACAAGCAAAAGTGAATATACCGTGGCCAGAAACAAATAACAAGCCCTTAATATAGTTAACACTTAAATAAACATAAAACTAAACCATAATTTTACATTATCGTATGTACCAAAAGGACATGTATTGAGAGTCTGGAAAAACCAAGTTCTGTTGAGGATGTGGAGCCATTATAACACCAAGTCAGTTCTGGTGGCATGTGGATTGTTACAACCACATTGGAAAACAATCTGCAGTATTTTAACAGTCTTCACATTTATAAATAGAAACACAGAGGATCCACTGATCAATGTACATATGCTGGGGTAACTCGGTCATAGGTTTGCCTAAGGACACTTACAAAAATAGGTCACTGCCGTATTGTTCTTTAAAATAAACGAAATGTCTGAAATGCACATCAGTAGGATAATGGATTTTAAAAGTCGCAGTCAGAGTCAAATGCAATATGGTAATTAAAAATATTGCCATTTTATAAAAGCTGGTAATATAAAAACGTCATTCATCATGTCACCTTGTTGATAATGCCCCCCTAATATATATATATATATATATATATATATATATACATATATATATATATATATGTAATATATGTAATAACTATTAGTTACAAAATGAAGAAAGAACTGATATGCCTAAACAACTTCAGGCAGAATTTAACTTTTATTGAAGGAAAACAGAGGATTAAAAATGAGGAATAAAACAGAGAAAATATCCTATATGATATTTTTTTTTGATTTTATACTTAATTAATAAATGATCTCACATATTCCTATACTGAATAGTTGGATCGGGATTCTTGTTTTATTATACTGCTTGCTTATTTTCTATTTCTAATTTACATGTGTCTATTTTTTAAAATGATACATGTGACATAAAATAATATGTGTGACATGTCATATAATGTATAACATATATGTGTACACGTGCGTACACATACATACACGTGTGTAAAATTGCACTTATATGTATATGTGTGCATATACATACACACATACATGTACATGTATGTTTATATCCATGTACATATACATTTGTATATATGTCTACAAATAAATATACGTATATAATTTTAATAGACATAATATGTTTAAATACATCCTTATATAATTATATGTATATATGCCACATGAAATATATAGAAAATATGAACATGCATATGCATTGTAATATACTATGTGCGGTATAGAAAAGATAAAAATATATGTTATTTATGCATAATAATGTATAATATTAATCTGCAATACTCAAATAGATGCATCATATAAAAATACATGTTTTGTATATTCATAAAGTAAAAGTGAATATGATTTGGCCAGAAACATACAAGAAACCCTTAAGATAGTTAATAATTAAATAAACATGAAACTAAACCATAATTTTAAATTTTTGTGTGTTCCAGAATGGCAGATATTGAGAATCTGAAATAACCATGTTCTGTTGAAAGGGTGGAGTCTTTATAACTCCTAGTCAGTGCTGGTGGAAATGTGGATTGGTACAATCCTTAGGAAAACAATTTGCATTATTTTCAGTCTTTACATTTATAAATGAGAACACAGAGGATCCACTCATCACAGTACATATCATGGAGAAATTCGATCATAGGTTTACTTGGGGATGTTTACAAAAGAAGGTGCCTGACATACTGTTCTTTAAAATAAACACGATACAACTCAAATGACCATCAATAGGATAACGGATTATAAAAGTCGCAGTCAGAGTGAAATAAAATATGGTAATTAAAATAATAGCATGATATCAAAAAGCTAGTAATATAAAAACGGCATTGAGTATGTCACCATATTGATAATGTCCCCGTACTATATATATGATATATGTAATAACTATTGGCTATAATATGAAGAAAGAAATGATGTGCTTAAACAAATTCAGGTAGTTTTGAACTTGTAATGAAAAGAAAGAAGAGGAAAAAAAAGTGAGGAATTAGACACAGAAAATACCCTGTATCACATATGTTTTTCATTTTACATTCAATTAATACATAATCTCAGATATTCCTATACCGAATAGTTCGATCTGGATCCTTGTCTTATTATATTGCTTACTTATTTACTTAATTCTAATGTATGTGTTGCTATTTTTAAAAAATATTATATGTGGCATACAATAATGTGACATCATATATATTTTATGTGACATATATTAATATATGAGACATATGCAATAGAATATATGTGACAATGTCAATATGTCAAAAATATATGTGACATATGACATATATGACATATATATGTATATGTGTAAATATGTACATATACATATATGTACACGTATACAGACACATATACATGTATGTTGATATACATATACATATGTATGTATACATATACCTATACATATATCATAGTAATAGACATAATGTTAGGATATGTGCTTATATAAATATATGTGTGCATACCATATAAAATACCTAGTAAATATGAACATGCGTATACATTGTAATATACTATGTGTAGTCTAGAAAATATAAAAATTTATCTTATTTATGCATAATAATGTATAGTCTATAACGTACGATACTCCAATTGATGCAGTACATAAAAATACATGTTTTATATATTCAACAAGCAAAAGTGAATATACCGTGGCCAGAAACAAATAACAAGCCCTTAATATAGTTAATACTTAAATAAACATAAAACTAAACCATAATTTTACATTATCGTATGTACCAAAAGGACATGTATTGAGAGTCTGGAAAAACCAAGTTCTGTTGAGGATGTGGAGCCATTATAACACCAAGTCAGTTCTGGTGGCATGTGGATTGTTACAACCACATTGGAAAACAATCTGCAGTATTTTAACAGTCTTCACATTTATAAATAGAAACACAGAGGATCCACTGATCAATGTACATATGCTGGGGTAACTCGGTCATAGGTTTGCCTAAGGACACTTACAAAAATAGGTCACTGCCGTATTGTTCTTTAAAATAAACGAAATGTCTGAAATGCACATCAGTAGGATAATGGATTTTAAAAGTCGCAGTCAGAGTCAAATGCAATATGGTAATTAAAAATATTGCCATTTTATAAAAGCTGGTAATATAAAAACGTCATTCATCATGTCACCTTGTTGATAATGCCCCCCTAATATATATATATATATATATATATATATATATATATATATATATATATACATATATATATATATGTAATATATGTAATAACTATTAGTTACAAAATGAAGAAAGAACTGATATGCCTAAACAACTTCAGGCAGAATTTAACTTTTATTGAAGGAAAACAGAGGATTAAAAATGAGGAATAAAACAGAGAAAATATCCTATATGATATTTTTTTTTGATTTTATACTTAATTAATAAATGATCTCACATATTCCTATACTGAATAGTTGGATCGGGATTCTTGTTTTATTATACTGCTTGCTTATTTTCTATTTCTAATTTACATGTGTCTATTTTTTAAAATGATACATGTGACATAAAATAATATGTGTGACATGTCATATAATGTATAACATATATGTGTACACGTGCGTACACATACATACACGTGTGTAAAATTGCACTTATATGTATATGTGTGCATATACATACACACATACATGTACATGTATGTTTATATCCATGTACATATACATTTGTATATATGTCTACAAATAAATATACGTATATAATTTTAATAGACATAATATGTTTAAATACATCCTTATATAATTATATGTATATATGCCACATGAAATATATAGAAAATATGAACATGCATATGCATTGTAATATACTATGTGCGGTATAGAAAAGATAAAAATATGTTATTTATGCATAATAATGTATAATATTAATCTGCAATACTCAAATAGATGCATCATATAAAAATACATGTTTTGTATATTCATAAAGTAAAAGTGAATATGATTTGGCCAGAAACATACAAGAAACCCTTAAGATTGTTAATAATTAAATAAACATGAAACTAAACCATAATTTTAAATTTTTGTGTGTTCCAGAATGGCAGATATTGAGAATCTGAAATAACCATGTTCTGTTGAAAGGGTGGAGTCTTTATAACTCCTAGTCAGTGCTGGTGGAAATGTGGATTGGTACAATCCTTAGGAAAACAATTTGCATTATTTTCAGTCTTTACATTTATAAATGAGAACACAGAGGATCCACTCATCACAGTACATATCATGGAGAAATTCGATCATAGGTTTACTTGGGGATGTTTACAAAAGAAGGTGCCTGACATACTGTTCTTTAAAATAAACACGATACAACTCAAATGACCATCAATAGGATAACGGATTATAAAAGTCGCAGTCAGAGTGAAATAAAATATGGTAATTAAAATAATAGCATGATATCAAAAAGCTAGTAATATAAAAACGGCATTGAGTATGTCACCATATTGATAATGTCCCCGTACTATATATATGATATATGTAATAACTATTGGCTATAATATGAAGAAAGAAATGATGTGCTTAAACAAATTCAGGTAGTTTTGAACTTGTAATGAAAAGAAAGAAGAGGAAAAAAAAGTGAGGAATTAGACACAGAAAATACCCTGTATCACATATGTTTTTCATTTTACATTCAATTAATACATAATCTCAGATATTCCTATACCGAATAGTTCGATCTGGATCCTTGTCTTATTATATTGCTTACTTATTTACTTAATTCTAATGTATGTGTTGCTATTTTTAAAAAATATTATATGTGGCATACAATAATGTGACATCATATATATTTTATGTGACATATATTAATATATGAGACATATGCAATAGAATATATGTGACAATGTCAATATGTCAAAAATATATGTGACATATGACATATATGACATATATATGTATATGTGTAAATATGTACATATACATATATGTACACGTATACAGACACATATACATGTATGTTGATATACATATACATATGTATGTATACATATACCTATACATATATCATAGTAATAGACATAATGTTAGGATATGTGCTTATATAAATATATGTGTGCATACCATATAAAATACCTAGTAAATATGAACATGCGTATACATTGTAATATACTATGTGTAGTCTAGAAAATATAAAAATTTATCTTATTTATGCATAATAATGTATAGTCTATAACGTACGATACTCCAATTGATGCAGTACATAAAAATACATGTTTTATATATTCAGCAAGCAAAAGTGAATATACCGTGGCCAGAAACAAATAACAAGCCCTTAATATAGTTAATACTTAAATAAACATAAAAGTAAACCATAATTTTACATTATCGTATGTACCAAAAGGACATGTATTGAGAGTCTGGAAAAACCAAGTTCTGTTGAGGATGTGGAGCCATTATAACACCAAGTCAGTTCTGGTGGAATGTGGATTGTTACAACCACATTGGAAAATAATCTGCAGTATTTAACAGTCTTTACATTTATAAATAAGAACACAGAGGATCCACTGATCAATGTACATATGCTGGGGTAACTAGGTCATAGGTTTGCCTAAGGACACTTACAAAAATAGGTCACTGCCGTATTGTTCTTTAAAATAAACGAAATGTCTGAAATGCACATCAGTAGGATAATGGATTTTAAAAGTCGCAGTCAGAGTCAAATCCAATATGGTAATTAAAAATAATGCCATTTTATAAAAGCTGGTAATATAAAAACGTCATTCATCATGTCACCTTATTGATAATGCCCCCTAATATATATATACATATATATATATATAATATATGTAATAACTATTAGTTACAAAATGAAGAAAGAACTGATATGCCTAAACAACTTCAGGCAGAATTTAACTTTTATTGAAGGAAAACAGAGGATTAAAAATGAGGAATAAAACAGAGAAAATATCCTATATGATATTTTTTTTGATTTTATACTTAATTAATAAATGATCTCAGATATTCCTGTACTGAATAGTTGGATCGGGATTCTTGTTTTATTATACTGCTTGCTTATTTTCTATTTCTAATTTACATGTGTCTATTTTTTAAAATGATACATGTGACATAAAATAATATATGTGACATATGTCATATAATGTATAACATATATGTGTACACGTGCGTACACATACATACACGTGTGTATAATTGCACTTATATGTATATGTGTGCATATACATACACATACATGTACATGTATGTTTATATCCATGTACATATACATTTGTATATATGTCTACAAATAAATATACGTATATAATTTTAATAGACATAATATGTTTAAATACATCCTTATATAATTATATGTATATATGCCACATGAAATATATAGAAAATATGAACATGCATATGCATTGTAATATACTATGTGCGGTATAGAAAAGATAAAAATATGTTATTTATGCATAATAATGTATAATATTAATCTGCAATACTCAAATAGATGCATCATATAAAAATACATGTTTTGTATATTCATAAAGTAAAAGTGAATATGATTTGGCCAGAAACATACAAGAAACCCTTAAGATTGTTAATAATTAAATAAACATGAAACTAAACCATAATTTTAAATTTTTGTGTGTTCCAGAATGGCAGATATTGAGAATCTGAAATAACCATGTTCTGTTGAAAGGGTGGAGTCTTTATAACTCCTAGTCAGTGCTGGTGGAAATGTGGATTGGTACAATCCTTAGGAAAACAATTTGCATTATTTTCAGTCTTTACATTTATAAATGAGAACACAGAGGATCCACTCATCACAGTACATATCATGGAGAAATTCGATCATAGGTTTACTTGGGGATGTTTACAAAAGAAGGTGCCTGACATACTGTTCTTTAAAATAAACACGATACAACTCAAATGACCATCAATAGGATAACGGATTATAAAAGTCGCAGTCAGAGTGAAATAAAATATGGTAATTAAAATAATAGCATGATACCAAAAAGCTAGTAATATAAAAACGGCATTGAGTATGTCACCATATTGATAATGTCCCCGTACTATATATATGATATATGTAATAACTATTGGCTATACTATGAAGAAAGAAATGATGTGCTTAAACAAATTCAGGTAGTTTTGAACTTGTAATGAAAAGAAACAAGAGGAAAAAAAAGTGAGGAATTAGACACAGAAAATACCCTGTATCACATTATGTTTTTCATTTTACATTCAATTAATACATAATCTCAGATATTCCTATACAAAATAGTTCGATCTGGATCCTTGTCTTATTATATTGCTTACTTATTTACTTAATTCTAATGTATGTGTTGCTATTTTTAAAATATATTATATGTGGCATACAATAATGTGACATCATATATATTTTATGTGACATATATTAATATATGAGACATATGCAATAGAATGTATGTGACAATGTCAATATGTCAATATATGTGACACATGACATATAACATGACATATATATGTATATGTGTAAATATGTACATATACATATATGTACACGTATACAGATACATATACATGTATATTGATATACATATACATATGTATGTATACATATACCTATACATATATCATAGTAATAGACATAATGTTAGGATATGTGCTTATATAAATATATGTGTGCATACCATATAAAATACCTAGTAAATATGAACATGCGTATACATTGTAATATACTATGTGTAGTCTAGAAAATATAAAAATTTATCTTATTTATGCATAATAATGTATAGTCCATAACGTACGATACTCCAATAGATGTAGTACATAAAAATACATGTTTTATATATTCAACAAGCAAAAGTGAATATACCGTGGCCAGAAACAAATAACAAGCCCTTAATATAGTTAATACTTAAATAAACATAAAACTAAACCATAATTTTACATTATCGTATGTACCAAAAGGACATGTACTGAGAATCTGGAAAAACCAAGTTCTGTTGAGGATGTGGAGCCATTATAACACCAAGTCAGTTCTGGTGGCCTGTATATTGTTACAACCACATTGGAAAACAATCTGCAGTATTTTAACAGTCTTTACATTTATAAATAAGAACACAGAGGATCCACTGATCAATGTACATATGCTGGGGTAACTCGGTCATAGGTTTGCCTAAGGACACTTGCAAAAATAGGTCACTGCCGTATTGTTCTTTAAAATAAACGAAATGTCTGAAATGCACATCAGTAGGATAATGGATTTTAAAAGTCGCAGTCAGAGTGAAATCCAATATGGTAATTAAAAATAATGCCATTTTATAAAAGCTGGTAATATAAAAACGTCATTCATCATGTCACCTTGTTGATAATGCCCCCCTAATATATATATATATATATATATATATATATATATATATATATATATATGTAATAACTATTAGTTACAAAATGAAGAAAGAACTGATATGCCTAAACAACTTCAGGCAGAATTTAACTTTTATTGAAGGAAAACAGAGGATTAAAAATGAGGAATAAAACAGAGAAAATGTCCTATATGATATTTTTTTTTGATTTTATACTTAATTAATAAATGATCTCAGATATTCCTATACTGAATAGTTGGATCGGGATTCTTGTTTTATTATACTGCTTGCTTATTTTCTATTTCTAATTTACATGTGTCTATTTTTTAAAATGATACATGTGACATAAAATAATATGTGTGACATGTCATATAATGTATAACATATATGTGTACACGTGCGTACACATACATACACGTGTGTAAAATTGCACTTATATGTATATGTGTGCATATACATACACACATACATGTACATGTATGTTTATATCCATGTACATATACATTTGTATATATGTCTACAAATAAATATACGTATATAATTTTAATAGACATAATATGTTTAAATACATCCTTATATAATTATATGTATATATGCCACATGAAATATATAGAAAATATGAACATGCATATGCATTGTAATATTCTATGTGCGGTATAGAAAAGATAAAAATATATGTTATTTATGCATAATGATGTATAATATTAATCTGCAATACTCAAATAGATGCATCATATAAAAATACATGTTTTGTATATTCATAAAGTAAAAGTGAATATGATTTGGCCAGAAACATACAAGAACCCCTTAAGATTGTTAATAATTAAATAAACATGAAACTAAACCATAATTTTAAATTTTTGTGTGTTCCAGAATGGCAGATATTGAGAATCTGAAATAACCATGTTCTGTTGAAAGGGTGGAGTCTTTATAACTCCTAGTCAGTGCTGGTGGAAATGTGGATTGGTACAATCCTTAGGAAAACAATTTGCATTATTTTCAGTCTTTACATTTATAAATGAGAACACAGAGGATCCACTCATCACAGTACATATCATGGAGAAATTCGATCATAGGTTTACTTGGGGATGTTTACAAAAGAAGGTGCCTGACATACTGTTCTTTAAAATAAACACGATACAACTCAAATGACCATCAATAGGATAACGGATTATAAAAGTCGCAGTCAGAGTGAAATAAAATATGGTAATTAAAATAATAGCATGATATCAAAAAGCTAGTAATATAAAAACGGCATTGAGTATGTCACCATATTGATAATGTCCCCGTACTATATATATGATATATGTAATAACTATTGGCTATAATATGAAGAAAGAAATGATGTGCTTAAACAAATTCAGGTAGTTTTGAACTTGTAATGAAAAGAAAGAAGAGGAAAAAAAAGTGAGGAATTAGACACAGAAAATACCCTGTATCACATATGTTTTTCATTTTACATTCAATTAATACATAATCTCAGATATTCCTATACCGAATAGTTCGATCTGGATCCTTGTCTTATTATATTGCTTACTTATTTACTTAATTCTAATGTATGTGTTGCTATTTTTAAAAAATATTATATGTGGCATACAATAATGTGACATCATATATATTTTATGTGACATATATTAATATATGAGACATATGCAATAGAATATATGTGACAATGTCAATATGTCAAAAATATATGTGACATATGACATATATGACATATATATGTATATGTGTAAATATGTACATATACATATATGTACACGTATACAGACACATATACATGTATGTTGATATACATATACATATGTATGTATACATATACCTATACATATATCATAGTAATAGACATAATGTTAGGATATGTGCTTATATAAATATATGTGTGCATACCATATAAAATACCTAGTAAATATGAACATGCGTATACATTGTAATATACTATGTGTAGTCTAGAAAATATAAAAATTTATCTTATTTATCTATAATAATGTATAGTCTATAACGTACGATACTCCAATAGATGCAGTACATAAAAATACCTGTTTTATATATTCAACAATCAAAAGTGAATATACCGTGGCCAGAAACAAATAACAAGCCCTTAATATAGTTAATACTTAAATAAACATAAAACTAAACCATAATTTTACATTATTGTATGTACCAAAAGGACATGTATTGAGAGTCTAGAAAAACCAAGTTCTGTTGAGGATGTGGAGCCATTATAACACCAAGTCAGTTCTGGTGGCATGTGGATTGTTACAACCACATTGGAAAACAATCTGCAGTATTTTAACAGTCTTTACATTTATAAATAAGAACACAGAGGATCCACTGATCAATGTACATATGCTGGGGTAACTCGGTCATAGGTTTGCCTAAGGACACTTACAAAAATAGGTCACTGCCGTATTGTTCTTTAAAATAAACGAAATGTCTGAAATGCACATCAGTAGGATAATGGATTTTAAAAGTCGCAGTCAGAGTGAAATCAAATATGGTAATTAAAAATAATGCCATTTTATAAAAGCTGGTAATATAAAAACGTCATTCAGCATGTCACCTTATTGATAATGTCCCCGTAATATATATATATATATAATATATGTAATAACTATTAGTTACAAAATGAAGAAAGAACTGATATGCCTAAACAACTTCAGGCAGAATTTAACTTTTATTGAAGGAAAACAGAGGATTAAAAATGAGGAATAAAACAGAGAAAATATCCTATATGATATTTTTTTTGATTTTGTACTTAATTAATAAATGATCTCAGATATTCCTATACTGAATAGTTGGATCGGGATTCTTGTTTTATTATACTGATTGCTTATTTTCTATTTCTAATTTACATGTGTCTATTTTTTAAAATGATACATGTGACATAAATAATATATGTGACATGTCATATAATGTATAACATATATGTGTACACGTGCATACACATACATACACGTGTGTATAATTGCACTTATATGTATATGTGTGCATATACATACACACATACATGTACATGTATGTTTATATCCATGTACATATACATTTGTATATATGTCTACAAATAAATATACGTATATAATTTTAATAGACATAATATGTTTAAATACATCCTTATATAATTATATGTATATATGCCACATGAAATATATAGAAAATATGAACATGCATATGCATTGTAATATACTATGTGCGGTATAGAAAAGATAAAAATATATGTTATTTATGCATAATAATGTATATTAATCTGCAATACTCAAATAGATGCATCATATAAAAATACATGTTTTGTATATTCATAAAGTAAAAGTGAATATGATTTGGCCAGAAACATACAAGAAACCCTTAAGATTGTTAATAATTAAATAAACATGAAACTAAACCATAATTTTAAATTTTTGTGTGTTCCAGAATGGCAGATATTGAGAATCTGAAATAACCATGTTCTGTTGAAAGGGTGGAGTCTTTATAACTCCTAGTCAGTGCTGGTGGAAATGTGGATTGGTACAATCCTTAGGAAAACAATTTGCATTATTTTCAGTCTTTACATTTATAAATGAGAACACAGAGGATCCACTCATCACAGTACATATCATGGAGAAATTCGATCATAGGTTTACTTGGGGATGTTTACAAAAGAAGGTGCCTGACATACTGTTCTTTAAAATAAACACGATACAACTCAAATGACCATCAATAGGATAACGGATTATAAAAGTCGCAGTCAGAGTGAAATAAAATATGGTAATTAAAATAATAGCATGATATCAAAAAGCTAGTAATATAAAAACGGCATTGAGTATGTCACCATATTGATAATGTCCCCGTACTATATATATGATATATGTAATAACTATTGGCTATAATATGAAGAAAGAAATGATGTGCTTAAACAAATTCAGGTAGTTTTGAACTTGTAATGAAAAGAAAGAAGAGGAAAAAAAAGTGAGGAATTAGACACAGAAAATACCCTGTATCACATATGTTTTTCATTTTACATTCAATTAATACATAATCTCAGATATTCCTATACCGAATAGTTCGATCTGGATCCTTGTCTTATTATATTGCTTACTTATTTACTTAATTCTAATGTATGTGTTGCTATTTTTAAAAAATATTATATGTGGCATACAATAATGTGACATCATATATATTTTATGTGACATATATTAATATATGAGACATATGCAATAGAATATATGTGACAATGTCAATATGTCAAAAATATATGTCACATATGACATATATGACATATATATGTATATGTGTAAATATGTACATATACATATATGTACACGTATACAGACACATATACATGTATGTTGATATACATATACATATGTATGTATACATATACCTATACATATATCATAGTAATAGACATAATGTTAGGATATGTGCTTATATAAATATATGTGTGCATACCATATAAAATACCTAGTAAATATGAACATGCGTATACATTGTAATATACTATGTGTAGTCTAGAAAATATAAAAATTTATCTTATTTATGCATAATAATGTATAGTCTATAACGTACGATACTCCAATAGATGCAGTACATAAAAATACATGTTTTATATATTCAACAAGCAAAAGTGAATATACCGTGGCCAGAAACAAATAACAAGCCCTTAATATAGTTAATACTTAAATAAACATAAAAGTAAACCATAATTTTACATTATCGTATGTACCAAAAGGACATGTATTGAGAGTCTGGAAAAACCAAGTTCTGTTGAGGATGTGGAGCCATTATAACACCAAGTCAGTTCTGGTGGAATGTGGATTGTTACAACCACATTGGAAAATAATCTGCAGTATTTAACAGTCTTTACATTTATAAATAAGAACACAGAGGATCCACTGATCAATGTACATATGCTGGGGTAACTAGGTCATAGGTTTGCCTAAGGACACTTACAAAAATAGGTCACTGCCGTATTGTTCTTTAAAATAAACGAAATGTCTGAAATGCACATCAGTAGGATAATGGATTTTAAAAGTCGCAGTCAGAGTGAAATCCAATATGGTAATTAAAAATAATGCCATTTTATAAAAGCTGGTAATATAAAAACGTCATTCATCATGTCACCTTATTGATAATGCCCCCTAATATATATATACATATATATATATAATATATGTAATAACTATTAGTTACAAAATGAAGAAAGAACTGATATGCCTAAACAACTTCAGGCAGAATTTAACTTTTATTGAAGGAAAACAGAGGATTAAAAATGAGGAATAAAACAGAGAAAATATCCTATATGATATTTTTTTTGATTTTGTACTTAATTAATAAATGATCTCAGATATTCCTATACTGAATAGTTGGATCGGGATTCTTGTTTTATTATACTGATTGCTTATTTTCTATTTCTAATTTACATGTGTCTATTTTTTAAAATGATACATGTGACATAAATAATATATGTGACATGTCATATAATGTATAACATATATGTGTACACGTGCATACACATACATACACGTGTGTATAATTGCACTTATATGTATATGTGTGCATATACATACACACATACATGTACATGTATGTTTATATCCATGTACATATACATTTGTATATATGTCTACAAATAAATATACGTATATAATTTTAATAGACATAATATGTTTAAATACATCCTTATATAATTATATGTATATATGCCACATGAAATATATAGAAAATATGAACATGCATATGCATTGTAATATACTATGTGCGGTATAGAAAAGATAAAAATATATGTTATTTATGCATAATAATGTATATTAATCTGCAATACTCAAATAGATGCATCATATAAAAATACATGTTTTGTATATTCATAAAGTAAAAGTGAATATGATTTGGCCAGAAACATACAAGAAACCCTTAAGATTGTTAATAATTAAATAAACATGAAACTAAACCATAATTTTAAATTTTTGTGTGTTCCAGAATGGCAGATATTGAGAATCTGAAATAACCATGTTCTGTTGAAAGGGTGGAGTCTTTATAACTCCTAGTCAGTGCTGGTGGAAATGTGGATTGGTACAATCCTTAGGAAAACAATTTGCATTATTTTCAGTCTTTACATTTATAAATGAGAACACAGAGGATCCACTCATCACAGTACATATCATGGAGAAATTCGATCATAGGTTTACTTGGGGATGTTTACAAAAGAAGATGCCTGACATACTGTTCTTTAAAATAAACACGATACAACTCAAATGACCATCAATAGGATAACGGATTATAAAAGTCGCAGTCAGAGTGAAATAAAATATGGTAATTAAAATAATAGCATGATATCAAAAAGCTAGTAATATAAAAACGGCATTGAGTATGTCACCATATTGATAATGTCCCCGTACTATATATATGATATATGTAATAACTATTGGCTATACTATGAAGAAAGAAATGATGTGCTTAAACAAATTCAGGTAGTTTTGAACTTGTAATGAAAAGAAAGAAGAGGAAAAAAAAGTGAGGAATTAGACACAGAAAATACCCTGTATCACATATGTTTTTCATTTTACATTCAATTAATACATAATCTCAGATATTCCTATACCGAATAGTTCGATCTGGATCCTTGTCTTATTATATTGCTTACTTATTTACTTAATTCTAATGTATGTGTTGCTATTTTTAAAAAATATTATATGTGGCATACAATAATGTGACATCATATATATTTTATGTGACATATATTAATATATGAGACATATGCAATAGAATGTATGTGACAATGTCAATATGTCAATATATGTGACACATGACATATAACATGACATATATATGTATATGTGTAAATATGTACATATACATATATGTACACGTATACAGATACATATACATGTATATTGATATACATGTACATATGTATGTATACATATACCTATACATATATCATAGTAATAGACATAATGTAAGGATATGTGCTTATATAAATATATGTGTGCATACCATATAAAATACCTAGTAAATATGAACATGCGTATACATTGTAATATACTATGTGTAGTCTAGAAAATATAAAAATTTATCTTATTTATGCATAATAATGTATAGTCCATAACGTACGATACTCCAATAGATGTAGTACATAAAAATACATGTTTTATATATTCAACAAGCAAAAGTGAATATACCGTGGCCAGAAACAAATAACAAGCCCTTAATATAGTTAATACTTAAATAAACATAAAACTAAACCATAATTTTACATTATCGTATGTACCAAAAGGACATGTACTGAGAGTCTGGAAAAACCAAGTTCTGTTGAGGATGTGGAGCCATTATAACACCAAGTCAGTTCTGGTGGCATGTATATTGTTACAACCACATTGGAAAACAATCTGCAGTATTTTAACAGTCTTTACATTTATAAATAAGAACACAGAGGATCCACTGATCAATGTACATATGCTGGGGTAACTCGGTCATAGGTTTGCCTAAGGACACTTGCAAAAATAGGTCACTGCCGTATTGTTCTTTAAAATAAACGAAATGTCTGAAATGCACATCAGTAGGATAATGGATTTTAAAAGTCGCAGTCAGAGTGAAATCAAATATGGTAATTAAAAATAATGCCATTTTATAAAAGCTGGTAATATAAAAACGTCATTCAGCATGTCACCTTATTCATAATGTCCCCGTAATATATATATATATATATATATATATATATATATATATATATATATATATATGTAATATATGTAATAACTATTAGTTACAAAATGAAGAAAGAACTGATATGCCTAAACAACTTCAGGCAGAATTTAACTTTTATTGAAGGAAAACAGAGGATTAAAAATGAGGAATAAAACAGAGAAAATGTCCTATATGATATTTTTTTTTGATTTTATACTTAATTAATAAATGATCTCAGATATTCCTATACTGAATAGTTGGATCGGGATTCTTGTTTTATTATACTGCTTGCTTATTTTCTATTTCTAATTTACATGGGTCTATTTTTTAAAATGATACATGTGACATAAAATAATATGTGTGACATGTCATATAATGTATAACATATATGTGTACACGTGCGTACACATACATACACGTGTGTAAAATTGCACTTATATGTATATGTGTGCATATACATACACACATACATGTACTTGTATGTTTATATCCATGTACATATACATTTGTATATATGTCTACAAATAAATATACGTATATAATTTTAATAGACATAATATGTTTAAATACATCCTTATATAATTATATGTATATATGCCACATGAAATATATAGAAAATATGAACATGCATATGCATTGTAATATACTATGTGCGGTATAGAAAAGATAAAAATATATGTTATTTATGCATAATAATGTATAATATTAATCTGCAATACTCAAATAGATGCATCATATAAAAATACATGTTTTGTATATTCATAAAGTAAAAGTGAATATGATTTGGCCAGAAACATACAAGAAACCCTTAAGATTGTTAATAATTAAATAAACATGAAACTAAACCATAATTTTAAATTTTTGTGTGTTCCAGAATGGCAGATATTGAGAATCTGAAATAACCATGTTCTGTTGAAAGGGTGGAGTCTTTATAACTCCTAGTCAGTGCTGGTGGAAATGTGGATTGGTACAATCCTTAGGAAAACAATTTGCATTATTTTCAGTCTTTACATTTATAAATGAGAACACAGAGGATCCACTCATCACAGTACATATCATGGAGAAATTCGATCATAGGTTTACTTGGGGATGTTTACAAAAGAAGGTGCCTGACATACTGTTCTTTAAAATAAACACGATACAACTCAAATGACCATCAATAGGATAACGGATTATAAAAGTCGCAGTCAGAGTGAAATAAAATATGGCAATTAAAATAACAGCATGATATAAAAAAGCTAGTAATAAAGAAACGGCATTGAGAATGTCACCATATTGATAATGTCCCCGTACTATATATATGATATATGTAATAACTATTGGCTATACTATGAAGAAAGAAATGATGTGCTTAAACAAATTCAGGTAGTTTTGAACTTGTAATGAAAAGAAACAAGAGGGAAAAAAAGTGAGGAATTAGACACAGAAAATACCCTGTATCACATATGTTTTTCATTTTACATTCAATTAATACATAATCTCAGATATTCCTATACCGAATAGTTCGATCTGGATCCTTGTCTTATTATATTGCTTACTTATTTACTTAATTCTAATGTATGTGTTGCTATTTTTTAAATATATTATATGTGGCATACAATAATGTGACATCATATATATTTTATGTGACATATATTAATATATGAGACATATGCAATAGAATGTATGTGACAATGTCAATATGTCAATATATGTGACACATGACATATAACATGACATATATATGTATATGTGTAAATATGTACATATACATATATGTACACGTATACAGATACATATACATGTATATTGATATACATGTACATATGTATGTATACATATACCTATACATATATCATAGTAATAGACATAATGTAAGGATATGTGCTTATATAAATATATGTGTGCATACCATATAAAATACCTAGTAAATATGAACATGCGTATACATTGTAATATACTATGTGTAGTCTAGAAAATATAAAAATTTATCTTATTTATGCATAATAATGTATAGTCCATAACGTACGATACTCCAATAGATGTAGTACATAAAAATACATGTTTTATATATTCAACAAGCAAAAGTGAATATACCGTGGCCAGAAACAAATAACAAGCCCTTAATATAGTTAATACTTAAATAAACATAAAACTAAACCATAATTTTACATTATCGTATGTACCAAAAGGACATGTACTGAGAGTCTGGAAAAACCAAGTTCTGTTGAGGATGTGGAGCCATTATAACACCAAGTCAGTTCTGGTGGCATGTATATTGTTACAACCACATTGGAAAACAATCTGCAGTATTTTAACAGTCTTTACATTTATAAATAAGAACACAGAGGATCCACTGATCAATGTACATATGCTGGGGTAACTCGGTCATAGGTTTGCCTAAGGACACTTGCAAAAATAGGTCACTGCCGTATTGTTCTTTAAAATAAACGAAATGTCTGAAATGCACATCAGTAGGATAATGGATTTTAAAAGTCGCAGTCAGAGTGAAATCAAATATGGTAATTAAAAATAATGCCATTTTATAAAAGCTGGTAATATAAAAACGTCATTCAGCATGTCACCTTATTCATAATGTCCCCGTAATATATATATATATATACATATATATACATATATATATATATGTAATATATGTAATAACTATTAGTTACAAAATGAAGAAAGAACTGATATGCCTAAACAACTTCAGGCAGAATTTAACTTTTATTGAAGGAAAACAGAGGATTAAAAATGAGGAATAAAACAGAGAAAATATCCTATATGATATTTTTTTTTGATTTTATACTTAATTAATAAATGATCTCAGATATTCCTATACTGAATAGTTTGATCGGGATTCTTGTTTTATTATACTGCTTGCTTATTTTCTATTTCTAATTTACATGTGTCTATTTTTTAAAATGATACATGTGACATAAAATAATATGTGTGACATGTCATATAATGTATAACATATATGTGTACACGTGCGTACACATACATACACGTGTGTAAAATTGCACTTATATGTATATGTGTGCATATACATACACACATACATGTACTTGTATGTTTATATCCATGTACATATACATTTGTATATATGTCTACAAATAAATATACGTATATAATTTTAATAGACATAATATGTTTAAATACATCCTTATATAATTATATGTATATATGCCACATGAAATATATAGAAAATATGAACATGCATATGCATTGTAATATACTATGTGCGGTATAGAAAAGATAAAAATATATGTTATTTATGCATAATAATGTATAATATTAATCTGCAATACTCAAATAGATGCATCATATAAAAATACATGTTTTGTATATTCATAAAGTAAAAGTGAATATGATTTGGCCAGAAACATACAAGAAACCCTTAAGATTGTTAATAATTAAATAAACATGAAACTAAACCATAATTTTAAATTTTTGTGTGTTCCAGAATGGCAGATATTGAGAATCTGAAATAACCATGTTCTGTTGAAAGGGTGGAGTCTTTATAACTCCTAGTCAGTGCTGGTGGAAATGTGGATTGGTACAATCCTTAGGAAAACAATTTGCATTATTTTCAGTCTTTACATTTATAAATGAGAACACAGAGGATCCACTCATCACAGTACATATCATGGAGAAATTCGATCATAGGTTTACTTGGGGATGTTTACAAAAGAAGGTGCCTGACATACTGTTCTTTAAAATAAACACGATACAACTCAAATGACCATCAATAGGATAACGGATTATAAAAGTCGCAGTCAGAGTGAAATAAAATATGGCAATTAAAATAACAGCATGATATAAAAAAGCTAGTAATAAAGAAACGGCATTGAGAATGTCACCATATTGATAATGTCCCCGTACTATATATATGATATATGTAATAACTATTGGCTATACTATGAAGAAAGAAATGATGTGCTTAAACAAATTCAGGTAGTTTTGAACTTGTAATGAAAAGAAACAAGAGGGAAAAAAAGTGAGGAATTAGACACAGAAAATACCCTGTATCACATATGTTTTTCATTTTACATTCAATTAATACATAATCTCAGATATTCCTATACCGAATAGTTCGATCTGGATCCTTGTCTTATTATATTGCTTACTTATTTACTTAATTCTAATGTATGTGTTGCTATTTTTTAAATATATTATATGTGGCATACAATAATGTGACATCATATATATTTTATGTGACATATATTAATATATGAGACATATGCAATAGAATGTATGTGACAATGTCAATATGTCAATATATGTGACACATGACATATAACATGACATATATATGTATATGTGTAAATATGTACATATACATATATGTACACGTATACAGATACATATACATGTATATTGATATACATGTACATATGTATGTATACATATACCTATACATATATCATAGTAATAGACATAATGTAAGGATATGTGCTTATATAAATATATGTGTGCATACCATATAAAATACCTAGTAAATATGAACATGCGTATACATTGTAATATACTATGTGTAGTCTAGAAAATATAAAAATTTATCTTATTTATGCATAATAATGTATAGTCCATAACGTACGATACTCCAATAGATGTAGTACATAAAAATACATGTTTTATATATTCAACAAGCAAAAGTGAATATACCGTGGCCAGAAACAAATAACAAGCCCTTAATATAGTTAATACTTAAATAAACATAAAACTAAACCATAATTTTACATTATCGTATGTACCAAAAGGACATGTACTGAGAGTCTGGAAAAACCAAGTTCTGTTGAGGATGTGGAGCCATTATAACACCAAGTCAGTTCTGGTGGCATGTATATTGTTACAACCACATTGGAAAACAATCTGCAGTATTTTAACAGTCTTTACATTTATAAATAAGAACACAGAGGATCCACTGATCAATGTACATATGCTGGGGTAACTCGGTCATAGGTTTGCCTAAGGACACTTGCAAAAATAGGTCACTGCCGTATTGTTCTTTAAAATAAACGAAATGTCTGAAATGCACATCAGTAGGATAATGGATTTTAAAAGTCGCAGTCAGAGTGAAATCAAATATGGTAATTAAAAATAATGCCATTTTATAAAAGCTGGTAATATAAAAACGTCATTCAGCATGTCACCTTATTCATAATGTCCCCGTATATATATATATATATATATATATATATATATATATATATATATATATATATATATATATATATATATGTAATAACTATTAGTTACAAAATGAAGAAAGAACTGATATGCCTAAACAACTTCAGGCAGAATTTAACTTTTATTGAAGGAAAACAGAGGATTAAAAATGAGGAATAAAACAGAGAAAATGTCCTATATGATATTTTTTTTTGATTTTATACTTAATTAATAAATGATCTCAGATATTCCTATACTGAATAGTTGGATCGGGATTCTTGTTTTATTATACTGCTTGCTTATTTTCTATTTCTAATTTACATGGGTCTATTTTTTAAAATGATACATGTGACATAAAATAATATGTGTGACATGTCATATAATGTATAACATATATGTGTACACGTGCGTACACATACATACACGTGTGTAAAATTGCACTTATATGTATATGTGTGCATATACATACACACATACATGTACTTGTATGTTTATATCCATGTACATATACATTTGTATATATGTCTACAAATAAATATACGTATATAATTTTAATAGACATAATATGTTTAAATACATCCTTATATAATTATATGTATATATGCCACATGAAATATATAGAAAATATGAACATGCATATGCATTGTAATATACTATGTGCGGTATAGAAAAGATAAAAATATATGTTATTTATGCATAATAATGTATAATATTAATCTGCAATACTCAAATAGATGCATCATATAAAAATACATGTTTTGTATATTCATAAAGTAAAAGTGAATATGATTTGGCCAGAAACATACAAGAAACCCTTAAGATTGTTAATAATTAAATAAACATGAAACTAAACCATAATTTTAAATTTTTGTGTGTTCCAGAATGGCAGATATTGAGAATCTGAAATAACCATGTTCTGTTGAAAGGGTGGAGTCTTTATAACTCCTAGTCAGTGCTGGTGGAAATGTGGATTGGTACAATCCTTAGGAAAACAATTTGCATTATTTTCAGTCTTTACATTTATAAATGAGAACACAGAGGATCCACTCATCACAGTACATATCATGGAGAAATTCGATCATAGGTTTACTTGGGGATGTTTACAAAAGAAGGTGCCTGACATACTGTTCTTTAAAATAAACACGATACAACTCAAATGACCATCAATAGGATAACGGATTATAAAAGTCGCAGTCAGAGTGAAATAAAATATGGCAATTAAAATAACAGCATGATATAAAAAAGCTAGTAATAAAGAAACGGCATTGAGAATGTCACCATATTGATAATGTCCCCGTACTATATATATGATATATGTAATAACTATTGGCTATACTATGAAGAAAGAAATGATGTGCTTAAACAAATTCAGGTAGTTTTGAACTTGTAATGAAAAGAAACAAGAGGGAAAAAAAGTGAGGAATTAGACACAGAAAATACCCTGTATCACATATGTTTTTCATTTTACATTCAATTAATACATAATCTCAGATATTCCTATACCGAATAGTTCGATCTGGATCCTTGTCTTATTATATAGCTTACTTATTTACTTAATTCTAATGTATGTGTTGCTATTTTTTAAATATATTATATGTGGCATACAATAATGTGACATCATATATATTTTATGTGACATATATTAATATATGAGACATATGCAATAGAATGTATGTGACAATGTCAATATGTCAATATATGTGACACATGACATATAACATGACATATATATGTATATGTGTAAATATGTACATATACATATATGTACACGTATACAGATACATATACATGTATATTGATATACATATACATATGTATGTATACATATACCTATACATATATCATAGTAATAGACATAATGTAAGGATATGTGCTTATATAAATATATGTGTGCATACCATATAAAATACCTAGTAAATATGAACATGCATATACATTGTAATATACTATGTGTAGTCTAGAAAATATAAAAATTTATCTTATTTATGCATAATAATGTATAGTCCATAACGTACGATACTCCAATAGATGTAGTACATAAAAATACATGTTTTATATATTCAACAAGCAAAAGTGAATATACCGTGGCCAGAAACAAATAACAAGCCCTTAATATAGTTAATACTTAAATAAACATAAAACTAAACCATAATTTTACATTATCGTATGTACCAAAAGGACATGTACTGAGAGTCTGGAAAAACCAAGTTCTGTTGAGGATGTGGAGCCATTATAACACCAAGTCAGTTCTGGTGGCATGTATATTGTTACAACCACATTGGAAAACAATCTGCAGTATTTTAACAGTCTTTACATTTATAAATAAGAACACAGAGGATCCACTGATCAATGTACATATGCTGGGGTAACTCGGTCATAGGTTTGCCTAAGGACACTTGCAAAAATACGTCACTGCCGTATTGTTCTTTAAAATAAACGAAATGTCTGAAATGCACATCAGTAGGATAATGGATTTTAAAAGTCGCAGTCAGAGTCAAATCCAATATGGTAATTAAAAATAATGCCATTTTATAAAAGCTGGTAATATAAAAACGTCATTCATCATGTCACCTTGTTGATAATGCCCCCCTAATATATATATATATATATATATATATATATATATATATATATATATATATATATATATATGTAATATATGTAATAACTATTAGTTACAAAATGAAGAAAGAACTGATATGCCTAAACAACTTCAGGCAGAATTTAACTTTTATTGAAGGAAAACAGAGGATTAAAAATGAGGAATAAAACAGAGAAAATGTCCTATATGATATTTTTTTTTTATTTTATACTGAATTAATACATGATCTCAGATATTCCTATACTGAATAGTTGGATCGGGATTCTTGTTTTATTATACTGCTTGCTTATTTTCTATTTCTAATTTACATGTGTCTATTTTTTAAAATGATACATGTGACATAAAATAATATGTGTGACATGTCATATAATGTATAACATATATGTGTACACGTGCGTACACATACATACACGTGTGTAAAATTGCACTTATATGTATATGTGTGCATATACATACACACATACATGTACATGTATGTTTATATCCATGTACATATACATTTGTATATATGTCTACAAATAAATATACGTATATAATTTTAATAGGCATAATATGTTTAAATACATCCTTATATAATTATATGTATATATGCCACATGAAATATATAGAAAATATGAACATGCATATGCATTGTAATATACTATGTGTGGTATAGAAAAGATAAAAATATATGTTATTTATGCATAATAATGTATAATATTAATCTGCAATACTCAAATAGATGCATCATATAAAAATACATGTTTTGTATATTCATAAAGTAAAAGTGAATATGATTTGGCCAGAAACATACAAGAAACCCTTAAGATTGTTAATAATTGAATAAACATGAAACTAAACCATAATTTTAAATTTTTGTGTGTTCCAGAATGGCAGATATTGAGAATCTGAAATAACCATGTTCTGTTGAAAGGGTGGAGTCTTTATAACTCCTAGTCAGTGCTGGTGGAAATGTGGATTGGTACAATCCTTAGGAAAACAATTTGCATTATTTTCAGTCTTTACATTTATAAATGAGAACACAGAGGATCCACTCATCACAGTACATATCATGGAGAAATTCGATCATAGGTTTACTTGGGGATGTTTACAAAAGAAGGTGCCTGACATACTGTTCTTTAAAATAAACACGATACAACTCAAATGACCATCAATAAAATAACGGATTATAAAAGTCGCAGTCAGAGTGAAATAAAATATGGTAATTAAAATAACAGCATGATATAAAAAAGCTAGTAATAAAGAAACGGCATTGAGTATGTCACCATATTGATAATGTCCCCGTACTATATATATGATATATGTAATAACTATTGGCTATACTATGAAGAAAGAAATGATGTGCTTAAACAAATTCAGGTAGTTTTGAACTTGTAATGAAAAGAAACAAGAGGGAAAAAAAGTGAGGAATTAGACACAGAAAATACCCTGTATCACATATGTTTTTCATTTTACATTCAATTAATACATAATCTCAGATATTCCTATACCGAATAGTTCGATCTGGATCCTTGTCTTATTATATTGCTTACTTATTTACTTAATTCTAATGTATGTGTTGCTATTTTTAAAATATATTATATGTGGCATACAATAATGTGACATCATATATATTTTATGTGACATATATTAATATATGAGACATATGCAATAGAATGTATGTGACAATGTCAATATGTCAATAATATATGTGACACATGACATATAATATGACATATATATGTATATGTGTAAATATGTACATATACATATATGTACACGTATACAGATACATATACATGTATATTGATATACATATACATATGTATGTATACATATACCTATACATATATCATAGTAATAGACATAATGTTAGGATATGTGCTTATATAAATATATGTGTGCATACCATATAAAATACCTAGTAAATATGAACATGCGTATACATTGTAATATACTATGTGTAGTCTAGAAAATATAAAAATTTATCTTATTTATGCATAATAATGTATAGTCTATAACGTACGATACTCCAATAGATGCAGTACATAAAAATACATGTTTTATATATTCAACAAGCAAAAGTGAATATACCGTGGCCAGAAACAAATAACAAGCCCTTAATATAGTTAATACTTAAATAAACATAAAACTAAACCATAATTTTACATTATCGTATGTACCAAAAGGACATGTATTGAGAGTCTGGAAAAACCAAGTTCTGTTGAGGATGTGGAGCCATTATAACACCAAGTCAGTTCTGGTGGAATGTGGATTGTTACAACCACATTGGAAAACAATCTGCAGTATTTTAACAGTCTTTACATTTATAAATAAGAACACAGAGGATCCACTGATCAATGTACATATGCTGGGGTAACTCGGTCATAGGTTTGCCTAAGGACACTTGCAAAAATAGGTCACTGCCGTATTGTTCTTTAAAATAAACGAAATGTCTGAAATGCACATCAGTAGGATAATGGATTTTAAAAGTCGCAGTCAGAGTGAAATCAAATATGGCAATTAAAAATAATGCCATTTTATAAAAGCTGGTAATATAAAAACGTCATTCAGCATGTCACCTTATTGATAATGTCCCCGTAATATATATATATATATATATATATATATATATATATATATATATATATATATATATATAATATATGTAATAACTATTAGTTACAAAATGAAGAAAGAACTGATATGCCTAAAAAACTTCAGGCAGAATTTAACTTTTATTGAAGGAAAACAGAGGATTAAAAATGAGGAATAAAACAGAGAAAATGTCCTATATGATATTTTTTTTTGATTTTATACTTAATTAATAAATGATCTCAGATATTCCTATACTGAATAGTTGGATCGGGATTCTTGTTTTATTATACTGCTTGCTTATTTTCTATTTCTAATTTACATGTGTCTATTTTTTAAAATGATACATGTGACATAAAATAATATGTGTGACATGTCATATAATGTATAACATATATGTGTACACGTGCGTACACATACATACACGTGTGTAAAATTGCACTTATATGTATATGTGTGCATATACATACACACATACATATACATGTATGTTTATAACCATGTACATATACATTTGTATATATGTCTACAAATAAATATACGTATATAATTTTAATAGGCATAATATGTTTAAATACATCCTTATATAATTATATGTATATATGCCACATGAAATATATAGAAAATATGAACATGCATATGCATTGTAATATACTATGTGCGGTATAGAAAAGATAAAAATATATGTTATTTATGCATAATAATGTATAATATTAATCTGCAATACTCAAATAGATGCATCATATAAAAATACATGTTTTGTATATTCATAAAGTAAAAGTGAATATGATTTGGCCAGAAACATACAAGAAACCCTTAAGATTGTTAATAATTAAATAAACATGAAACTAAACCATAATTTTAAATTTTTGTGTGTTCCAGAATGGCAGATATTGAGAATCTGAAATAACCATGTTCTGTTGAAAGGGTGGAGTCTTTATAACTCCTAGTCAGTGCTGGTGGAAATGTGGATTGGTACAATCCTTAGGAAAACAATTTGCATTATTTTCAGTCTTTACATTTATAAATGAGAACACAGAGGATCCACTCATCACAGTACATATCATGGAGAAATTCGATCATAGGTTTACTTGGGGATGTTTACAAAAGAAGGTGCCTGACATACTGTTCTTTAAAATAAACACGATACAACTCAAATGACCATCAATAGGATAACGGATTATAAAAGTCGCAGTCAGAGTGAAATAAAATATGGTAATTAAAATAACAGCATGATATAAAAAAGTTAGTAATATATAAACGGCATTGAGTATGTCACCATATTGATAATGTCCCCGTACTATATATATGATATATGTAATAACTATTGGCTATACTATGAAGAAAGAAATGATGTGCTTAAACAAATTCAGGTAGTTTTGAACTTGTAATGAAAAGAAACAAGAGGAAAAAAAAGTGAAGAATTAGACACAGAAAATACCCTGTATCACATATGTTTTTCATTTTACATTCAATTAATACATAATCTCAGATATTCCTATACCGAATAGTTCGATCTGGATCCTTGTCTTATTATATTGCTTACTTATTTACTGAATTCTAATGTATGTGTTGCTATTTTTAAAATATATTATATGTGGCATACAATAATGTGACATCATATATATTTTATGCGACATATATTAATATATGAGACATATGCAATAGAATGTATGTGACAATGTCAATATGTCAATATATGTGACACATGACATATAACATGACATATATATGTATATGTGTAAATATGTACATATACATATATGTACACGTATACAGATACATATACATGTATATTGATATACATATACATATGTATGTATACATATACCTATACATATATCATAGTAATAGACATAATGTTAGGATATGTGCTTATATAAATATATGTGTGCATACCATATAAAATACCTAGTAAATATGAACATGCGTATACATTGTAATATACTATGTGTAGTCTAGAAAATATAAAAATTTATCTTATTTATGCATAATAATGTATAGTCCATAACGTACGATACTCCAATAGATGTAGTACATAAAAATACATGTTTTATATATTCAACAAGCAAAAGTGAATATACCGTGGCCAGAAACAAATAACAAGCCCTTAATATAGTTAATACTTAAATAAACATAAAACTAAACCATAATTTTACATTATCGTATGTACCAAAAGGACATGTACTGAGAGTCTGGAAAAACCAAGTTCTGTTGAGGATGTGGAGCCATTATAACACCAAGTCAGTGCTGGTGGCATGTATATTGTTACAACCACATTGGAAAACAATCTGCAGTATTTTAACAGTCTTTACATTTATAAATAAGAACACAGAGGATCCACTGATCAATGTACATATGCTGGGGTAACTCGGTCATAGGTTTGCCTAAGGACACTTGCAAAAATACGTCACTGCCGTATTGTTCTTTAAAATAAACGAAATGTCTGAAATGCACATCAGTAGGATAATGGATTTTAAAAGTCGCAGTCAGAGTGAAATCAAATATGGTAATTAAAAATAATGCCATTTTATAAAAGCTGGTAATATAAAAACGTCATTCAGCATGTCACCTTATTCATAATGTCCCCGTAATATATATATATATATATATATATATATATATATATATATATATATATGTAATAACTATTAGTTACAAAATGAAGAAAGAACTGATATGCCTAAACAACTTCAGGCAGAATTTAACTTTTATTGAAGGAAAACAGAGGATTAAAAATGAGGAATAAAACAGAGAAAATATCCTATATGATATTTTTTTTTATTTTATACTTAATTAATAAATGATCTCAGATATTCCTATACTGAATAGTTGGATCGGGATTCTTGTTTTATTATACTGCTTGCTTATTTTCTATTTCTAATTTACATGTGTCTATTGTTTAAAATGATACATGTGACATAAATAATATATGTGACATGTCATATAATGTATAACATATATGTGTACACGTGCGTACACATACATACACGTGTGTATAATTGCACTTATATGTATATGTGTGCATATACATACACACATACATGTACATGTATGTTTATATCCATGTACATATACATTTGTATATATGTCTACAAATAAATATACGTATATAATTTTAATAGACATAATATGTTTAAATACATCCTTTTATAATTATATGTATATATGCCACATGAAATATATAGAAAATATGAACATGCATATGCATTGTAATATACTATGTGCGGTATAGAAAAGATAAAAATATATGTTATTTATGCATAATAATGTATATTAATCTGCAATACTCAAATAGATGCATCATATAAAAATACATGTTTTGTATATTCATAAAGTAAAAGTGAATATGATTTGGCCAGAAACATACAAGAAACCCTTAAGATTGTTAATAATTAAATAAACATGAAACTAAACCATAATTTTAAATTTTTGTGTGTTCCAGAATGGCAGATATTGAGAATCTGAAGTAACCATGTTCTGTTGAAAGGGTGGAGACTTTATAACTCCTAGTCAGTGCTGGTGGAAATGTGGATTGGTACAATCCTTAGGAAAAAAATTTGCATTATTTTCAGTCTTTACATTTATAAATGAGAACACAGAGGATCCACTCATCACAGTACATATCATGGAGAAATTCGATCATAGGTTTACTTGGGGATGTTTACAAAAGAAGGTGCCTGACACACTGTTCTTTAAAATAAACACGATACAACTCAAATGACCATCAATAGGATAACGGATTATAAAAGTCGCAGTCAGAGTGAAATAAAATATGGTAATTAAAATAATAGCATGATATCAAAAAGCTAGTAATATAAAAACGGCATTGAGTATGTCACCATATTGATAATGTCCCCGTACTATATATATGATATATGTAATAACTATTGGCTATACTATGAAGAAAGAAATGATGTGCTTAAACAAATTCAGGTAGTTTTGAACTTGTAATGAAAAGAAACAAGAGGAAAAAAAAGTGAGGAATTAGACACAGAAAATACCCTGTATCACATTATGTTTTTCATTTTACATTCAATTAATACATAATCTCAGATATTCCTATACCGAATAGTTCGATCTGGATCCTTGTCTTATTATATTGCTTACTTATTTACTTAATTCTAATGTATGTGTTGCTATTTTTAAAAAATATTATATGTGGCATACAATAATGTGACATCATATATATTTTATGTGACATATATTAATATATGAGACATATGCAATTGAATATATGTGACAATGTCAATATGTCAATAATATATGTGACACATGACATATAATATGACATATATATGTATATGTGTAAATAAGTACATATACATATATGTACACGTATACAGATACATATACATGTATATTGATATACATATACATATGTATGTTTACATATACCTATACATATATCATAGTAATAGACATAATGTTAGGATATGTGCTTATATAAATATATGGGTGCATACCATATAAAATACCTAGTAAATATGAACATGCGTATACATTGTAATATACTATGTGTAGTCTAGAAAATATAAAAATTTATCTTATTTATGCATAATAATGTATAGTCTATAACGTACGATACTCCAATAGATGCAGTACATAAAAATACATGTTTTATATATTCAACAAGCAAAAGTGAATATACCGTGGCCAGAAACAAATAACAAGCCCTTAATATAGTTAATACTTAAATAAACATAAAACTAAACCATAATTTTACATTATCGTATGTACCAAAAGGACATGTATTGAGAGTCTGGAAAAACCAAGTTCTGTTGAGGATGTGGAGCCATTATAACACCAAGTCAGTTCTGGTGGCATGTGGATTGTTACAACCACATTGGAAAACAATCTGCAGTATTTTAACAGTCTTCACATTTATAAATAAGAACACAGAGGATCCACTGATCAATGTACATATGCTGGGGTAACTCGGTCATAGGTTTGCCTAAGGACACTTACAAAAATAGGTCACTGCCGTATTGTTCTTTAAAATAAAGGAAATGTCTGAAATGCACATCAGTAGGATAATGGATTTTAAAAGTCGCAGTCAGAGTCAAATCCAATATGGTAATTAAAAATAATGCCATTTTATAAAAGCTGGTAATATAAAAACGTCATTCATCATGTCACCTTGTTGATAATGCCCCCCTAATATATATATATATATATATAATAACTATTAGTTACAAAATGAAGAAAGAACTGATATGCCTAAACAACTTCAGGCAGAATTTAACTTTTATTGAAGGAAAACAGAGGATTAAAAATGAGGAATAAAACAGAGAAAATGTCCTATATGATATTTTTTTTTGATTTTATACTTAATTAATAAATGATCTCAGATATTCCTATACTGAATAGTTGGATCGGGATTCTTGTTTTATTATACTGCTTGCTTATTTTCTATTTCTAATTTACATGTGTCTATTTTTTAAAATGATACATGTGACATAAAATAATATGTGTGACATGTCATATAATGTATAACATATATGTGTACACGTGCGTACACATACATACACGTGTGTAAAATTGCACTTATATGTATATGTGTGCATATACATACACACATACATGTACATGTATGTTTATATCCATGTACATATACATTTGTATATATGTCTACAAATAAATATACGTATATAATTTTAATAAACATAATATGTTTAAATACATCCTTATATAATTATATGCATATATGCCACATGAAATATATAGAAAATATGAACATGCATATGCATTGTAATATACTATGTGCGGTATAGAAAAGATAAAAATATATGTTATTTATGCATAATAATGTATATTAATCTGCAATACTCAAATAGATGCATCATATAAAAATACATGTTTTGTATATTCATAAAGTAAAAGTGAATATGATTTGGCCAGAAACATACAAGAAACCCTTAAGATTGTTAATAATTAAATAAACATGAAACTAAACCATAATTTTAAATTTTTGTGTGTTCCAGAATGGCAGATATTGAGAATCTGAAGTAACCATGTTCTGTTGAAAGGGTGGAGACTTTATAACTCCTAGTCAGTGCTGGTGGAAATGTGGATTGGTACAATCCTTAGGAA
The DNA here is from genome assembly GCF_964194185.1 of Rhinolophus hipposideros. Taxonomy (NCBI): domain Eukaryota; kingdom Metazoa; phylum Chordata; class Mammalia; order Chiroptera; family Rhinolophidae; genus Rhinolophus; species Rhinolophus hipposideros. The sequence goes on from NW_027669331.1 coordinate 301,246, forward strand.
AAAAATTTGCATTATTTTCAGTCTTTACATTTATAAATGAGAACACAGAGGATCCACTCATCACAGTACATATCATGGAGAAATTCGATCATAGGTTTACTTGGGGATGTTTACAAAAGAAGGTGCCTGACACACTGTTCTTTAAAATAAACACGATACAACTCAAATGACCATCAATAGGATAACGGATTATAAAAGTCGCAGTCAGAGTGAAATAAAATATGGTAATTAAAATAATAGCATGATATCAAAAAGCTAGTAATATAAAAACGGCATTGAGTATGTCACCATATTGATAATGTCCCCGTACTATATATATGATATATGTAATAACTATTGGCTATACTATGAAGAAAGAAATGATGTGCTTAAACAAATTCAGGTAGTTTTGAACTTGTAATGAAAAGAAACAAGAGGAAAAAAAAGTGAGGAATTAGACACAGAAAATACCCTGTATCACATTATGTTTTTCATTTTACATTCAATTAATACATAATCTCAGATATTCCTATACCGAATAGTTCGATCTGGATCCTTGTCTTATTATATTGCTTACTTATTTACTTAATTCTAATGTATGTGTTGCTATTTTTAAAAAATATTATATGTGGCATACAATAATGTGACATCATATATATTTTATGTGACATATATTAATATATGAGACATATGCAATTGAATATATGTGACAATGTCAATATGTCAATAATATATGTGACACATGACATATAATATGACATATATATGTATATGTGTAAATAAGTACATATACATATATGTACACGTATACAGATACATATACATGTATATTGATATACATATACATATGTATGTTTACATATACCTATACATATATCATAGTAATAGACATAATGTTAGGATATGTGCTTATATAAATATATGGGTGCATACCATATAAAATACCTAGTAAATATGAACATGCGTATACATTGTAATATACTATGTGTAGTCTAGAAAATATAAAAATTTATCTTATTTATGCATAATAATGTATAGTCTATAACGTACGATACTCCAATAGATGCAGTACATAAAAATACATGTTTTATATATTCAACAAGCAAAAGTGAATATACCGTGGCCAGAAACAAATAACAAGCCCTTAATATAGTTAATACTTAAATAAACATAAAACTAAACCATAATTTTACATTATCGTATGTACCAAAAGGACATGTATTGAGAGTCTGGAAAAACCAAGTTCTGTTGAGGATGTGGAGCCATTATAACACCAAGTCAGTTCTGGTGGCATGTGGATTGTTACAACCACATTGGAAAACAATCTGCAGTATTTTAACAGTCTTCACATTTATAAATAAGAACACAGAGGATCCACTGATCAATGTACATATGCTGGGGTAACTCGGTCATAGGTTTGCCTAAGGACACTTACAAAAATAGGTCACTGCCGTATTGTTCTTTAAAATAAAGGAAATGTCTGAAATGCACATCAGTAGGATAATGGATTTTAAAAGTCGCAGTCAGAGTCAAATCCAATATGGTAATTAAAAATAATGCCATTTTATAAAAGCTGGTAATATAAAAACGTCATTCATCATGTCACCTTGTTGATAATGCCCCCCTAATATATATATATATATATATAATAACTATTAGTTACAAAATGAAGAAAGAACTGATATGCCTAAACAACTTCAGGCAGAATTTAACTTTTATTGAAGGAAAACAGAGGATTAAAAATGAGGAATAAAACAGAGAAAATGTCCTATATGATATTTTTTTTTGATTTTATACTTAATTAATAAATGATCTCAGATATTCCTATACTGAATAGTTGGATCGGGATTCTTGTTTTATTATACTGCTTGCTTATTTTCTATTTCTAATTTACATGTGTCTATTTTTTAAAATGATACATGTGACATAAAATAATATGTGTGACATGTCATATAATGTATAACATATATGTGTACACGTGCGTACACATACATACACGTGTGTAAAATTGCACTTATATGTATATGTGTGCATATACATACACACATACATGTACATGTATGTTTATATCCATGTACATATACATTTGTATATATGTCTACAAATAAATATACGTATATAATTTTAATAAACATAATATGTTTAAATACATCCTTATATAATTATATGCATATATGCCACATGAAATATATAGAAAATATGAACATGCATATGCATTGTAATATACTATGTGCGGTATAGAAAAGATAAAAATATATGTTATTTATGCATAATGATGTATAATATTAATCTGCAATACTCAAATAGATGCATCATATAAAAATACATGTTTTGTATATTCATAAAGTAAAAGTGAATATGATTTGGCCAGAAACATACAAGAACCCCTTAAGATTGTTAATAATTAAATAAACATGAAACTAAACCATAATTTTAAATTTTTGTGTGTTCCAGAATGGCAGATATTGAGAATCTGAAATAACCATGTTCTGTTGAAAGGGTGGAGTCTTTATAACTCCTAGTCAGTGCTGGTGGAAATGTGGATTGGTACAATCCTTAGGAAAACAATTTGCATTATTTTCAGTCTTTACATTTATAAATGAGAACACAGAGGATCCACTCATCACAGTACATATCATGGAGAAATTCGATCATAGGTTTACTTGGGGATGTTTACAAAAGAAGGTGCCTGACATACTGTTCTTTAAAATAAACACGATACAACTCAAATGACCATCAATAGGATAACGGATTATAAAAGTCGCAGTCAGAGTGAAATAAAATATGGTAATTAAAATAACAGCATGATATAAAAAAGTTAGTAATATATAAACGGCATTGAGTATGTCACCATATTGATAATGTCCCCGTACTATATATATGATATATGTAATAACTATTGGCTATACTATGAAGAAAGAAATGATGTGCTTAAACAAATTCAGGTAGTTTTGAACTTGTAATGAAAAGAAAAAAGAGGAAAAAAAAGTGAAGAATTAGACACAGAAAATACCCTGTATCACATATGTTTTTCATTTTACATTCAATTAATACATAATCTCAGATATTCCTATACCGAATAGTTCGATCTGGATCCTTGTCTTATTATATTGCTTACTTATTTACTGAATTCTAATGTATGTGTTGCTATTTTTAAAATATATTATATGTGGCATACAATAATGTGACATCATATATATTTTATGCGACATATATTAATATATGAGACATATGCAATAGAATGTATGTGACAATGTCAATATGTCAATATATGTGACACATGACATATAACATGACATATATATGTATATGTGTAAATATGTACATATACATATATGTACACGTATACAGATACATATACATGTATATTGATATACATATACATATGTATGTATACATATACCTATACATATATCATAGTAATAGACATAATGTTAGGATATGTGCTTATATAAATATATGTGTGCATACCATATAAAATACCTAGTAAATATGAACATGCGTATACATTGTAATATACTATGTGTAGTCTAGAAAATATAAAAATTTATCTTATTTATGCATAATAATGTATAGTCTATAACGTACGATACTCCAATAGATGCAGTACATAAAAATACATGTTTTATATATTCAACAAGCAAAAGTGAATATACCGTGGCCAGAAACAAATAACAAGCCCTTAATATAGTTAATACTTAAATAAACATAAAACTAAACCATAATTTTACATTATCGTATGTACCAAAAGGACATGTATTGAGAGTCTGGAAAAACCAAGTTCTGTTGAAGATGTGGAGCCATTATAACACCAAGTCAGTTCTGGTGGCATGTATATTGTTACAACCACATTGGAAAACAATCTGCAGTATTTTAACAGTCTTTACATTTATAAATAAGAACACAGAGGATCCACTGATCAATGTACATATGCTGGGGTAACTCGGTCATAGGTTTGCCTAAGGACACTTGCAAAAATAGGTCACTGCCGTATTGTTCTTTAAAATAAACGAAATGTCTGAAATGCACATCAGTAGGATAATGGATTTTAAAAGTCGCAGTCAGAGTGAAATCAAATATGGTAATTAAAAATAATGCCATTTTATAAAAGCTGGTAATATAAAAACGTCATTCAGCATGTCACCTTATTGATAATGTCCCCGTAATATATATATATATATATATATATATATATATATATATATATATATATAATATATGTAATAACTATTAGTTACAAAATGAAGAAAGAACTGATATGCCTAAAAAACTTCAGGCAGAATTTAACTTTTATTGAAGGAAAACAGAGGATTAAAAATGAGGAATAAAACAGAGAAAATGTCCTATATGATATTTTTTTTTGATTTTATACTTAATTAATAAATGATCTCAGATATTCCTATACTGAATAGTTGGATCGGGATTCTTGTTTTATTATACTGCTTGCTTATTTTCTATTTCTAATTTACATGTGTCTATTTTTTAAAATGATACATGTGACATAAAATAATATGTGTGACATGTCATATAATGTATAACATATATGTGTACACGTGCGTACACATACATACACGTGTGTAAAATTGCACTTATATGTATATGTGTGCATATACATACACACATACATGTACATGTATGTTTATATCCATGTACATATACATTTGTATATATGTCTACAAATAAATATACGTATATAATTTTAATAGGCATAATATGTTTAAATACATCCTTATATAATTACATGTATATATGCCACATGAAATATATAGAAAATATGAACATGCATATGCATTGTAATATACTATGTGCGGTATAGAAAAGATAAAAATATATGTTATTTATGCATAATAATGTATAATATTAATCTGCAATACTCAAATAGATGCATCATATAAAAATACATGTTCTGTATATTAATAAAGTAAAAGTGAATATGATTTGTCCAGAAACATACAAGAAACCCTTAAGATTGTTAATAATTAAATAAACATGAAACTAAACCATAATTTTAAATTTTTGTGTGTTCCAGAATGGCAGATATTGAGAATCTGAAATAACCATGTTCTGTTGAAAGGGTGGAGTCTTTATAACTCCTAGTCAGTGCTGGTGGAAATGTGGATTGGTACAATCCTTAGGAAAACAATTTGCATTATTTTCAGTCTTTACATTTATAAATGAGAACACAGAGGATCCACTCATCACAGTACATATCATGGAGAAATTCGATCATAGGTTTACTTGGGGATGTTTACAAAAGAAGGTGCCTGACATACTGTTCTTTAAAATAAACACGATACAACTCAAATGACCATCAATAGGATAACGGATTATAAAAGTCGCAGTCAGAGTGAAATAAAATATGGTAATTAAAATAATAGAATGATATCAAAAAGCTAGTAATATAAAAACGGCATTGAGTATGTCACCATATTGATAATGTCCCCGTCCTATATATATGATATATGTAATAACTATTGGCTATACTATGAAGAAAGAAATGATGTGCTTAAACAATATCAGGTAGTTTTGAACTTGTAATGAAAAGAAACAAGAGGAAAAAAAAGTGAGGAATTAGACACAGAAAATACCCTGTATCACATTATGTTTTTCATTTTACATTCAATTAATACATAATCTCAGATATTCCTATACCGAATAGTTCGATCTGGATCCTTGTCTTATTATATTGCTTACTTATTTACTTAATTCTAATGTATGTGTTGCTATTTTTAAAAAATATTATATGTGGCATACAATAATGTGACATCATATATATTTTATGTGACATATATTAATATATGAGACATATGCAATAGAATATATGTGACAATGTCAATATGTCAATAATATATGTGACACATGACATATAACATGACATATATATGTATATGTGTAAATATGTACATATACATATATGTACACGTATACAGATACATATACATGTATATTGATATACATGTACATATGTATGTATACATATACCTATACATATATCATAGTAATAGACATAATTTTAGGATATGTGCTTATATAAATATATGTGTGCATACCATATAAAATACCTAGTAAATATGAACATGCGTATACATTGTAATATACTATGTGTAGTCTAGAAAATATAAAAATTTATCTTATTTATGCATAATAATGTATAGTCTATAACGTACGATACTCCAATAGATGCAGTACATAAAAATACATGTTTTATATATTCAACAAGCAAAAGTGAATATACCGTGGCCAGAAACAAATAACAAGCCCTTAATATAGTTAACACTTAAATAAACATAAAACTAAACCATAATTTTACATTATCGTATGTACCAAAAGGACATGTATTGAGAGTCTGGAAAAACCAAGTTCTGTTGAGGATGTGGAGCCATTATAACACCAAGTCAGTTCTGGTGGCATGTGGATTGTTACAACCACATTGGAAAACAATCTGCAGTATTTTAACAGTCTTCACATTTATAAATAAGAACACAGAGGATCCACTGATCAATGTACATATGCTGGGGTAACTCGGTCATAGGTTTGCCTAAGGACACTTACAAAAATAGGTCACTGCCGTATTGTTCTTTAAAATAAACGAAATGTCTGAAATGCACATCAGTAGGATAATGGATTTTAAAAGTCGCAGTCAGAGTCAAATCCAATATGGTAATTAAAAATATTGCCATTTTATAAAAGCTGGTAATATAAAAACGTCATTCATCATGTCACCTTGTTGATAATGCCCCCCTAATATATATATATATATATATATATATATATATATATATATATATATATATATATATATATACATATATATATATATATATATACATATATATATATATGTAATATATGTAATAACTATTAGTTACAAAATGAAGAAAGAACTGATATGCCTAAACAACTTCAGGCAGAATTTAACTTTTATTGAAGGAAAACAGAGGATTAAAAATGAGGAATAAAACAGAGAAAATGTCCTATATGATATTTTTTTTTTTATTTTATACTTAATTAATAAATGATCTCAGATATTCCTATACTGAATAGTTGGATCGGGATTCTTGTTTTATTATACTGCTTGCTTATTTTCTATTTCTAATTTACATGTGTCTATTTTTTAAAATGATACATGTGACATAAAATAATATGTGTGACATGTCATATAATGTATAACATATATGTGTACACGTGCGTACACATACATACACGTGTGTAAAATTGCACTTATATGTATATGTGTGCATATACATACACACATACATGTACATGTATGTTTATATCCATGTACATATACATTTGTATATATGTCTACAAATAAATATACGTATATAATTTTAATAGACATAATATGTTTAAATACATCCTTATATAATTATATGTATATATGCCACATGAAATATATAGAAAATATGAACATGCATATGCATTGTAATATACTATGTGCGGTATAGAAAAGATAAAAATATATGTTATTTATGCATAATAATGTATAATATTAATCTGCAATACTCAAATAGATGCATCATATAAAAATACATGTTTTGTATTTTCATAAAGTAAAAGTGAATATGATTTGGCCAGAAACATACAAGAAACCCTTAAGATTGTTAATAATTAAATAAACATGAAACTAAACCATAATTTTAAATTTTTGTGTGTTCCAGAATGGCAGATATTGAGAATCTGAAATAACCATGTTCTGTTGAAAGGGTGGAGTCTTTATAACTCCTAGTCAGTGCTGGTGGAAATGTGGATTGGTACAATCCTTAGGAAAACAATTTGCATTATTTTCAGTCTTTACATTTATAAATGAGAACACAGAGGATCCACTCATCACAGTACATATCATGGAGAAATTCGATCATAGGTTTACTTGGGGATGTTTACAAAAGAAGGTGCCTGACATACTGTTCTTTAAAATAAACACGATACAACTCAAATGACCATCAATAGGATAACGGATTATAAAAGTCGCAGTCAGAGTGAAATAAAATATGGCAATTAAAATAACAGCATGATATAAAAAAGCTAGGAATAAAGAAACGGCATTGAGAATGTCACCATATTGATAATGTCCCCGTACTATATATATGATATATGTAATAACTATTGGCTATACTATGAAGAAAGAAATGATGTGCTTAAACAAATTCAGGTAGTTTTGAACTTGTAATGAAAAGAAACAAGCGGGAAAAAAAGTGAGGAATTAGACACAGAAAATACCCTGTATCACATATGTTTTTCATTTTACATTCAATTAATACATAATCTCAGATATTCCTATACCGAATAGTTCGATCTGGATCCTTGTCTTATTATATTGCTTACTTATTTACTTAATTCTAATGTATATGTTGCTATTTTTTAAATATATTATATGTGGCATACAATAATGTGACATCATATATATTTTATGTGACATATATTAATATATGAGACATATGCAATAGAATGTATGTGACAATGTCAATATGTCAATATATGTGACACATGACATATAACATGACATATGTATGTATATGTGTAAATATGTACATATACATATATGTACACGTATACAGATACATATACATGTATATTGATATACATATACATATGTATGTATACATATACCTATACATATATCATAGTAATAGACATAATGTAAGGATATGTGCTTATATAAATATATGTGTGCATACCATATAAAATACCTAGTAAATATGAACATGCGTATACATTGTAATATACTATGTGTAGTCTAGAAAATATAAAAATTTATCTTATTTATGCATAATAATGTATAGTCCATAACGTACGATACTCCAATAGATGTAGTACATAAAAATACATGTTTTATATATTCAACAAGCAAAAGTGAATATACCGTGGCCAGAAACAAATAACAAGCCCTTAATATAGTTAATACTTAAATAAACATAAAACTAAACCATAATTTTACATTATCGTATGTACCAAAAGGACATGTACTGAGAGTCTGGAAAAACCAAGTTCTGTTGAGGATGTGGAGCCATTCTAACACCAAGTCAGTGCTGGTGGCATGTATATTGTTACAACCACATTGGAAAACAATCTGCAGTATTTTAACAGTCTTTACATTTATAAATAAGAACACAGAGGATCCACTGATCAATGTACATATGCTGGGGTAACTCGGTCATAGGTTTGCCTAAGGACACTTGCAAAAATAGGTCACTGCCGTATTGTTCTTTAAAATAAACGAAATGTCTGAAATGCACATCAGTAGGATAATGGATTTTAAAAGTCGCAGTCAGAGTGAAATCAAATATGGTAATTAAAAATAATGCCATTTTATAAAAGCTGGTAATATAAAAACGTCATTCAGCATGTCACATTATTCATAATGTCCCCGTAATATATATATATATATATATATATATATATATATATATATATATATATATAATATATGTAATAACTATTAGTTACAAAATGAAGAAAGAACTGATATGCCTAAACAACTTCAGGCAGAATTTAACTTTTATTGAAGGAAAACAGAGGATTAAAAATGAGGAATAAAACAGAGAAAATATCCTATATGATATTTTTTTTTATTTTATACTTAATTAATAAATGATCTCAGATATTCCTATACTGAATAGTTGGATCGGGATTCTTGTTTTATTATACTGCTTGCTTATTTTCTATTTCTAATTTACATGTGTCTATTGTTTAAAATGATACATGTGACATAAATAATATATGTGACATGTCATATAATGTATAACATATATGTGTACACGTGCGTACACATACATACACGTGTGTATAATTGCACTTATATGTATATGTGTGCATATACATACACACATACATGTACATGTATGTTTATATCCATGTACATATACATTTGTATATATGTCTACAAATAAATATACGTATATAATTTTAATAGACATAATATGTTTAAATACATCCTTTTATAATTATATGTATATATGCCACATGAAATATATAGAAAATATGAACATGCATATGCATTGTAATATACTATGTGCGGTATAGAAAAGATAAAAATATATGTTATTTATGCATAATAATGTATATTAATCTGCAATACTCAAATAGATGCATCATATAAAAATACATGTTTTGTATATTCATAAAGTAAAAGTGAATATGATTTGGCCAGAAACATACAAGAAACCCTTAAGATTGTTAATAATTAAATAAACATGAAACTAAACCATAATTTTAAATTTTTGTGTGTTCCAGAATGGCAGATATTGAGAATCTGAAGTAACCATGTTCTGTTGAAAGGGTGGAGACTTTATAACTCCTAGTCAGTGCTGGTGGAAATGTGGATTGGTACAATCCTTAGGAAAACAATTTGCATTATTTTCAGTCTTTACATTTATAAATGAGAACACAGAGGATCCACTCATCACAGTACATATCATGGAGAAATTCGATCATAGGTTTACTTGGGGATGTTTACAAAAGAAGGTGCCTGACACACTGTTCTTTAAAATAAACACGATACAACTCAAATGACCATCAATAGGATAACGGATTATAAAAGTCGCAGTCAGAGTGAAATAAAATATGGTAATTAAAATAATAGCATGATATCAAAAAGCTAGTAATATAAAAACGGCATTGAGTATGTCACCATATTGATAATGTCCCCGTACTATATATATGATATATGTAATAACTATTGGCTATACTATGAAGAAAGAAATGATGTGCTTAAACAAATTCAGGTAGTTTTGAACTTGTAATGAAAAGAAACAAGAGGAAAAAAAAGTGAGGAATTAGACACAGAAAATACCCTGTATCACATTATGTTTTTCATTTTACATTCAATTAATACATAATCTCAGATATTCCTATACCAAATAGTTCGATCTGGATCCTTGTCTTATTATATTGCTTACTTATTTACTTAATTCTAATGTATGTGTTGCTATTTTTAAAAAATATTATATGTGGCATACAATAATGTGACATCATATATATTTTATGTGACATATATTAATATATGAGACATATGCAATTGAATATATGTGACAATGTCAATATGTCAATAATATATGTGACACATGACATATAATATGACATATATATGTATATGTGTAAATAAGTACATATACATATATGTACACGTATACAGATACATATACATGTATATTGATATACATATACATATGTATGTTTACATATACCTATACATATATCATAGTAATAGACATAATGTTAGGATATGTGCTTATATAAATATATGGGTGCATACCATATAAAATACCTAGTAAATATGAACATGCGTATACATTGTAATATACTATGTGTAGTCTAGAAAATATAAAAATTTATCTTATTTATGCATAATAATGTATAGTCTATAACGTACGATACTCCAATAGATGCAGTACATAAAAATACATGTTTTATATATTCAACAAGCAAAAGTGAATATACCGTGGCCAGAAACAAATAACAAGCCCTTAATATAGTTAATACTTAAATAAACATAAAACTAAACCATAATTTTACATTATCGTATGTACCAAAAGGACATGTATTGAGAGTCTGGAAAAACCAAGTTCTGTTGAGGATGTGGAGCCATTATAACACCAAGTCAGTTCTGGTGGCATGTGGATTGTTACAACCACATTGGAAAACAATCTGCAGTATTTTAACAGTCTTCACATTTATAAATAAGAACACAGAGGATCCACTGATCAATGTACATATGCTGGGGTAACTCGGTCATAGGTTTGCCTAAGGACACTTACAAAAATAGGTCACTGCCGTATTGTTCTTTAAAATAAAGGAAATGTCTGAAATGCACATCAGTAGGATAATGGATTTTAAAAGTCGCAGTCAGAGTCAAATCCAATATGGTAATTAAAAATAATGCCATTTTATAAAAGCTGGTAATATAAAAACGTCATTCATCATGTCACCTTGTTGATAATGCCCCCCTAATATATATATATATATATAATAACTATTAGTTACAAAATGAAGAAAGAACTGATATGCCTAAACAACTTCAGGCAGAATTTAACTTTTATTGAAGGAAAACAGAGGATTAAAAATGAGGAATAAAACAGAGAAAATGTCCTATATGATATTTTTTTTTGATTTTATACTTAATTAATAAATGATCTCAGATATTCCTATACTGAATAGTTGGATCGGGATTCTTGTTTTATTATACTGCTTGCTTATTTTCTATTTCTAATTTACATGTGTCTATTTTTTAAAATGATACATGTGACATAAAATAATATGTGTGACATGTCATATAATGTATAACATATATGTGTACACGTGCGTACACATACATACACGTGTGTAAAATTGCACTTATATGTATATGTGTGCATATACATACACACATACATGTACATGTATGTTTATATCCATGTACATATACATTTGTATATATGTCTACAAATAAATATACGTATATAATTTTAATAAACATAATATGTTTAAATACATCCTTATATAATTATATGCATATATGCCACATGAAATATATAGAAAATATGAACATGCATATGCATTGTAATATACTATGTGCGGTATAGAAAAGATAAAAATATATGTTATTTATGCATAATGATGTATAATATTAATCTGCAATACTCAAATAGATGCATCATATAAAAATACATGTTTTGTATATTCATAAAGTAAAAGTGAATATGATTTGGCCAGAAACATACAAGAACCCCTTAAGATTGTTAATAATTAAATAAACATGAAACTAAACCATAATTTTAAATTTTTGTGTGTTCCAGAATGGCAGATATTGAGAATCTGAAATAACCATGTTCTGTTGAAAGGGTGGAGTCTTTATAACTCCTAGTCAGTGCTGGTGGAAATGTGGATTGGTACAATCCTTAGGAAAACAATTTGCATTATTTTCAGTCTTTACATTTATAAATGAGAACACAGAGGATCCACTCATCACAGTACATATCATGGAGAAATTCGATCATAGGTTTACTTGGGGATGTTTACAAAAGAAGGTGCCTGACATACTGTTCTTTAAAATAAACACGATACAACTCAAATGACCATCAATAGGATAACGGATTATAAAAGTCGCAGTCAGAGTGAAATAAAATATGGTAATTAAAATAACAGCATGATATAAAAAAGTTAGTAATATATAAACGGCATTGAGTATGTCACCATATTGATAATGTCCCCGTACTATATATATGATATATGTAATAACTATTGGCTATACTATGAAGAAAGAAATGATGTGCTTAAACAAATTCAGGTAGTTTTGAACTTGTAATGAAAAGAAAAAAGAGGAAAAAAAAGTGAAGAATTAGACACAGAAAATACCCTGTATCACATATGTTTTTCATTTTACATTCAATTAATACATAATCTCAGATATTCCTATACCGAATAGTTCGATCTGGATCCTTGTCTTATTATATTGCTTACTTATTTACTGAATTCTAATGTATGTGTTGCTATTTTTAAAATATATTATATGTGGCATACAATAATGTGACATATATATTTTATGCGACATATATTAATATATGAGACATATGCAATAGAATGTATGTGACAATGTCAATATGTCAATATATGTGACACATGACATATAACATGACATATATATGTATATGTGTAAATATGTACATATACATATATGTACACGTATACAGATACATATACATGTATATTGATATACATATACATATGTATGTATACATATACCTATACATATATCATAGTAATAGACATAATGTAAGGATATGTGCTTATATAAATATATGTGTGCATACCATATAAAATACCTAGTAAATATGAACATGCGTATACATTGTAATATACTATGTGTAGTCTAGAAAATATAAAAATTTATCTTATTTATGCATAATAATGTATAGTCTATAACGTACGATACTCCAATAGATGCAGTACATAAAAATACATGTTTTATATATTCAACAAGCAAAAGTGAATATACCGTGGCCAGAAACAAATAACAAGCCCTTAATATAGTTAATACTTAAATAAACATAAAACTAAACCATAATTTTACATTATCGTATGTACCAAAAGGACATGTATTGAGAGTCTGGAAAAACCAAGTTCTGTTGAAGATGTGGAGCCATTATAACACCAAGTCAGTTCTGGTGGCATGTATATTGTTACAACCACATTGGAAAACAATCTGCAGTATTTTAACAGTCTTTACATTTATAAATAAGAACACAGAGGATCCACTGATCAATGTACATATGCTGGGGTAACTCGGTCATAGGTTTGCCTAAGGACACTTGCAAAAATAGGTCACTGCCGTATTGTTCTTTAAAATAAACGAAATGTCTGAAATGCACATCAGTAGGATAATGGATTTTAAAAGTCGCAGTCAGAGTGAAATCAAATATGGTAATTAAAAATAATGCCATTTTATAAAAGCTGGTAATATAAAAACGTCATTCAGCATGTCACCTTATTGATAATGTCCCCGTAATATATATATATATATATATATATATATATATATATATATATATATATATATATATATATATATATAATTTATGTAATAACTATTAGTTACAAAATGAAGAAAGAACTGATATGCCTAAAAAACTTCAGGCAGAATTTAACTTTTATTGAAGGAAAACAGAGGATTAAAAATGAGGAATAAAACAGAGAAAATGTCCTATATGATATTTTTTTTTGATTTTATACTTAATTAATAAATGATCTCAGATATTCCTATACTGAATAGTTGGATCGGGATTCTTGTTTTATTATACTGCTTGCTTATTTTCTATTTCTAATTTACATGTGTCTATTTTTTAAAATGATACATGTGACATAAAATAATATGTGTGACATGTCATATAATGTATAACATATATGTGTACACGTGCGTACACATACATACACGTGTGTAAAATTGCACTTATATGTATATGTGTGCATATACATACACACATACATGTACATGTATGTTTATATCCATGTACATATACATTTGTATATATGTCTACAAATAAATATACGTATATAATTTTAATAGGCATAATATGTTTAAATACATCCTTATATAATTACATGTATATATGCCACATGAAATATATAGAAAATATGAACATGCATATGCATTGTAATATACTATGTGCGGTATAGAAAAGATAAAAATATATGTTATTTATGCATAATAATGTATAATATTAATCTGCAATACTCAAATAGATGCATCATATAAAAATACATGTTCTGTATATTAATAAAGTAAAAGTGAATATGATTTGTCCAGAAACATACAAGAAACCCTTAAGATTGTTAATAATTAAATAAACATGAAACTAAACCATAATTTTAAATTTTTGTGTGTTCCAGAATGGCAGATATTGAGAATCTGAAATAACCATGTTCTGTTGAAAGGGTGGAGTCTTTATAACTCCTAGTCAGTGCTGGTGGAAATGTGGATTGGTACAATCCTTAGGAAAACAATTTGCATTATTTTCAGTCTTTACATTTATAAATGAGAACACAGAGGATCCACTCATCACAGTACATATCATGGAGAAATTCGATCATAGGTTTACTTGGGGATGTTTACAAAAGAAGGTGCCTGACATACTGTTCTTTAAAATAAACACGATACAACTCAAATGACCATCAATAGGATAACGGATTATAAAAGTCGCAGTCAGAGTGAAATAAAATATGGTAATTAAAATAATAGAATGATATCAAAAAGCTAGTAATATAAAAACGGCATTGAGTATGTCACCATATTGATAATGTCCCCGTCCTATATATATGATATATGTAATAACTATTGGCTATACTATGAAGAAAGAAATGATGTGCTTAAACAATATCAGGTAGTTTTGAACTTGTAATGAAAAGAAACAAGAGGAAAAAAAAGTGAGGAATTAGACACAGAAAATACCCTGTATCACATTATGTTTTTCATTTTACATTCAATTAATACATAATCTCAGATATTCCTATACCGAATAGTTCGATCTGGATCCTTGTCTTATTATATTGCTTACTTATTTACTTAATTCTAATGTATGTGTTGCTATTTTTAAAAAATATTATATGTGGCATACAATAATGTGACATCATATATATTTTATGTGACATATATTAATATATGAGACATATGCAATAGAATATATGTGACAATGTCAATATGTCAATAATATATGTGACACATGACATATAACATGACATATATATGTATATGTGTAAATATGTACATATACATATATGTACACGTATACAGATACATATACATGTATATTGATATACATGTACATATGTATGTATACATATACCTATACATATATCATAGTAATAGACATAATTTTAGGATATGTGCTTATATAAATATATGTGTGCATACCATATAAAATACCTAGTAAATATGAACATGCGTATACATTGTAATATACTATGTGTAGTCTAGAAAATATAAAAATTTATCTTATTTATGCATAATAATGTATAGTCTATAACGTACGATACTCCAATAGATGCAGTACATAAAAATACATGTTTTATATATTCAACAAGCAAAAGTGAATATACCGTGGCCAGAAACAAATAACAAGCCCTTAATATAGTTAACACTTAAATAAACATAAAACTAAACCATAATTTTACATTATCGTATGTACCAAAAGGACATGTATTGAGAGTCTGGAAAAACCAAGTTCTGTTGAGGATGTGGAGCCATTATAACACCAAGTCAGTTCTGGTGGCATGTGGATTGTTACAACCACATTGGAAAACAATCTGCAGTATTTTAACAGTCTTCACATTTATAAATAAGAACACAGAGGATCCACTGATCAATGTACATATGCTGGGGTAACTCGGTCATAGGTTTGCCTAAGGACACTTACAAAAATAGGTCACTGCCGTATTGTTCTTTAAAATAAACGAAATGTCTGAAATGCACATCAGTAGGATAATGGATTTTAAAAGTCGCAGTCAGAGTCAAATCCAATATGGTAATTAAAAATATTGCCATTTTATAAAAGCTGGTAATATAAAAACGTCATTCATCATGTCACCTTGTTGATAATGCCCCCCTAATATATATATATATATATATATATATATATATATATATATATATATATATATACATATATATATATATGTAATATATGTAATAACTATTAGTTACAAAATGAAGAAAGAACTGATATGCCTAAACAACTTCAGGCAGAATTTAACTTTTATTGAAGGAAAACAGAGGATTAAAAATGAGGAATAAAACAGAGAAAATGTCCTATATGATATTTTTTTTTTTATTTTATACTTAATTAATAAATGATCTCAGATATTCCTATACTGAATAGTTGGATCGGGATTCTTGTTTTATTATACTGCTTGCTTATTTTCTATTTCTAATTTACATGTGTCTATTTTTTAAAATGATACATGTGACATAAAATAATATGTGTGACATGTCATATAATGTATAACATATATGTGTACACGTGCGTACACATACATACACGTGTGTAAAATTGCACTTATATGTATATGTGTGCATATACATACACACATACATGTACATGTATGTTTATATCCATGTACATATACATTTGTATATATGTCTACAAATAAATATACGTATATAATTTTAATAGACATAATATGTTTAAATACATCCTTATATAATTATATGTATATATGCCACATGAAATATATAGAAAATATGAACATGCATATGCATTGTAATATACTATGTGCGGTATAGAAAAGATAAAAATATATGTTATTTATGCATAATAATGTATAATATTAATCTGCAATACTCAAATAGATGCATCATATAAAAATACATGTTTTGTATTTTCATAAAGTAAAAGTGAATATGATTTGGCCAGAAACATACAAGAAACCCTTAAGATTGTTAATAATTAAATAAACATGAAACTAAACCATAATTTTAAATTTTTGTGTGTTCCAGAATGGCAGATATTGAGAATCTGAAATAACCATGTTCTGTTGAAAGGGTGGAGTCTTTATAACTCCTAGTCAGTGCTGGTGGAAATGTGGATTGGTACAATCCTTAGGAAAACAATTTGTATTTTCAGTCTTTACATTTATAAATGAGAACACAGAGGATCCACTCATCACAGTACATATCATGGAGAAATTCGATCATAGGTTTACTTGGGGATGTTTACAAAAGAAGGTGCCTGACATACTGTTCTTTAAAATAAACACGATACAACTCAAATGACCATCAATAGGATAACGGATTATAAAAGTCGCAGTCAGAGTGAAATAAAATATGGCAATTAAAATAACAGCATGATATAAAAAAGCTAGTAATAAAGAAACGGCATTGAGAATGTCACCATATTGATAATGTCCCCGTACTATATATATGATATATGTAATAACTATTGGCTATACTATGAAGAAAGAAATGATGTGCTTAAACAAATTCAGGTAGTTTTGAACTTGTAATGAAAAGAAACAAGCGGGAAAAAAAGTGAGGAATTAGACACAGAAAATACCCTGTATCACATATGTTTTTCATTTTACATTCAATTAATACATAATCTCAGATATTCCTATACCGAATAGTTCGATCTGGATCCTTGTCTTATTATATTGCTTACTTATTTACTTAATTCTAATGTATATGTTGCTATTTTTTAAATATATTATATGTGGCATACAATAATGTGACATCATATATATTTTATGTGACATATATTAATATATGAGACATATGCAATAGAATGTATGTGACAATGTCAATATGTCAATATATGTGACACATGACATATAACATGACATATGTATGTATATGTGTAAATATGTACATATACATATATGTACACGTATACAGATACATATACATGTATATTGATATACATATACATATGTATGTATACATATACCTATACATATATCATAGTAATAGACATAATGTAAGGATATGTGCTTATATAAATATATGTGTGCATACCATATAAAATACCTAGTAAATATGAACATGCGTATACATTGTAATATACTATGTGTAGTCTAGAAAATATAAAAATTTATCTTATTTATGCATAATAATGTATAGTCCATAACGTACGATACTCCAATAGATGTAGTACATAAAAATACATGTTTTATATATTCAACAAGCAAAAGTGAATATACCGTGGCCAGAAACAAATAACAAGCCCTTAATATAGTTAATACTTAAATAAACATAAAACTAAACCATAATTTTACATTATCGTATGTACCAAAAGGACATGTACTGAGAGTCTGGAAAAACCAAGTTCTGTTGAGGATGTGGAGCCATTATAACACCAAGTCAGTGCTGGTGGCATGTATATTGTTACAACCACATTGGAAAACAATCTGCAGTATTTTAACAGTCTTTACATTTATAAATAAGAACACAGAGGATCCACTGATCAATGTACATATGCTGGGGTAACTCGGTCATAGGTTTGCCTAAGGACACTTGCAAAAATAGGTCACTGCCGTATTGTTCTTTAAAATAAACGAAATGTCTGAAATGCACATCAGTAGGATAATGGATTTTAAAAGTCGCAGTCAGAGTGAAATCAAATATGGTAATTAAAAATAATGCCATTTTATAAAAGCTGGTAATATAAAAACGTCATTCAGCATGTCACCTTATTCATAATGTCCCCGTAATATATATATATATATATATATATATATATAATATATGTAATAACTATTAGTTACAAAATGAAGAAAGAACTGATATGCCTAAACAACTTCAGGCAGAATTTAACTTTTATTGAAGGAAAACAGAGGATTAAAAATGAGGAATAAAACAGAGAAAATATCCTATATGATATTTTTTTTTATTTTATACTTAATTAATAAATGATCTCAGATATTCCTATACTGAATAGTTGGATCGGGATTCTTGTTTTATTATACTGCTTGCTTATTTTCTATTTCTAATTTACATGTGTCTATTGTTTAAAATGATACATGTGACATAAATAATATATGTGACATGTCATATAATGTATAACATATATGTGTACACGTGCGTACACATACATACACGTGTGTATAATTGCACTTATATGTATATGTGTGCATATACATACACACATACATGTACATGTATGTTTATATCCATGTACATATACATTTGTATATATGTCTACAAATAAATATACGTATATAATTTTAATAGACATAATATGTTTAAATACATCCTTTTATAATTATATGTATATATGCCACATGAAATATATAGAAAATATGAACATGCATATGCATTGTAATATACTATGTGCGGTATAGAAAAGATAAAAATATATGTTATTTATGCATAATAATGTATATTAATCTGCAATACTCAAATAGATGCATCATATAAAAATACATGTTTTGTATATTCATAAAGTAAAAGTGAATATGATTTGGCCAGAAACATACAAGAAACCCTTAAGATTGTTAATAATTAAATAAACATGAAACTAAACCATAATTTTAAATTTTTGTGTGTTCCAGAATGGCAGATATTGAGAATCTGAAGTAACCATGTTCTGTTGAAAGGGTGGAGACTTTATAACTCCTAGTCAGTGCTGGTGGAAATGTGGATTGGTACAATCCTTAGGAAAAAAATTTGCATTATTTTCAGTCTTTACATTTATAAATGAGAACACAGAGGATCCACTCATCACAGTACATATCATGGAGAAATTCGATCATAGGTTTACTTGGGGATGTTTACAAAAGAAGGTGCCTGACACACTGTTCTTTAAAATAAACACGATACAACTCAAATGACCATCAATAGGATAACGGATTATAAAAGTCGCAGTCAGAGTGAAATAAAATATGGTAATTAAAATAATAGCATGATATCAAAAAGCTAGTAATATAAAAACGGCATTGAGTATGTCACCATATTGATAATGTCCCCGTACTATATATATGATATATGTAATAACTATTGGCTATACTATGAAGAAAGAAATGATGTGCTTAAACAAATTCAGGTAGTTTTGAACTTGTAATGAAAAGAAACAAGAGGAAAAAAAAGTGAGGAATTAGACACAGAAAATACCCTGTATCACATTATGTTTTTCATTTTACATTCAATTAATACATAATCTCAGATATTCCTATACCAAATAGTTCGATCTGGATCCTTGTCTTATTATATTGCTTACTTATTTACTTAATTCTAATGTATGTGTTGCTATTTTTAAAAAATATTATATGTGGCATACAATAATGTGACATCATATATATTTTATGTGACATATATTAATATATGAGACATATGCAATTGAATATATGTGACAATGTCAATATGTCAATAATATATGTGACACATGACATATAATATGACATATATATGTATATGTGTAAATAAGTACATATACATATATGTACACGTATACAGATACATATACATGTATATTGATATACATATACATATGTATGTTTACATATACCTATACATATATCATAGTAATAGACATAATGTTAGGATATGTGCTTATATAAATATATGGGTGCATACCATATAAAATACCTAGTAAATATGAACATGCGTATACATTGTAATATACTATGTGTAGTCTAGAAAATATAAAAATTTATCTTATTTATGCATAATAATGTATAGTCTATAACGTACGATACTCCAATAGATGCAGTACATAAAAATACATGTTTTATATATTCAACAAGCAAAAGTGAATATACCGTGGCCAGAAACAAATAACAAGCCCTTAATATAGTTAATACTTAAATAAACATAAAACTAAACCATAATTTTACATTATCGTATGTACCAAAAGGACATGTATTGAGAGTCTGGAAAAACCAAGTTCTGTTGAGGATGTGGAGCCATTATAACACCAAGTCAGTTCTGGTGGCATGTGGATTGTTACAACCACATTGGAAAACAATCTGCAGTATTTTAACAGTCTTCACATTTATAAATAAGAACACAGAGGATCCACTGATCAATGTACATATGCTGGGGTAACTCGGTCATAGGTTTGCCTAAGGACACTTACAAAAATAGGTCACTGCCGTATTGTTCTTTAAAATAAAGGAAATGTCTGAAATGCACATCAGTAGGATAATGGATTTTAAAAGTCGCAGTCAGAGTCAAATCCAATATGGTAATTAAAAATAATGCCATTTTATAAAAGCTGGTAATATAAAAACGTCATTCATCATGTCACCTTGTTGATAATGCCCCCCTAATATATATATATATATATAATAACTATTAGTTACAAAATGAAGAAAGAACTGATATGCCTAAACAACTTCAGGCAGAATTTAACTTTTATTGAAGGAAAACAGAGGATTAAAAATGAGGAATAAAACAGAGAAAATGTCCTATATGATATTTTTTTTTGATTTTATACTTAATTAATAAATGATCTCAGATATTCCTATACTGAATAGTTGGATCGGGATTCTTGTTTTATTATACTGCTTGCTTATTTTCTATTTCTAATTTACATGTGTCTATTTTTTAAAATGATACATGTGACATAAAATAATATGTGTGACATGTCATATAATGTATAACATATATGTGTACACGTGCGTACACATACATACACGTGTGTAAAATTGCACTTATATGTATATGTGTGCATATACATACACACATACATGTACATGTATGTTTATATCCATGTACATATACATTTGTATATATGTCTACAAATAAATATACGTATATAATTTTAATAAACATAATATGTTTAAATACATCCTTATATAATTATATGCATATATGCCACATGAAATATATAGAAAATATGAACATGCATATGCATTGTAATATACTATGTGCGGTATAGAAAAGATAAAAATATATGTTATTTATGCATAATGATGTATAATATTAATCTGCAATACTCAAATAGATGCATCATATAAAAATACATGTTTTGTATATTCATAAAGTAAAAGTGAATATGATTTGGCCAGAAACATACAAGAACCCCTTAAGATTGTTAATAATTAAATAAACATGAAACTAAACCATAATTTTAAATTTTTGTGTGTTCCAGAATGGCAGATATTGAGAATCTGAAATAACCATGTTCTGTTGAAAGGGTGGAGTCTTTATAACTCCTAGTCAGTGCTGGTGGAAATGTGGATTGGTACAATCCTTAGGAAAACAATTTGCATTATTTTCAGTCTTTACATTTATAAATGAGAACACAGAGGATCCACTCATCACAGTACATATCATGGAGAAATTCGATCATAGGTTTACTTGGGGATGTTTACAAAAGAAGGTGCCTGACATACTGTTCTTTAAAATAAACACGATACAACTCAAATGACCATCAATAGGATAACGGATTATAAAAGTCGCAGTCAGAGTGAAATAAAATATGGTAAGTAAAATAATAGCATGATATCAAAAAGCTAGTAATATAAAAACGGCATTGAGTATGTCACCATATTGATAATGTCCCCGTACTATATATATGATATATGTAATAACTATTGGCTATACTATGAAGAAAGAAATGATGTGCTTAAACAAATTCAGGTAGTTTTGAACTTGTAATGAAAAGAAACAAGAGGAAAAAAAAGTGAGGAATTAGACACAGAAAATACCCTGTATCACATTATGTTTTTCATTTTACATTCAATTAATACATAATCTCAGATATTCCTATACCGAATAGTTCGATCTGAATCCTTGTCTTATTATATTGCTTACTTATTTACTTAATTCTAATGTATGTGTTGCTATTTTTAAAAAATATTATATGTGGCATACAATAATGTGACATCATATATATTTTATGTGACATATATTAATATATGAGACATATGCAATAGAATATATGTGACAATGTCAATATGTCAATAATATATGTGACACATGACATATAACATGACATATATATGTATATGTGTAAATATGTACATATACATATATGTACACGTATACAGATACATATACATGTATATTGATATACATATACATATGTATGTATACATATACCTATACATATATCATAGTAATAGACATAATGTTAGGATATGTGCTTATATAAATATATGTGTGCATACCATATAAAATACCTAGTAAATATGAACATGCGTATACATTGTAATATACTATGTGTAGTCTAGAAAATATAAAAATTTATCTTATTTATGCATAATAATGTATAGTCTATAACGTACGATACTCCAATAGATGCAGTACATAAAAATATTTGTTTTATATATTCAACAAGCAAAAGTGAATATACCGTGGCCAGAAACAAATAACAAGCCCTTAACATAGTTAATACTTAAATAAACATAAAACTAAACCATAATTTTACATTATCGTATGTACCAAAAGGACATGTATTGAGAGTGGAAAAACCAAGTTCTGTTGAGGATGTGGAGCCATTATAACACCAAGTCAGTTCTGGTGGCATGTGGATTGTTACAACCACATTGGAAAACAATCTGCAGTATTTTAACAGTCTTTACATTTATAAATAAGAACACAGAGGATCCACTGATCAATGTACATATGCTGGGGTAACTCGGTCATAGGTTTGCCTAAGGACACTTACAAAAATAGGTCACTGCCGTATTGTTCTTTAAAATAAACGAAATGTCTGAAATGCACATCAGTAGGATAATGGATTTTAAAAGTCGCAGTCAGAGTCAAATCCAATATGGTAATTAAAAATATTGCCATTTTATAAAAGCTGGTAATGTAAAAACTTCATTCATCATGTCACCTTGTTGATAATGCCCCCCTAATATATATATATATATATATATATATATATATATATATATATATATATATATATATATATATGTAATATATGTAATAACTATTAGTTACAAAATGAAGAAAGAACTGATATGCCTAAACAACTTCAGGCAGAATTTAACTTTTATTGAAGGAAAACAGAGGATTAAAAATGAGTAATAAAACAGAGAAAATATCCTATATGATATTTTTTTTTTGATTTTATACTTAATTAATAAATGATCTCAGATATTCCTATACTGAATAGTTGGATCGGGATTCTTGTTTTATTATACTGCTTGCTTATTTTCTATTTCTAATTTACATGTGTCTATTTTTTAAAATGATACATGTGACATAAATAATATATGTGACATGTCATATAATGTATAACATATATGTGTACACGTGCGTACACATACATACACGTGTGTAAAATTGCACTTATATGTATATGTGTGCATATACATACACACATACATGTACATGTATGTTTATATCCATGTACATATACATTTGTATATATGTCTACAAAAAATATACGTATATAATTTTAATAGGCATAATATGTTTAAATACATCCTTATATAATTATATGTATATATGCCACATGAAATATATAGAAAATATGAACATGCATATGCATTGTAATATACTATGTGCAGTATAGAAAAGATAAAAATATATGTTATTTATGCATAATAATGTATAATATTAATCTGCAATACTCAAATAGATGCATCATATAAAAATACATGTTTTGTATATTCATAAAGTAAAAGTGAATATGATTTGGCCAGAAACATACAAGAAACCCTTAAGATTGTTAATAATTAAATAAACATGAAACTAAACCATAATTTTAAATTTTTGTGTGTTCCAGAATGGCAGATATTGAGAATCTGAAATAACCATGTTCTGTTGAAAGGGTGGAGTCTTTATAACTCCTAGTCAGTGCTGGTGGAAATGTGGATTGGTACAATCCTTAGGAAAACAATTTGCATTATTTTCAGTCTTTACATTTATAAATGAGAACACAGAGGATCCACTCATCACAGTACATATCATGGAGAAATTCGATCATAGGTTTACTTGGGGATGTTTACAAAAGAAGGTGCCTGACATACTGTTCTTTAAAATAAACACGATACAACTCAAATGACCATCAATAGGATAACGGATTATAAAAGTCGCAGTCAGAGTGAAATAAAATATGGTAATTAAAATAACAGCATGATATAAAAAAGCTAGTAATAAAGAAACGGCATTGAGTATGTCACCATATTGATAATGTCCCCGTACTATATATATGATATATGTAATAACTATTGGCTATACTATGAAGAAAGAAATGATGTGCTTAAACAAATTCAGGTAGTTTTGAACTTGTAATGAAAAGAAACAAGATGGAAAAAAAGTGAGGAATTAGACACAGAAAATACCCTGTATCACATATGTTTTTCATTTTACATTCAATTAATACATAATCTCAGATATTCCTATACCGAATAGTTCGATCTGGATCCTTGTCTTATTATATTGCTTACTTATTTACTTAATTCTAATGTATGTGTTGCTATTTTTAAAATATATTATATGTGGCATACAATAATGTGACATCATATATATTTTATGTGACATATATTAATATATGAGACATATGCAATAGAATGTATGTGACAATGTCAATATGTCAATAATATATGTGACACATGACATATAATATGACATATATATGTATATGTGTAAATATGTACATATACATATATGTACACGTATACAGATACATATACATGTATATTGATATACATATACATATGTATGTATACATATACCTATACATATATCATAGTAATAGACATAATGTTAGGATATGTGCTTATATAAATATATGTGTGCATACCACATAAAATACCTAGTAAATATGAACATGCATATACATTGTAATATACTATGTGTAGTCTAAAAAATATAAAAATTTATCTTATTTATGCATAATAATGTATAGTCTATAACGTACGATACTCCAATAGATGCAGTACATAAAAATACATGTTTTATATATTCAACAAGCAAAAGTGAATATACCGTGGCCAGAAACAAATAACAAGCCCTTAATATAGTTAACACTTAAATAAACATAAAACTAAACCATAATTTTACATTATCGTATGTACCAAAAGGACATGTATTGAGAGTCTGGAAAAACCAAGTTCTGTTGAGGATGTGGAGCCATTATAACACCAAGTCAGTTCTGGTGGCATGTGGATTGTTACAACCACATTGGAAAACAATCTGCAGTATTTTAACAGTCTTTACATTTATAAATAAGAACACAGAGGATCCACTGATCAATGTACATATGCTGGGGTAACTCGGTCATAGGTTTGCCTAAGGACACTTGCAAAAATAGGTCACTGCCGTATTGTTCTTTAAAATAAACGAAATGTCTGAAATGCACATCAGTAGGATAATGGATTTTAAAAGTCGCAGTCAGAGTGAAATCAAATATGGCAATTAAAAATAATGCCATTTTATAAAAGCTGGTAATATAAAAACGTCATTCAGCATGTCACCTTATTGATAATGTCCCCGTAATATATATATATATATATATATATATATATATATATAATATATGTAATAACTATTAGTTACAAAATGAAGAAAGAACTGATATGCCTAAAAAACTTCAGGCAGAATTTAACTTTTATTGAAGGAAAACAGAGGATTAAAAATGAGGAATAAAACAGAGAAAATGTCCTATATGATATTTTTTTTTGATTTTATACTTAATTAATAAATGATCTCAGATATTCCTATACTGAATAGTTGGATCGGGATTCTTGTTTTATTATACTGCTTGCTTAGTTTCTATTTCTAATTTACATGTGTCTATTTTTTAAAATGATACATGTGACATAAAATAATATGTGTGACATGTCATATAATGTATAACATATATGTGTACACGTGCGTACACATACATACACGTGTGTAAAATTGCATTTATATGTATATGTGTGCATATACATACACACATACATGTACATGTATGTTTATATCCATGTACATATACATTTGTATATATGTCTACAAATAAATATACGTATATAATTTTAATAGGCATAATATGTTTAAATACATCCTTATATAATTACATGTATATATGCCACATGAAATATATAGAAAATATGAACATGCATATGCATTGTAATATACTATGTGCGGTATAGAAAAGATAAAAATATATGTTATTTATGCATAATAATGTATAATATTAATCTGCAATACTCAAATAGATGCATCATATAAAAATACATGTTCTGTATATTAATAAAGTAAAAGTGAATATGATTTGTCCAGAAACATACAAGAAACCCTTAAGATTGTTAATAATTAAATAAACATGAAACTAAACCATAATTTTAAATTTTTGTGTGTTCCAGAATGGCAGATATTGAGAATCTGAAATAACCATGTTCTGTTGAAAGGGTGGAGTCTTTATAACTCCTAGTCAGTGCTGGTGGAAATGTGGATTGGTACAATCCTTAGGAAAACAATTTGCATTATTTTCAGTCTTTACATTTATAAATGAGAACACAGAGGATCCACTCATCACAGTACATATCATGGAGAAATTCGATCATAGGTTTACTTGGGGATGTTTACAAAAGAAGGTGCCTGACATACTGTTCTTTAAAATAAACACGATACAACTCAAATGACCATCAATAGGATAACGGATTATAAAAGTCGCAGTCAGAGTGAAATAAAATATGGTAATTAAAATAATAGAATGATATCAAAAAGCTAGTAATATAAAAACGGCATTGAGTATGTCACCATATTGATAATGTCCCCGTCCTATATATATGATATATGTAATAACTATTGGCTATACTATGAAGAAAGAAATGATGTGCTTAAACAAATTCAGGTAGTTTTGAACTTGTAATGAAAAGAAACAAGAGGAAAAAAAAGTGAGGAATTAGACACAGAAAATACCCTGTATCACATTATGTTTTTCATTTTACATTCAATTAATACATAATCTCAGATATTCGTATACCGAATAGTTCGATCTGGATCCTTGTCTTATTATATTGCTTACTTATTTACTTAATTCTAATGTATGTGTTGATATTTTTAAAAAATATTATATGTGGCATACAATAATGTGACATCATATATATTTTATGTGACATATATTAATATATGAGACATATGCAATAGAATATATGTGACAATGTCAATATGTCAATAATATATGTGACACATGACATATAACATGACATATATATGTATATGTGTAAATATGTACATATACATATATGTACACGTATACAGATACATATACATGTATATTGATATACATGTACATATGTATGTATACATATACCTATACATATATCATAGTAATAGACATAATTTTAGGATATGTGCTTATATAAATATATGTGTGCATACCATATAAAATACCTAGTAAATATGAACATGCGTATACATTGTAATATACTATGTGTAGTCTAGAAAATATAAAAATTTATCTTATTTATGCATAATAATGTATAGTCTATAACGTACGATACTCCAATAGATGCAGTACATAAAAATACATGTTTTATATATTCAACAAGCAAAAGTGAATATACCGTGGCCAGAAACAAATAACAAGCCCTTAATATAGTTAACACTTAAATAAACATAAAACTAAACCATAATTTTACATTATCGTATGTACCAAAATGACATGTATTGAGAGTCTGGAAAAACCAAGTTCTGTTGAGGATGTGGAGCCATTATAACACCAAGTCAGTTCTGGTGGCATGTGGATTGTTACAACCACATTGGAAAACAATCTGCAGTATTTTAACAGTCTTCACATTTATAAATAAGAACACAGAGGATCCACTGATCAATGTACATATGCTGGGGTAACTCGGTCATAGGTTTGCCTAAGGACACTTACAAAAATAGGTCACTGCCGTATTGTTCTTTAAAATAAACGAAATGTCTGAAATGCACATCAGTAGGATAATGGATTTTAAAAGTCGCAGTCAGAGTCAAATCCAATATGGTAATTAAAAATATTGCCATTTTATAAAAGCTGGTAATGTAAAAACTTCATTCATCATGTCACCTTGTTGATAATGCCCCCCTAATATATATATATATATATATATATATATATATATATATATATATATATATATATATATATGTAATATATGTAATAACTATTAGTTACAAAATGAAGAAAGAACTGATATGCCTAAACAACTTCAGGCAGAATTTAACTTTTATTGAAGGAAAACAGAGGATTAAAAATGAGTAATAAAACAGAGAAAATATCCTATATGATATTTTTTTTTTGATTTTATACTTAATTAATAAATGATCTCAGATATTCCTATACTGAATAGTTGGATCGGGATTCTTGTTTTATTATACTGCTTGCTTATTTTCTATTTCTAATTTACATGTGTCTATTTTTTAAAATGATACATGTGACATAAATAATATATGTGACATGTCATATAATGTATAACATATATGTGTACACGTGCGTACACATACATACACGTGTGTAAAATTGCACTTATATGTATATGTGTGCATATACATACACACATACATGTACATGTATGTTTATATCCATGTACATATACATTTGTATATATGTCTACAAAAAATATACGTATATAATTTTAATAGGCATAATATGTTTAAATACATCCTTATATAATTATATGTATATATGCCACATGAAATATATAGAAAATATGAACATGCATATGCATTGTAATATACTATGTGCAGTATAGAAAAGATAAAAATATATGTTATTTATGCATAATAATGTATAATATTAATCTGCAATACTCAAATAGATGCATCATATAAAAATACATGTTTTGTATATTCATAAAGTAAAAGTGAATATGATTTGGCCAGAAACATACAAGAAACCCTTAAGATTGTTAATAATTAAATAAACATGAAACTAAACCATAATTTTAAATTTTTGTGTGTTCCAGAATGGCAGATATTGAGAATCTGAAATAACCATGTTCTGTTGAAAGGGTGGAGTCTTTATAACTCCTAGTCAGTGCTGGTGGAAATGTGGATTGGTACAATCCTTAGGAAAACAATTTGCATTATTTTCAGTCTTTACATTTATAAATGAGAACACAGAGGATCCACTCATCACAGTACATATCATGGAGAAATTCGATCATAGGTTTACTTGGGGATGTTTACAAAAGAAGGTGCCTGACATACTGTTCTTTAAAATAAACACGATACAACTCAAATGACCATCAATAGGATAACGGATTATAAAAGTCGCAGTCAGAGTGAAATAAAATATGGTAATTAAAATAACAGCATGATATAAAAAAGCTAGTAATAAAGAAACGGCATTGAGTATGTCACCATATTGATAATGTCCCCGTACTATATATATGATATATGTAATAACTATTGGCTATACTATGAAGAAAGAAATGATGTGCTTAAACAAATTCAGGTAGTTTTGAACTTGTAATGAAAAGAAACAAGATGGAAAAAAAGTGAGGAATTAGACACAGAAAATACCCTGTATCACATATGTTTTTCATTTTACATTCAATTAATACATAATCTCAGATATTCCTATACCGAATAGTTCGATCTGGATCCTTGTCTTATTATATTGCTTACTTATTTACTTAATTCTAATGTATGTGTTGCTATTTTTAAAATATATTATATGTGGCATACAATAATGTGACATCATATATATTTTATGTGACATATATTAATATATGAGACATATGCAATAGAATGTATGTGACAATGTCAATATGTCAATAATATATGTGACACATGACATATAATATGACATATATATGTATATGTGTAAATATGTACATATACATATATGTACACGTATACAGATACATATACATGTATATTGATATACATATACATATGTATGTATACATATACCTATACATATATCATAGTAATAGACATAATGTTAGGATATGTGCTTATATAAATATATGTGTGCATACCACATAAAATACCTAGTAAATATGAACATGCATATACATTGTAATATACTATGTGTAGTCTAAAAAATATAAAAATTTATCTTATTTATGCATAATAATGTATAGTCTATAACGTACGATACTCCAATAGATGCAGTACATAAAAATACATGTTTTATATATTCAACAAGCAAAAGTGAATATACCGTGGCCAGAAACAAATAACAAGCCCTTAATATAGTTAACACTTAAATAAACATAAAACTAAACCATAATTTTACATTATCGTATGTACCAAAAGGACATGTATTGAGAGTCTGGAAAAACCAAGTTCTGTTGAGGATGTGGAGCCATTATAACACCAAGTCAGTTCTGGTGGCATGTGGATTGTTACAACCACATTGGAAAACAATCTGCAGTATTTTAACAGTCTTTACATTTATAAATAAGAACACAGAGGATCCACTGATCAATGTACATATGCTGGGGTAACTCGGTCATAGGTTTGCCTAAGGACACTTGCAAAAATAGGTCACTGCCGTATTGTTCTTTAAAATAAACGAAATGTCTGAAATGCACATCAGTAGGATAATGGATTTTAAAAGTCGCAGTCAGAGTGAAATCAAATATGGCAATTAAAAATAATGCCATTTTATAAAAGCTGGTAATATAAAAACGTCATTCAGCATGTCACCTTATTGATAATGTCCCCGTAATATATATATATATATATATATATATATATATATATAATATATGTAATAACTATTAGTTACAAAATGAAGAAAGAACTGATATGCCTAAAAAACTTCAGGCAGAATTTAACTTTTATTGAAGGAAAACAGAGGATTAAAAATGAGGAATAAAACAGAGAAAATGTCCTATATGATATTTTTTTTTGATTTTATACTTAATTAATAAATGATCTCAGATATTCCTATACTGAATAGTTGGATCGGGATTCTTGTTTTATTATACTGCTTGCTTAGTTTCTATTTCTAATTTACATGTGTCTATTTTTTAAAATGATACATGTGACATAAAATAATATGTGTGACATGTCATATAATGTATAACATATATGTGTACACGTGCGTACACATACATACACGTGTGTAAAATTGCATTTATATGTATATGTGTGCATATACATACACACATACATGTACATGTATGTTTATATCCATGTACATATACATTTGTATATATGTCTACAAATAAATATACGTATATAATTTTAATAGGCATAATATGTTTAAATACATCCTTATATAATTACATGTATATATGCCACATGAAATATATAGAAAATATGAACATGCATATGCATTGTAATATACTATGTGCGGTATAGAAAAGATAAAAATATATGTTATTTATGCATAATAATGTATAATATTAATCTGCAATACTCAAATAGATGCATCATATAAAAATACATGTTCTGTATATTAATAAAGTAAAAGTGAATATGATTTGTCCAGAAACATACAAGAAACCCTTAAGATTGTTAATAATTAAATAAACATGAAACTAAACCATAATTTTAAATTTTTGTGTGTTCCAGAATGGCAGATATTGAGAATCTGAAATAACCATGTTCTGTTGAAAGGGTGGAGTCTTTATAACTCCTAGTCAGTGCTGGTGGAAATGTGGATTGGTACAATCCTTAGGAAAACAATTTGCATTATTTTCAGTCTTTACATTTATAAATGAGAACACAGAGGATCCACTCATCACAGTACATATCATGGAGAAATTCGATCATAGGTTTACTTGGGGATGTTTACAAAAGAAGGTGCCTGACATACTGTTCTTTAAAATAAACACGATACAACTCAAATGACCATCAATAGGATAACGGATTATAAAAGTCGCAGTCAGAGTGAAATAAAATATGGTAATTAAAATAATAGAATGATATCAAAAAGCTAGTAATATAAAAACGGCATTGAGTATGTCACCATATTGATAATGTCCCCGTCCTATATATATGATATATGTAATAACTATTGGCTATACTATGAAGAAAGAAATGATGTGCTTAAACAAATTCAGGTAGTTTTGAACTTGTAATGAAAAGAAACAAGAGGAAAAAAAAGTGAGGAATTAGACACAGAAAATACCCTGTATCACATTATGTTTTTCATTTTACATTCAATTAATACATAATCTCAGATATTCGTATACCGAATAGTTCGATCTGGATCCTTGTCTTATTATATTGCTTACTTATTTACTTAATTCTAATGTATGTGTTGATATTTTTAAAAAATATTATATGTGGCATACAATAATGTGACATCATATATATTTTATGTGACATATATTAATATATGAGACATATGCAATAGAATATATGTGACAATGTCAATATGTCAATAATATATGTGACACATGACATATAACATGACATATATATGTATATGTGTAAATATGTACATATACATATATGTACACGTATACAGATACATATACATGTATATTGATATACATGTACATATGTATGTATACATATACCTATACATATATCATAGTAATAGACATAATTTTAGGATATGTGCTTATATAAATATATGTGTGCATACCATATAAAATACCTAGTAAATATGAACATGCGTATACATTGTAATATACTATGTGTAGTCTAGAAAATATAAAAATTTATCTTATTTATGCATAATAATGTATAGTCTATAACGTACGATACTCCAATAGATGCAGTACATAAAAATACATGTTTTATATATTCAACAAGCAAAAGTGAATATACCGTGGCCAGAAACAAATAACAAGCCCTTAATATAGTTAACACTTAAATAAACATAAAACTAAACCATAATTTTACATTATCGTATGTACCAAAATGACATGTATTGAGAGTCTGGAAAAACCAAGTTCTGTTGAGGATGTGGAGCCATTATAACACCAAGTCAGTTCTGGTGGCATGTGGATTGTTACAACCACATTGGAAAACAATCTGCAGTATTTTAACAGTCTTCACATTTATAAATAAGAACACAGAGGATCCACTGATCAATGTACATATGCTGGGGTAACTCGGTCATAGGTTTGCCTAAGGACACTTACAAAAATAGGTCACTGCCGTATTGTTCTTTAAAATAAACGAAATGTCTGAAATGCACATCAGTAGGATAATGGATTTTAAAAGTCGCAGTCAGAGTCAAATCCAATATGGTAATTAAAAATATTGCCATTTTATAAAAGCTGGTAATATAAAAACGTCATTCATCATGTCACCTTGTTGATAATGCCCCCCTAATATATATATATATATATATATATATACATATATATATATGTAATATATGTAATAACTATTAGTTACAAAATGAAGAAAGAACTGATATGCCTAAACAACTTCAGGCAGAATTTAACTTTTATTGAAGGAAAACAGAGGATTAAAAATGAGGAATAAAACAGAGAAAATGTCCTATATGATATTTTTTTTTTGATTTTATACTTAATTAATAAATGATCTCAGATATTCCTATACTGAATAGTTGGATCGGGATTCTTGTTTTATTATACTGCTTGCTTATTTTCTATTTCTAATTTACATGTGTCTATTTTTTAAAATGATACATGTGACATAAAATAATATGTGTGACATGTCATATAATGTATAACATATATGTGTACACGTGCGTACACATACATACACGTGTGTAAAATTGCACTTATATGTATATGTGTGCAT
Source organism: Rhinolophus hipposideros (assembly GCF_964194185.1). Lineage (NCBI taxonomy): Eukaryota > Metazoa > Chordata > Mammalia > Chiroptera > Rhinolophidae > Rhinolophus > Rhinolophus hipposideros. Next base: position 336,749 of record NW_027669331.1, read on the forward strand.
ATACATACACACATACATGTACATGTATGTTTATATCCATGTACATATACATTTGTATATATGTCTACAAATAAATATACGTATATAATTTTAATAGACATAATATGTTTAAATACATCCTTATATAATTATATGTATATATGCCACATGAAATATATAGAAAATATGAACATGCATATGCATTGTAATATACTATGTGCGGTATAGAAAAGATAAAAATATATGTTATTTATGCATAATAATGTATAATATTAATCTGCAATACTCAAATAGATGCATCATATAAAAATACATGTTTTGTATTTTCATAAAGTAAAAGTGAATATGATTTGGCCAGAAACATACAAGAAACCCTTAAGATTGTTAATAATTAAATAAACATGAAACTAAACCATAATTTTAAATTTTTGTGTGTTCCAGAATGGCAGATATTGAGAATCTGAAATAACCATGTTCTGTTGAAAGGGTGGAGTCTTTATAACTCCTAGTCAGTGCTGGTGGAAATGTGGATTGGTACAATCCTTAGGAAAACAATTTGCATTATTTTCAGTCTTTACATTTATAAATGAGAACACAGAGGATCCACTCATCACAGTACATATCATGGAGAAATTCGATCATAGGTTTACTTGGGGATGTTTACAAAAGAAGGTGCCTGACATACTGTTCTTTAAAATAAACACGATACAACTCAAATGACCATCAATAGGATAACGGATTATAAAAGTCGCAGTCAGAGTGAAATAAAATATGGCAATTAAAATAACAGCATGATATAAAAAAGCTAGTAATAAAGAAACGGCATTGAGAATGTCACCATATTGATAATGTCCCCGTACTATATATATGATATATGTAATAACTATTGGCTATACTATGAAGAAAGAAATGATGTGCTTAAACAAATTCAGGTAGTTTTGAACTTGTAATGAAAAGAAACAAGCGGGAAAAAAAGTGAGGAATTAGACACAGAAAATACCCTGTATCACATATGTTTTTCATTTTACATTCAATTAATACATAATCTCAGATATTCCTATACCGAATAGTTCGATCTGGATCCTTGTCTTATTATATTGCTTACTTATTTACTTAATTCTAATGTATATGTTGCTATTTTTTAAATATATTATATGTGGCATACAATAATGTGACATCATATATATTTTATGTGACATATATTAATATATGAGACATATGCAATAGAATGTATGTGACAATGTCAATATGTCAATATATGTGACACATGACATATAACATGACATATGTATGTATATGTGTAAATATGTACATATACATATATGTACACGTATACAGATACATATACATTTATATTGATATACATATACATATGTATGTATACATATACCTATACATATATCATAGTAATAGACATAATGTAAGGATATGTGCTTATATAAATATATGTGTGCATACCATATAAAATACCTAGTAAATATGAACATGCGTATACATTGTAATATACTATGTGTAGTCTAGAAAATATAAAAATTTATCTTATTTATGCATAATAATGTATAGTCCATAACGTACGATACTCCAATAGATGTAGTACATAAAAATACATGTTTTATATATTCAACAAGCAAAAGTGAATATACCGTGGCCAGAAACAAATAACAAGCCCTTAATATAGTTAATACTTAAATAAACATAAAACTAAACCATAATTTTACATTATCGTATGTACCAAAAGGACATGTACTGAGAGTCTGGAAAAACCAAGTTCTGTTGAGGATGTGGAGCCATTATAACACCAAGTCAGTGCTGGTGGCATGTATATTGTTACAACCACATTGGAAAACAATCTGCAGTATTTTAACAGTCTTTACATTTATAAATAAGAACACAGAGGATCCACTGATCAATGTACATATGCTGGGGTAACTCGGTCATAGGTTTGCCTAAGGACACTTGCAAAAATAGGTCACTGCCGTATTGTTCTTTAAAATAAACAAAATGTCTGAAATGCACATCAGTAGGATAATGGATTTTAAAAGTCGCAGTCAGAGTGAAATCAAATATGGTAATTAAAAATAATGCCATTTTATAAAAGCTGGTAATATAAAAACGTCATTCAGCATGTCACCTTATTCATAATGTCCCCGTAATATATATATATATATATATATATATATATATATATATATAATATATGTAATAACTATTAGTTACAAAATGAAGAAAGAACTGATATGCCTAAACAACTTCAGGCAGAATTTAACTTTTATTGAAGGAAAACAGAGGATTAAAAATGAGGAATAAAACAGAGAAAATATCCTATACGATATTTTTTTTTATTTTATACTTAATTAATAAATGATCTCAGATATTCCTATACTGAATAGTTGGATCGGGATTCTTGTTTTATTATACTGCTTGCTTATTTTCTATTTCTAATTTACATGTGTCTATTTTTTAAAATGATACATGTGACATAAATAATATATGTGACATGTCATATAATGTATAACATATATGTGTACACGTGCGTACACATACATACACGTGTGTATAATTGCACTTATATGTATATGTGTGCATATACATACACACATACATGTACATGTATGTTTATATCCATGTACATATACATTTGTATATATGTCTACAAATAAATATACGTATATAATTTTAATAGACATAATATGTTTAAATACATCCTTTTATAATTATATGTATATATGCCACATGAAATATATAGAAAATATGAACATGCATATGCATTGTAATATACTATGTGCGGTATAGAAAAGATAAAAATATATGTTATTTATGCATAATAATGTATAATATTAATCTGCAATACTCAAATAGATGCATCATATAAAAATACATGTTTTGTATATTCATAAAGTAAAAGTGAATATGATTTGGCCAGAAACATACAAGAAACCCTTAAGATTGTTAATAATTAAATAAACATGAAACTAAACCATAATTTTAAATTTTTGTGTGTTCCAGAATGGCAGATATTGAGAATCTGAAGTAACCATGTTCTGTTGAAAGGGTGGAGACTTTATAACTCCTAGTCAGTGCTGGTGGAAATGTGGATTGGTACAATCCTTAGGAAAAAAATTTGCATTATTTTCAGTCTTTACATTTATAAATGAGAACACAGAGGATCCACTCATCACAGTACATATCATGGAGAAATTCGATCATAGGTTTACTTGGGGATGTTTACAAAAGAAGGTGCCTGACACACTGTTCTTTAAAATAAACACGATACAACTCAAATGACCATCAATAGGATAACGGATTATAAAAGTCGCAGTCAGAGTGAAATAAAATATGGTAATTAAAATAATAGCATGATATCAAAAAGCTAGTAATATAAAAACGGCATTGAGTATGTCACCATATTGATAATGTCCCCGTACTATATATATGATATATGTAATAACTATTGGCTATACTATGAAGAAAGAAATGATGTGCTTAAACAAATTCAGGTAGTTTTGAACTTGTAATGAAAAGAAACAAGAGGAAAAAAAAGTGAGGAATTAGACACAGAAAATACCCTGTATCACATTATGTTTTTCATTTTACATTCAATTAATACATAATCTCAGATATTCCTATACCAAATAGTTCGATCTGGATCCTTGTCTTATTATATTGCTTACTTATTTACTTAATTCTAATGTATGTGTTGCTATTTTTAAAAAATATTATATGTGGCATACAATAATGTGACATCATATATATTTTATGTGACATATATTAATATATGAGACATATGCAATTGAATATATGTGACAATGTCAATATGTCAATAATATATGTGACACATGACATATAATATGACATATATATGTATATGTGTAAATAAGTACATATACATATATGTACACGTATACAGATACATATACATGTATATTGATATACATATACATATGTATGTTTACATATACCTATACATATATCATAGTAATAGACATAATGTTAGGATATGTGCTTATATAAATATATGGGTGCATACCATATAAAATACCTAGTAAATATGAACATGCGTATACATTGTAATATACTATGTGTAGTCTAGAAAATATAAAAATTTATCTTATTTATGCATAATAATGTATAGTCTATAACGTACGATACTCCAATAGATGCAGTACATAAAAATACATGTTTTATATATTCAACAAGCAAAAGTGAATATACCGTGGCCAGAAACAAATAACAAGCCCTTAATATAGTTAATACTTAAATAAACATAAAACTAAACCATAATTTTACATTATCGTATGTACCAAAAGGACATGTATTGAGAGTCTGGAAAAACCAAGTTCTGTTGAGGATGTGGAGCCATTATAACACCAAGTCAGTTCTGGTGGCATGTGGATTGTTACAACCACATTGGAAAACAATCTGCAGTATTTTAACAGTCTTCACATTTATAAATAAGAACACAGAGGATCCACTGATCAATGTACATATGCTGGGGTAACTCGGTCATAGGTTTGCCTAAGGACACTTGCAAAAATAGGTCACTGCCGTATTGTTCTTTAAAATAAACGAAATGTCTGAAATGCACATCAGTAGGATAATGGATTTTAAAAGTCGCAGTCAGAGTGAAATCAAATATGGCACTTAAAAATAATGCCATTTTATAAAAGCTGGTAATATAAAAACGTCATTCAGCATGTCACCTTATTGATAATGTCCCCGTAATATATATATATATATATATATATATATATATATATATATATATATATATATATATATATATATATATATATATATATGTAATAACTATTAGTTACAAAATGAAGAAAGAACTGATATGCCTAAAAAACTTCAGGCAGAATTTAACTTTTATTGAAGGAAAACAGAGGATTAAAAATGAGGAATAAAACAGAGAAAATGTCCTATATGATATTTTTTTTTGATTTTATACTTAATTAATAAATGATCTCAGATATTCCTATACTGAATAGTTGGATCGGGATTCTTGTTTTATTATACTGCTTGCTTAGTTTCTATTTCTAATTTACATGTGTCTATTTTTTAAAATGATACATGTGACATAAAATAATATGTGTGACATGTCATATAATGTATAACATATATGTGTACACGTGCGTACACATACATACACGTGTGTAAAATTGCACTTATATGTATATGTGTGCATATACATACACACATACATGTACATGTATGTTTATATCCATGTACATATACATTTGTATATATGTCTACAAATAAATATACGTATATAATTTTAATAGGCATAATATGTTTAAATACATCCTTATATAATTACATGTATATATGCCACATGAAATATATAGAAAATATGAACATGCATATGCATTGTAATATACTATGTGCGGTATAGAAAAGATAAAAATATATGTTATTTATGCATAATAATGTATAATATTAATCTGCAATACTCAAATAGATGCATCATATAAAAATACATGTTCTGTATATTAATAAAGTAAAAGTGAATATGATTTGTCCAGAAACATACAAGAAACCCTTAAGATTGTTAATAATTAAATAAACATGAAACTAAACCATAATTTTAAATTTTTGTGTGTTCCAGAATTGCAGATATTGAGAATCTGAAATAACCATGTTCTGTTGAAAGGGTGGAGTCTTTATAACTCCTAGTCAGTGCTGGTGGAAATGTGGATTGGTACAATCCTTAGGAAAACAATTTGCATTATTTTCAGTCTTTACATTTATAAATGAGAACACAGAGGATCCACTCATCACAGTACATATCATGGAGAAATTCGATCATAGGTTTACTTGGGGATGTTTACAAAAGAAGGTGCCTGACATACTGTTCTTTAAAATAAACACGATACAACTCAAATGACCATCAATAGGATAACGGATTATAAAAGTCGCAGTCAGAGTGAAATAAAATATGGTAATTAAAATAATAGAATGATATCAAAAAGCTAGTAATATAAAAACGGCATTGAGTATGTCACCATATTGATAATGTCCCCGTCCTATATATATGATATATGTAATAACTATTGGCTATACTATGAAGAAAGAAATGATGTGCTTAAACAAATTCAGGTAGTTTTGAACTTGTAATGAAAAGAAACAAGAGGAAAAAAAAGTGAGGAATTAGACACAGAAAATACCCTGTATCACATTATGTTTTTCATTTTACATTCAATTAATACATAATCTCAGATATTCGTATACCGAATAGTTCGATCTGGATCCTTGTCTTATTATATTGCTTACTTATTTACTTAATTCTAATGTATGTGTTGATATTTTTAAAAAATATTATATGTGGCATACAATAATGTGACATCATATATATTTTATGTGACATATATTAATATATGAGACATATGCAATAGAATATATGTGACAATGTCAATATGTCAATAATATATGTGACACATGACATATAACATGACATATATATGTATATGTGTAAATATGTACATATACATATATGTACACGTATACAGATACATATACATGTATATTGATATACATGTACATATGTATGTATACATATACCTATACATATATCATAGTAATAGACATAATTTTAGGATATGTGCTTATATAAATATATGTGTGCATACCATATAAAATACCTAGTAAATATGAACATGCGTATACATTGTAATATACTATGTGTAGTCTAGAAAATATAAAAATTTATCTTATTTATGCATAATAATGTATAGTCTATAACGTACGATACTCCAATAGATGCAGTACATAAAAATACATGTTTTATATATTCAACAAGCAAAAGTGAATATACCGTGGCCAGAAACAAATAACAAGCCCTTAATATAGTTAACACTTAAATAAACATAAAACTAAACCATAATTTTACATTATCGTATGTACCAAAAGGACATGTATTGAGAGTCTGGAAAAACCAAGTTCTGTTGAGGATGTGGAGCCATTATAACACCAAGTCAGTTCTGGTGGCATGTGGATTGTTACAACCACATTGGAAAACAATCTGCAGTATTTTAACAGTCTTCACATTTATAAATAAGAACACAGAGGATCCACTGATCAATGTACATATGCTGGGGTAACTCGGTCATAGGTTTGCCTAAGGACACTTACAAAAATAGGTCACTGCCGTATTGTTCTTTAAAATAAACGAAATGTCTGAAATGCACATCAGTAGGATAATGGATTTTAAAAGTCGCAGTCAGAGTCAAATCCAATATGGTAATTAAAAATATTGCCATTTTATAAAAGCTGGTAATATAAAAACGTCATTCATCATGTCACCTTGTTGATAATGCCCCCCTAATATATATATATATATATATATATATATATATATATATATATATATATATATACATATATATATATATGTAATATATGTAATAACTATTAGTTACAAAATGAAGAAAGAACTGATATGCCTAAACAACTTCAGGCAGAATTTAACTTTTATTGAAGGAAAACAGAGGATTAAAAATGAGGAATAAAACAGAGAAAATGTCCTATATGATATTTTTTTTTTGATTTTATACTTAATTAATAAATGATCTCAGATATTCCTATACTGAATAGTTGGATCGGGATTCTTGTTTTATTATACTGCTTGCTTATTTTCTATTTCTAATTTACATGTGTCTATTTTTTAAAATGATACATGTGACATAAAATAATATGTGTGACATGTCATATAATGTATAACATATATGTGTACACGTGCGTACACATACATACACGTGTGTAAAATTGCACTTATATGTATATGTGTGCATATACATACACACATACATGTACATGTATGTTTATATCCATGTACATATACATTTGTATATATGTCTACAAATAAATATACGTATATAATTTTAATAGACATAATATGTTTAAATACATCCTTATATAATTATATGTATATATGCCACATGAAATATATAGAAAATATGAACATGCATATGCATTGTAATATACTATGTGCGGTATAGAAAAGATAAAAATATATGTTATTTATGCATAATAATGTATAATATTAATCTGCAATACTCAAATAGATGCATCATATAAAAATACATGTTTTGTATTTTCATAAAGTAAAAGTGAATATGATTTGGCCAGAAACATACAAGAAACCCTTAAGATTGTTAATAATTAAATAAACATGAAACTAAACCATAATTTTAAATTTTTGTGTGTTCCAGAATGGCAGATATTGAGAATCTGAAATAACCATGTTCTGTTGAAAGGGTGGAGTCTTTATAACTCCTAGTCAGTGCTGGTGGAAATGTGGATTGGTACAATCCTTAGGAAAACAATTTGCATTATTTTCAGTCTTTACATTTATAAATGAGAACACAGAGGATCCACTCATCACAGTACATATCATGGAGAAATTCGATCATAGGTTTACTTGGGGATGTTTACAAAAGAAGGTGCCTGACATACTGTTCTTTAAAATAAACACGATACAACTCAAATGACCATCAATAGGATAACGGATTATAAAAGTCGCAGTCAGAGTGAAATAAAATATGGCAATTAAAATAACAGCATGATATAAAAAAGCTAGTAATAAAGAAACGGCATTGAGAATGTCACCATATTGATAATGTCCCCGTACTATATATATGATATATGTAATAACTATTGGCTATACTATGAAGAAAGAAATGATGTGCTTAAACAAATTCAGGTAGTTTTGAACTTGTAATGAAAAGAAACAAGCGGGAAAAAAAGTGAGGAATTAGACACAGAAAATACCCTGTATCACATATGTTTTTCATTTTACATTCAATTAATACATAATCTCAGATATTCCTATACCGAATAGTTCGATCTGGATCCTTGTCTTATTATATTGCTTACTTATTTACTTAATTCTAATGTATATGTTGCTATTTTTTAAATATATTATATGTGGCATACAATAATGTGACATCATATATATTTTATGTGACATATATTAATATATGAGACATATGCAATAGAATGTATGTGACAATGTCAATATGTCAATATATGTGACACATGACATATAACATGACATATGTATGTATATGTGTAAATATGTACATATACATATATGTACACGTATACAGATACATATACATTTATATTGATATACATATACATATGTATGTATACATATACCTATACATATATCATAGTAATAGACATAATGTAAGGATATGTGCTTATATAAATATATGTGTGCATACCATATAAAATACCTAGTAAATATGAACATGCGTATACATTGTAATATACTATGTGTAGTCTAGAAAATATAAAAATTTATCTTATTTATGCATAATAATGTATAGTCCATAACGTACGATACTCCAATAGATGTAGTACATAAAAATACATGTTTTATATATTCAACAAGCAAAAGTGAATATACCGTGGCCAGAAACAAATAACAAGCCCTTAATATAGTTAATACTTAAATAAACATAAAACTAAACCATAATTTTACATTATCGTATGTACCAAAAGGACATGTACTGAGAGTCTGGAAAAACCAAGTTCTGTTGAGGATGTGGAGCCATTATAACACCAAGTCAGTGCTGGTGGCATGTATATTGTTACAACCACATTGGAAAACAATCTGCAGTATTTTAACAGTCTTTACATTTATAAATAAGAACACAGAGGATCCACTGATCAATGTACATATGCTGGGGTAACTCGGTCATAGGTTTGCCTAAGGACACTTGCAAAAATAGGTCACTGCCGTATTGTTCTTTAAAATAAACGAAATGTCTGAAATGCACATCAGTAGGATAATGGATTTTAAAAGTCGCAGTCAGAGTGAAATCAAATATGGTAATTAAAAATAATGCCATTTTATAAAAGCTGGTAATATAAAAACGTCATTCAGCATGTCACCTTATTCATAATGTCCCCGTAATATATATATATATATATATATATATATATATATATATATATAATATATGTAATAACTATTAGTTACAAAATGAAGAAAGAACTGATATGCCTAAACAACTTCAGGCAGAATTTAACTTTTATTGAAGGAAAACAGAGGATTAAAAATGAGGAATAAAACAGAGAAAATATCCTATACGATATTTTTTTTTATTTTATACTTAATTAATAAATGATCTCAGATATTCCTATACTGAATAGTTGGATCGGGATTCTTGTTTTATTATACTGCTTGCTTATTTTCTATTTCTAATTTACATGTGTCTATTGTTTAAAATGATACATGTGACATAAATAATATATGTGACATGTCATATAATGTATAACATATATGTGTACACGTGCGTACACATACATACACGTGTGTATAATTGCACTTATATGTATATGTGTGCATATACATACACACATACATGTACATGTATGTTTATATCCATGTACATATACATTTGTATATATGTCTACAAATAAATATACGTATATAATTTTAATAGACATAATATGTTTAAATACATCCTTTTATAATTATATGTATATATGCCACATGAAATATATAGAAAATATGAACATGCATATGCATTGTAATATACTATGTGCGGTATAGAAAAGATAAAAATATATGTTATTTATGCATAATAATGTATATTAATCTGCAATACTCAAATAGATGCATCATATAAAAATACATGTTTTGTATATTCATAAAGTAAAAGTGAATATGATTTGGCCAGAAACATACAAGAAACCCTTAAGATTGTTAATAATTAAATAAACATGAAACTAAACCATAATTTTAAATTTTTGTGTGTTCCAGAATGGCAGATATTGAGAATCTGAAGTAACCATGTTCTGTTGAAAGGGTGGAGACTTTATAACTCCTAGTCAGTGCTGGTGGAAATGTGGATTGGTACAATCCTTAGGAAAAAAATTTGCATTATTTTCAGTCTTTACATTTATAAATGAGAACACAGAGGATCCACTCATCACAGTACATATCATGGAGAAATTCGATCATAGGTTTACTTGGGGATGTTTACAAAAGAAGGTGCCTGACACACTGTTCTTTAAAATAAACACGATACAACTCAAATGACCATCAATAGGATAACGGATTATAAAAGTCGCAGTCAGAGTGAAATAAAATATGGTAATTAAAATAATAGCATGATATCAAAAAGCTAGTAATATAAAAACGGCATTGAGTATGTCACCATATTGATAATGTCCCCGTACTATATATATGATATATGTAATAACTATTGGCTATACTATGAAGAAAGAAATGATGTGCTTAAACAAATTCAGGTAGTTTTGAACTTGTAATGAAAAGAAACAAGAGGAAAAAAAAGTGAGGAATTAGACACAGAAAATACCCTGTATCACATTATGTTTTTCATTTTACATTCAATTAATACATAATCTCAGATATTCCTATACCAAATAGTTCGATCTGGATCCTTGTCTTATTATATTGCTTACTTATTTACTTAATTCTAATGTATGTGTTGCTATTTTTAAAAAATATTATATGTGGCATACAATAATGTGACATCATATATATTTTATGTGACATATATTAATATATGAGACATATGCAATTGAATATATGTGACAATGTCAATATGTCAATAATATATGTGACACATGACATATAATATGACATATATATGTATATGTGTAAATAAGTACATATACATATATGTACACGTATACAGATACATATACATGTATATTGATATACATATACATATGTATGTTTACATATACCTATACATATATCATAGTAATAGACATAATGTTAGGATATGTGCTTATATAAATATATGGGTGCATACCATATAAAATACCTAGTAAATATGAACATGCGTATACATTGTAATATACTATGTGTAGTCTAGAAAATATAAAAATTTATCTTATTTATGCATAATAATGTATAGTCTATAACGTACGATACTCCAATAGATGCAGTACATAAAAATACATGTTTTATATATTCAACAAGCAAAAGTGAATATACCGTGGCCAGAAACAAATAACAAGCCCTTAATATAGTTAATACTTAAATAAACATAAAACTAAACCATAATTTTACATTATCGTATGTACCAAAAGGACATGTATTGAGAGTCTGGAAAAACCAAGTTCTGTTGAGGATGTGGAGCCATTATAACACCAAGTCAGTTCTGGTGGCATGTGGATTGTTACAACCACATTGGAAAACAATCTGCAGTATTTTAACAGTCTTCACATTTATAAATAAGAACACAGAGGATCCACTGATCAATGTACATATGCTGGGGTAACTCGGTCATAGGTTTGCCTAAGGACACTTACAAAAATAGGTCACTGCCGTATTGTTCTTTAAAATAAAGGAAATGTCTGAAATGCACATCAGTAGGATAATGGATTTTAAAAGTCGCAGTCAGAGTCAAATCCAATATGGTAATTAAAAATAATGCCATTTTATAAAAGCTGGTAATATAAAAACGTCATTCATCATGTCACCTTGTTGATAATGCCCCCCTAATATATATATATATATAATAACTATTAGTTACAAAATGAAGAAAGAACTGATATGCCTAAACAACTTCAGGCAGAATTTAACTTTTATTGAAGGAAAACAGAGGATTAAAAATGAGGAATAAAACAGAGAAAATGTCCTATATGATATTTTTTTTTGATTTTATACTTAATTAATAAATGATCTCAGATATTCCTATACTGAATAGTTGGATCGGGATTCTTGTTTTATTATACTGCTTGCTTATTTTCTATTTCTAATTTACATGTGTCTATTTTTTAAAATGATACATGTGACATAAAATAATATGTGTGACATGTCATATAATGTATAACATATATGTGTACACGTGCGTACACATACATACACGTGTGTAAAATTGCACTTATATGTATATGTGTGCATATACATACACACATACATGTACATGTATGTTTATATCCATGTACATATACATTTGTATATATGTCTACAAATAAATATACGTATATAATTTTAATAGACATAATATGTTTAAATACATCCTTATATAATTATATGTATATATGCCACATGAAATATATAGAAAATATGAACATGCATATGCATTGTAATATACTATGTGCGGTATAGAAAAGATAAAAATATATGTTATTTATGCATAATAATGTATAATATTAATCTGCAATACTCAAATAGATGCATCATATAAAAATACATGTTTTGTATATTCATAAAGTAAAAGTGAATATGATTTGGCCAGAAACATACAAGAACCCCTTAAGATTGTTAATAATTAAATAAACATGAAACTAAACCATAATTTTAAATTTTTGTGTGTTCCAGAATGGCAGATATTGAGAATCTGAAATAACCATGTTCTGTTGAAAGGGTGGAGTCTTTATAACTCCTAGTCAGTGCTGGTGGAAATGTGGATTGGTACAATCCTTAGGAAAACAATTTGCATTATTTTCAGTCTTTACATTTATAAATGAGAACACAGAGGATCCACTCATCACAGTACATATCATGGAGAAATTCGATCATAGGTTTACTTGGGGATGTTTACAAAAGAAGGTGCCTGACATACTGTTCTTTAAAATAAACACGATACAACTCAAATGACCATCAATAGGATAACGGATTATAAAAGTCGCAGTCAGAGTGAAATAAAATATGGTAAGTAAAATAATAGCATGATATCAAAAAGCTAGTAATATAAAAACGGCATTGAGTATGTCACCATATTGATAATGTCCCCGTACTATATATATGATATATGTAATAACTATTGGCTATACTATGAAGAAAGAAATGATGTGCTTAAACAAATTCAGGTAGTTTTGAACTTGTAATGAAAAGAAACAAGAGGAAAAAAAAGTGAGGAATTAGACACAGAAAATACCCTGTATCACATTATGTTTTTCATTTTACATTCAATTAATACATAATCTCAGATATTCCTATACCGAATAGTTCGATCTGAATCCTTGTCTTATTATATTGCTTACTTATTTACTTAATTCTAATGTATGTGTTGCTATTTTTAAAAAATATTATATGTGGCATACAATAATGTGACATCATATATATTTTATGTGACATATATTAATATATGAGACATATGCAATAGAATATATGTGACAATGTCAATATGTCAATAATATATGTGACACATGACATATAACATGACATATATATGTATATGTGTAAATATGTACATATACATATATGTACACGTATACAGATACATATACATGTATATTGATATACATATACATATGTATGTATACATATACCTATACATATATCATAGTAATAGACATAATGTTAGGATATGTGCTTATATAAATATATGTGTGCATACCATATAAAATACCTAGTAAATATGAACATGCGTATACATTGTAATATACTATGTGTAGTCTAGAAAATATAAAAATTTATCTTATTTATGCATAATAATGTATAGTCTATAACGTACGATACTCCAATAGATGCAGTACATAAAAATATTTGTTTTATATATTCAACAAGCAAAAGTGAATATACCGTGGCCAGAAACAAATAACAAGCCCTTAACATAGTTAATACTTAAATAAACATAAAACTAAACCATAATTTTACATTATCGTATGTACCAAAAGGACATGTATTGAGAGTGGAAAAACCAAGTTCTGTTGAGGATGTGGAGCCATTATAACACCAAGTCAGTTCTGGTGGCATGTGGATTGTTACAACCACATTGGAAAACAATCTGCAGTATTTTAACAGTCTTCACATTTATAAATAAGAACACAGAGGATCCACTGATCAATGTACATATGCTGGGGTAACTCGGTCATAGGTTTGCCTAAGGACACTTACAAAAATAGGTCACTGCCGTATTGTTCTTTAAAATAAACGAAATGTCTGAAATGCACATCAGTAGGATAATGGATTTTAAAAGTCGCAGTCAGAGTCAAATCCAATATGGTAATTAAAAATATTGCCATTTTATAAAAGCTGGTAATGTAAAAACTTCATTCATCATGTCACCTTGTTGATAATGCCCCCCAATATATATATATATATATATATATATATATATATATATATATATATATATATATATATATATATGTAATATATGTAATAACTATTAGTTACAAAATGAAGAAAGAACTGATATGCCTAAACAACTTCAGGCAGAATTTAACTTTTATTGAAGGAAAACAGAGGATTAAAAATGAGGAATAAAACAGAGAAAATATCCTATATGATATTTTTTTTTGATTTTATACTTAATTAATAAATGATCTCAGATATTCCTATACTGAATAGTTGGATCGGGATTCTTGTTTTATTATACTGCTTGCTTATTTTCTATTTCTAATTTACATGTGTCTATTTTTTAAAATGATACATGTGACATAAAATAATATGTGTGACATGTCATATAATGTATAACATATATGTGTACACGTGCGTACACATACATACACGTGTGTAAAATTGCACTTATATGTATATGTGTGCATATACATACACACATACATGTACATGTATGTTTATAACCATGTACATATACATTTGTATATATGTCTACAAATAAATATACGTATATAATTTTAATAGGCATAATATGTTTAAATACATCCTTATATAATTATATGTATATATGCCACATGAAATATATAGAAAATATGAACATGCATATGCATTGTAATATACTATGTGCGGTATAGAAAAGATAAAAATATATGTTATTTATGCATAATAATGTATAATATTAATCTGCAATACTCAAATAGATGCATCATATAAAAATACATGTTTTGTATATTCATAAAGTAAAAGTGAATATGATTTGGCCAGAAACATACTAGAAACCCTTGAGATTGTTAATAATTAAATAAACATGAAACTAAACCATAATTTTAAATTTTTGTGTGTTCCAGAATGGCAAATATTGAGAATCTGAAATAACCATGTTCTGTTGAAAGGGTGGAGTCTTTATAACTCCTAGTCAGTGCTGGTGGAAATGTGGATTGGTACAATCCTTAGGAAAACAATTTGCATTATTTTCAGTCTTTACATTTATAAATGAGAACACAGAGGATCCACTCATCACAGTACATATCATGGAGAAATTCGATCATAGGTTTACTTGGGGATGTTTACAAAAGAAGGTGCCTGACATACTGTTCTTTAAAATAAACACGATACAACTCAAATGACCATCAATAGGATAACGGATTATAAAAGTCGCAGTCAGAGTGAAATAAAATATGGTAATTAAAATAACAGCATGATATAAAAAAGTTAGTAATATATAAACGGCATTGAGTATGTCACCATATTGATAATGTCCCCGTACTATATATATGATATATGTAATAACTATTGGCTATACTATGAAGAAAGAAATGATGTGCTTAAACAAATTCAGGTAGTTTTGAACTTGTAATGAAAAGAAACAAGAGGAAAAAAAAGTGAGGAATTAGACACAGAAAATACCCTGTATCACATATGTTTTTCATTTTACATTCAATTAATACATAATCTCAGATATTCCTATACCGAATAGTTCGATCTGGATCCTTGTCTTATTATATTGCTTACTTATTTACTGAATTCTAATGTATGTGTTGCTATTTTTAAAATATATTATATGTGGCATACAATAATGTGACGTCATATATATTTTATGCGACATATATTAATATATGAGACATATGCAATAGAATGTATGTGACAATGTCAATATGTCAATATATGTGACACATGACATATAACATGACATATATATGTATATGTGTAAATATGTACATATACATATATGTACACGTATACAGATACATATACATGTATATTGATATACATATACATATGTATGTATACATATACCTATACATATATCATAGTAATAGACATAATGTTAGGATATGTGCTTATATAAATATATGTGTGCATACCATATAAAATACCTAGTAAATATGAACATGCGTATACATTGTAATATACTATGTGTAGTCTAGAAAATATAAAAATTTATCTTATTTATGCATAATAATGTATAGTCTATAACGTACGATACTCCAATAGATGCAGTACATAAAAATACATGTTTTATATATTCAACAAGCAAAAGTGAATATACCGTGGCCAGAAACAAATAACAAGCCCTTAATATAGTTAATACTTAAATAAACATAAAACTAAACCATAATTTTACATTATCGTATGTACCAAAAGGACATGTATTGAGAGTCTGGAAAAACCAAGTTCTGTTGAGGATGTGGAGCCATTATAACACCAAGTCAGTTCTGGTGGCATGTGGATTGTTACAACCACATTGGAAAACAATCTGCAGTATTTTAACAGTCTTTACATTTATAAATAAGAACACAGAGGATCCACTGATCAATGTACATATGCTGGGGTAACTCGGTCATAGGTTTGCCTAAGGACACTTGCAAAAATAGGTCACTGCCGTATTGTTCTTTAAAATAAACGAAATGTCTGAAATGCACATCAGTAGGATAATGGATTTTAAAAGTCGCAGTCAGAGTGAAATCAAATATGGCAATTAAAAATAATGCCATTTTATAAAAGCTGGTAATATAAAAACGTCATTCAGCATGTCACCTTATTGATAATGTCCCCGTAATATATATATATATATATATATAATATATGTAATAACTATTAGTTACAAAATGAAGAAAGAACTGATATGCCTAAAAAACTTCAGGCAGAATTTAACTTTTATTGAAGGAAAACAGAGGATTAAAAATGAGGAATAAAACAGAGAAAATGTCCTATATGATATTTTTTTTTGATTTTATACTTAATTAATAAATGATCTCAGATATTCCTATACTGAATAGTTGGATCGGGATTCTTGTTTTATTATACTGCTTGCTTATTTTCTATTTCTAATTTACATGTGTCTATTTTTTAAAATGATACATGTGACATAAAATAATATGTGTGACATGTCATATAATGTATAACATATATGTGTACACGTGCGTACACATACATACACGTGTGTAAAATTGCACTTATATGTATATGTGTGCATATACATACACACATACATGTACATGTATGTTTATATCCATGTACATATACATTTGTATATATGTCTACAAATAAATATACGTATATAATTTTAATAGGCATAATATGTTTAAATACATCCTTATATAATTATATGTATATATGCCACATGAAATATATAGAAAATATGAACATGCATATGCATTGTAATATACTATGTGCGGTATAGAAAAGATAAAAATATATGTTATTTATGCATAATAATGTATAATATTAATCTGCAATACTCAAATAGATGCATCATATAAAAATACATGTTCTGTATATTAATAAAGTAAAAGTGAATATGATTTGTCCAGAAACATACAAGAAACCCTTAAGATTGTTAATAATTAAATAAACATGAAACTAAACCATAATTTTAAATTTTTGTGTGTTCCAGAATGGCAGATATTGAGAATCTGAAATAACCATGTTCTGTTGAAAGGGTGGAGTCTTTATAACTCCTAGTCAGTGCTGGTGGAAATGTGGATTGGTACAATCCTTAGGAAAACAATTTGCATTATTTTCAGTCTTTACATTTATAAATGAGAACACAGAGGATCCACTCATCACAGTACATATCATGGAGAAATTCGATCATAGGTTTACTTGGGGATGTTTACAAAAGAAGGTGCCTGACATACTGTTCTTTAAAATAAACACGATACAACTCAAATGACCATCAATAGGATAACGGATTATAAAAGTCGCAGTCAGAGTGAAATAAAATATGGTAATTAAAATAATAGAATGATATCAAAAAGCTAGTAATATAAAAACGGCATTGAGTATGTCACCATATTGATAATGTCCCCGTCCTATATACATGATATATGTAATAACTATTGGCTATACTATGAAGAAAGAAATGATGTGGTTAAACAATATCAGGTAGTTTTGAACTTGTAATGAAAAGAAACAAGAGGGAAAAAAAGTGAGGAATTAGACACAGAAAATACCCTGTATCACATTATGTTTTTCATTTTACATTCAATTAATACATAATCTCAGATATTCCTATACCGAATAGTTCGATCTGGATCCTTGTCTTATTATATTGCTTACTTATTTACTTAATTCTAATGTATGTGTTGCTATTTTTAAAAAATATTATATGTGGCATACAATAATGTGACATCATATATATTTTATGTGACATATATTAATATATGAGACATATGCAATAGAATATATGTGACAATGTCAATATGTCAATAATATATGTGACACATGACATATATATGTATATGTGTAAATATGTACATATACATATATGTACACGTATACAGATACATATACATGTATATTGATATACATATACATATGTATGTAAACATATACCTATACATATATCATAGTAATAGACATAATGTTAGGATATGTGCTTATATAAATATATGTGTGCATACCATATAAAATACCTAGTAAATATGAACATGCGTATACATTGTAATATACTATGTGTAGTCTAGAAAATATTAAAATTTATCTTATTTATGCATAATAATGTATAGTCTATAACGTACGATACTCCAATAGATGCAGTACATAAAAATACATGTTTTATATATTCAACAAGCAAAAGTGAATATACCGTGGCCAGAAACAAATAACAAGCCCTTAATATAGTTAATACTTAAATAAACATAAAACTAAACCATAATTTTACATTATCGTATGTACCAAAAGGATATGTATTGAGAGTCTGGAAAAACCAAGTTCTGTTGAGGATGTGGAGCCATTATAACACCAAGTCAGTTCTGGTGGCATGTGGATTGTTACAACCACATTGGAAAACAATCTGCAGTATTTTAACAGTCTTTACATTTATAAATAAGAACACAGAGGATCCACTGATCAATGTACATATGCTGGGGTAACTCGGTCATAGGTTTGCCTAAGGACACTTGCAAAAATAGGTCACTGCCGTATTGTTCTTTAAAATAAACGAAATGTCTGAAATGCACATCAGTAGGATAATGGATTTTAAAAGTCGCAGTCAGAGTGAAATCAAATGTGGCAATTAAAAATAATGCCATTTTATAAAAGCTGGTAATATAAAAACGTCATTCAGCATGTCACCTTATTGATAATGTCCCCGTAATATATATATATATATGTATATATATATAATATATGTAATAACTATTAGTTACAAAATGAAGAAAGAACTGATATGCCTAAAAAACTTCAGGCAGAATTTAACTTTTATTGAAGGAAAACAGAGGATTAAAAATGAGGAATAAAACAGAGAAAATGTCCTATATGATATATTTTTTTATTTTATACTTAATTAATAAATGATCTCAGATATTCCTATACTGAATAGTTGGATCGGGATTCTTGTTTTATTATACTGCTTGCTTATTTTCTATTTCTAATTTACATGTGTCTATTTTTTAAAATGATACATATGACATAAAATAATATGTGTGACATGTCATATAATGTATAACATATATGTGTACACGTGCGTACACATACATACACGTGTGTAAAATTGCACTTATATGTATATGTGTGCATATACATACACACATACATGTACATGTATGTTTATGTCCATGTACATATACATTTGTATATATGTCTACAAATAAATATACGTATATAATTTTAATAGACATAATATGTTTAAATACATCCTTATATAATTATATGTATATATGCCACATGAAATATATAGAAAATATGAACATGCGTATGCATTGTAATATACTATGTGCGGTATAGAAAAGATAAAAATATATGTTATTTATGCATAATAATGTATAATATTAATCTGCAATACTCAAATAGATGCATCATATAAAAATACATGTTCTGTATATTAATAAAGTAAAAGTGAATATGATTTGGCCAGAAACATACAAGAAACCCTTAAGATTGTTAATAATTAAATAAACATGAAACTAAACCATAATTTTAAATTTTTGTGTGTTCCAGAATGGCAGATATTGAGAATCTGAAATAACCATGTTCTGTTGAAAGGGTGGAGTCTTTATAACTCCTAGTCAGTGCTGGTGGAAATGTGGATTGGTACAATCCTTAGGAAAACAATTTGCATTATTTTCAGTCTTTACATTTATAAATGAGAACACAGAGGATCCACTCATCACAGTACATATCATGGAGAAATTCGATCATAGGTTTACTTGGGGATGTTTACAAAAGAAGGTGCCTGACATACTGTTCTTTAAAATAAACACGATACAACTCAAATGACCATCAATAGGATAACGGATTATAAAAGTCGCAGTCAGAGTGAAATAAAATATGGTAATTAAAATAATAGAATGATATCAAAAAGCTAGTAATATAAAAACGGCATTGAGTATGTCACCATATTGATAATGTCCCCGTCCTATATATATGATATATGTAATAACTATTGGCTATACTATGAAGAAAGAAATGATGTGCTTAAACAAATTCAGGTAGTTTTGAACTTGTAATGAAAAGAAACAAGAGGAAAAAAAAGTGAGGAATTAGACACAGAAAATACCCTGTATTACATTATGTTTTTCATTTTACATTCAATTAACACATAATCTCAGATATTCCTATACCGAATAGTTCGATCTGGATCCTTGTCTTCTTATATTGCTTACTTATTTACTTAATTCTAATGTATGTGTTGCTATTTTTAAAAAATATTATATGTGGCATACAATAATGTGACATCATATATATTTTATGTGACATATATTAATATATGAGACATATGCAATAGAATGTATGTGACAATGTCAATATGTCAATATATGTGACACATGACATATAACATGACATATATATGTATATGTGTAAATATGTACATATACATATATGTACACGTATACAGATACATATACATGTATATTGATATACATATACATATGTATGTATACATATACCTATACATATATCATAGTAATAGACATAATGTTAGGATATGTGCTTATATAAATATATGTGTGCATACCATATAAAATACCTAGTAAATATGAACATGCGTATACATTGTAATATACTATGCGTAGTCTAGTAAATATAAAAATTTATCTTATTTATGCATAATAATGTATAGTCTATAACGTACGATACTCCAATAGATGCAGTACATAAAAATACATGTTTTATATATTCAACAAGCAAAAGTGAATATACCGTGGCCAGAAACAAATAACAAGCGCTTAATATAGTTAATACTTAAATAAACATAAAACTAAACCATAATTTTACATTATCGTATGTACCAAAAGGACATGTATTGAGAGTCTGGAAAAACCAAGTTCTGTTGAGGATGTGGAGCCATTATAACACCAAGTCAGTTCTGGTGGCATGTATATTGTTACAACCACATTGGAAAACAATCTGCAGTATTTTAACAGTCTTTACATTTATAAATAAGAACACAGAGGATCCACTGATCAATGTACATATGCTGGGGTAACTCGGTCATAGGTTTGCCTTAGGACACTTGCAAAATAGGTCACTGCCGTATTGTTCTTTAAAATAAACGAAATGTCTGAAATGCACATCAGTAGGATAATGGATTTTAAAAGTCGCAGTCAGAGTGAAATCAAATATGGCAATTAAAAATAAAGCCATTTTATAAAAGCTGGTATTATAAAAACGTCATTCAGCATGTCACCTTATTGATAATGTCCCCATAATATATATATATATATATATAATATATGTAATAACTATTAGTTACAAAATGAAGAAAGAACTGATATGCCTAAACAACTTCAGGCAGAATTTAACTTTTATTGAAGGAAAACAGAGGATTAAAAATGAGGAATAAAACAGAGAAAATATCCTATATGATATTTTTTTTTATTTTATACTTAATTAATAAATGATCTCAGATATTCCTATACTGAATAGTTGGATCGGGATTCTTGTTTTATTATACTGCTTGCTTATTTTCTATTTCTAATTTACATGTGTCTATTTTTTAAAATGATACATGTGACATAAAATAATATGTGTGACATGTCATATAATGTATAACATATATGTGTACACGTGCGTACACATACATACACGTGTGTAAAATTGCACTTATATGTATATGTGTGCATATACATACACACATACATGTACATGTATGTTTATATCCATGTACATATACATTTGTATATATGTCTACAAATAAATATACGTATATAATTTTAATAGGCACAATATGTTTAAATACATCTTTATATAATTATATGTATATATGCCACATGAAATATATAGAAAATATGAACATGCGTATGCATTGTAATATACTATGTGCGGTATAGAAAAGATAAAAATATATGTTATTTATGCATAATAATGTATAATATTAATCTGCAATACTCAAATAGATGCATCATATAAAAATACATGTTTTGTATATTCATAAAGTAAAAGTGAATATGATTTGGCCAGAAACATACAAGATACCCTTAAGATTGTTAATAATTAAATAAACATGAAACTAAACCATAATTTTAAATTTTTGTGTGTTCCAGAATGGCAGATATTGAGAATCTGAAATAACCATGTTCTGTTGAAAGGGTGGAGTCTTTATAACTCCTAGTCAGTGCTGGTGGAAATGTGGATTGGTACAATCCTTAGGAAAACAATTTGCATTATTTTCAGTCTTTACATTTATAAATGAGAACACAGAGGATCCACTCATCACAGTACATATCATGGAGAAATTCGATCATAGGTTTACCTGGGGATGTTTACAAAAGAAGGTGCCTGACATACTGTTCTTTAAAATAAACACGATACAGCTCAAATGACCATCAATAGGATAACGGATTATAAAAGTTGCAGTCAGAGTGAAATAAAATATGGTAATTAAAATAACAGCATGATATCAAAAAGCTAGTAATATAAAAACGGCATTGAGTATGTCACCATATTGATAATGTCCCCGTACTATATATATGATATATGTAATAACTATTGGCTATACTATGAAGAAAGAAATGATGTGCTTAAACAATATCAGGTAGTTTTGAACTTGTAATGAAAAGAATCAAGAGGAAAAAAAAGTGAGGAATTAGACACAGAAAATACCCTGTATCACATATGTTTTTCATTTTACACTCAATTAATACATAATCTCAGATATTCCTATACCGAATAGTTCGATCTGGATCCTTGTCTTATTATATTGCTTACTTATTTACTTAATTCTAATGTATGTGTTGCTATTTTTAAAATATATTATATGTGGCATACAATAATGTGACATCATATATATTTTATGTGACATATATTAATATATGAGACATATGCAATAGAATATATGTGACAATGTCAATATGTCGATAATATATGTGACACATGACATATAATATGACATATATATGTATATGTGTAAATATGTACATATACATATATGTACAAGTATACAGATACATATACATGTATATTGATATACATATACATATGTATGTATACATATACCTATACATATATCATAGTAATAGACATAATGTTAGGATATGTGCTTAAATAAATATATGTGTGCATACCATATAAAATACCTAGTAAATATGAACATGCGTATACATTGTAATATACTATGTGTAGTCTAGAAAATATAAAAATTTATCTTATTTATGCATAATAATGTATAGTCTATAACGTACGATACTCCAATAGATGCAGTACATAAAAATACATGTTTTATATATTCAACAAGCAAAAGTGAATATACCGTGGCCAGAAACAAATAACAAGCCCTTAATATAGTTAATACTTAAATAAACATAAAACTAAACCATAATTTTACATTATCGTATGTACCAAAAGGACATGAATTGAGAGTATGGAAAAACCAAGTTCTGTTGAGGATGTGGAGCCATTATAACACCAAGTCAGTTCTGGTGGCATGTGGATTGTTACAACCACATTGGAAAACAATCTGCAGTATTTTAACAGTCTTTACATTTATAAATAAGAACACAGAGGATCCACTGATCAATGTACATATGCTGGGGTAACTCGGTCATAGGTTTGCCTAAGGACACTTGCAAAAATAGGTCACTGCCGTATTGTTCTTTAAAATAAAGGAAATGTCTGAAATGCACATCAGTAGGATAATGGATTTTAAAAGTCGCAGTCAGAGTGAAATCAAATATGGCAATTAAAAATAATGCCATTTTATAAAAGCTGGTAATATAAAAACGTCATTCAGCATGTCACCTTATTGATAATGTCCCCGTAATATATATATATATATATATATATATATATATATATATATATATATATAATATATGTAATAACTATTAGTTACAAAATGAAGAAAGAACTGATATGCCTAAAAAACTTCAGGCAGAATTTAACTTTTATTGAAGGAAAACAGAGGATTAAAAATGAGGAATAAAACAGAGAAAATGTCCTATATGATATATTTTTTTATTTTATACTTAATTAATAAATGATCTCAGATATTCCTATACTGAATAGTTGGATCGGGATTCTTGTTTTATTATACTGCTTGCTTATTTTCTATTTCTAATTTACATGTGTCTATTTTTTAAAATGATACATGTGACATAAAATAATATGTGTGACATGTCATATAATGTATAACATATATGTGTACACGTGCGTACACATACATACACGTGTGTAAAATTGCACTCATATGTATATGTGTGCATATACATACACACATACATGTACATGTATGTTTATATCCATGTACATATACATTTGTATATATGTCTACAAATAAATATACGTATATAATTTTAATAGACATAATATGTTTAAATACATCCTTATATAATTATATGTATATATGCCACATGAAATATATAGAAAATATGAACATGCATATGCATTGTAATATACTATGTGCGGTATAGAAAAGATAAAAATATATGTTATTTATGCATAATAATGTATAATATTAATCTGCAATACTCAAATAGATGCATCATATAAAAATACATGTTTTGTATATTCATAAAGTAAAAGTGAATATGATTTGGCCAGAAACATACAAGAAACCCTTAAGATTGTTAATAATTAAGTAAACATGAAACTAAACCATAATTTTAAATTTTTGTGTGTTCCAGAATGGCAGATATTGAGAATCTGAAATAACCATGTTCTGTTGAAAGGGTGGAGTCTTTATAACTCCTAGTCAGTTCTGGTGGAAATGTGGATTGGTACAATCCTTAGGAAAACAATTTGCATTATTTTCAGTCTTTACATTTATAAATGAGAACACAGAGGATCCACTCATCACAGTACATATCATGGAGAAATTCGATCATAGGTTTACCTGGGGATGTTTACAAAAGAAGGTGCCTGACATACTGTTCTTTAAAATAAACACGCTACAACTCAAATGATCATCAATAGGATAACGGATTTTAAAAGACGCAGTCAGAGTGAATTAAAATATGGTAATTAAAAATAATATCATTACATAAAAAGCTAGTAATATAAAAACGGCATTGAGTATGTCACCATATCGATAATGTCCCCGTACTATATATATGATATATGTAATAACTATTGGTTATACTATGAAGAAAGCAATAATATGCTTAAACAAATTCAGGTAGTTTTGAACTTGTAATGAAAAGAAACAAGAGGAAAAAAAAGTGAGGAATTAAACACAGAAAATATCCTGTATCACATATGTTTTTCATTTTACATTTAATTAATACATAATCTCAGATATTCCTGTACCGAATAGTTCGATCGGGATCCTTGTCTTATTATATTGCTTACTTATTTACTTAATTCTAATGTATGTGTTTATATTTTTAAAAAATTTTATATGCGGCATGCAATAATATATGTGACATGTCATATATTTTGTGACATATATTAATATATGAGACATATGCCATAGAATATATGACAATGTCAATGTCAATAATATGTGACACATGACATATAACATGACATATATATGTATGAGTAAATATGTACACATGTACATATATATGTACACGTATACAGATACATATACATGTATATGTATATTGATATACATATACATATGTATGTATACATATACATATACATATATAATAGTAATAGACATAATGTTAGGATATGTGCTTATATAAATATATGTGTACATACCATATAAAATACATAGTAAATATGAACATGGATATACATTGTAATATACTATGTGTAGTCGAGAAAATATAAAATTTTGTTATTTATGCGTAATAATGTATAATATATAACGTACGATACTCCAATAGATGCAGTACATAAAAATACATGTTTTGTATATTCGACAAGCAAAAGTGTATGTACAGTGGCCAGAAACAAATAACAAGCCCTTAATATAGTTAATACTTAAATAAACAGAAAACTATACCGTAATTTTACATTATCGTATGTACCAAAAGGACATGTATTGAGAGTCTGGAAAAACCAAGTTCTGTTGAGGATGTGGAGCCATTATAACACCAAGTCAGTTCTCGTGGCATGTGGATTGTTACAACCACAATGGAAAACAATCTGCAGTATTTTAACAGTCTTTACATTTATAAATAAGAACACAGAGGATCCACTGATCAATGTACATATGCTGGGGTAACTCGGTCATAGGTTTGCCTAAGGACACTTACAAAAATAGGTCACTGCCGTATTGTTCTTTAAAATAAACGAAATGTCTGAAATGCACATCAGTAGGATAATGGATTTTAAAAGTCGCAGTCAGAGTCAAATGAAATATGGTAATTAAAAATAATGCCATTTTATAAAAGCTAGTAATATAAAAACGTCATTCTGCATTTCACCTTATTGATAATGTCCCCGTATTATATATATATATATAATACGTAATATATATATAAAATATATATACATATATACATATATACATATATACCTATATACATATATACATATATATACATATATATAAACAATATATACATATATATACATATATACATATATATATATGTAATAACTATTACAATATGAAGAAAGAACTGATATGCTAAACAAATTCAGGCAGTGTTTAACTTTTAATGACGAAAAACGGAGGATTAAAAATGAGGAATAAAACAAGGAAACTATCCTATATGATATATATTTTTTTGATTTTATAGTTAATTAATAATAATCTCAGATATTCCTATACTGAATAGTTGGATAGGGATTTTTGTTTTATTATAGTGCTTGCTATTTACTATTTGTAATTTACATGTGTCTTTTTTTTAAAAAATGATATTATAACACCAAGTCAGTGCTGGTGGAATGTGGATTGTTACAACCACTTTGGAAAACAATCTGCAGTATTTTAATAGTCTTTACATTTATAAATAAGAAAACAGGGCACCCACTCATCTTTGTACATATCCTGGGGCAACTTGATCATCGGTTTACCTGGGGACATTTATAAAAAAGTTCACTGCCGTATTGTTCTTTAAAATCAACATGAAACAACTCAAATCATCATCAATAGGAGAAAGGATTTTAAACGTCGCAGTCACACTGAACTAAAACATGGTAATTAAAAATACCATTTTATAAAAAGCTAGTAACATTAAAACAGCATGTAGTATGTCACCATACTGATAATGTCCCGGTACTATATATATAATATATGTAATAACTATTGGTTGTAATATGAAGAATGTAATTATATGCTTAAACAAATTCAGGTAGTATTTAACTTTAAAGGAAGGATAACAAGAGAATTAAAAATGAGAAATAATACAAGAAAATATCCTATATGATATATTTTTTAATTTTATATTTAATTAATAAAATGATCTCAGATATTCCTATACTGAATAGACGGATCACGATCCTTGTCTCGTTATATTGCTAACTTATTTCTAATGTATATGTTGCTACTTTTAAAAAATAATATATGTGACATATAATACTATATGTGACTTATGTCATGTAACACATATGCTATAAAATAATATGTTACATATATGTCATACAA
Organism: Rhinolophus hipposideros; assembly: GCF_964194185.1. Lineage (NCBI taxonomy): Eukaryota > Metazoa > Chordata > Mammalia > Chiroptera > Rhinolophidae > Rhinolophus > Rhinolophus hipposideros. The sequence goes on from NW_027669331.1 coordinate 365,713, forward strand.
TACATGACATATATGTGTACTTATATGTACATATATGCATCTATACACATACGTATGTATATATGTATTCATATACATATACATATAGAATTTTAATAGATATAATGTGTTAGGATATGTGCTTATACAAGTAGATGTACACATACCATATAAAATATATAATATGAACATTCATATACATTGTAATATACTATGTGTACTATAGAAAATATAAAAATATGTTATGTATATAGTAATGTATAATATATAACATACAATACTCAAATAGTTACAGTATAAAAAAATACGTTTTATATATTCAAAAAACGAAGGTGAATATAGTTTGGCCAGAAACATATAAGAAGCCCTTAATATTGTTAATAATTAAATAAACAAAAAACTAATATATAGCATCCACTCATCCCTGTACATACCCTGGGCAAACTCTATCATAGGTGTACCTGGGGACAATTACAAAACAAGGTCACTGCCATATTGTTCTTTAACATAAACACGAAACACCTCAAATCATCATCAATAGGAGAATGGATTTTAAAAGACGCAGTCACACTGAAATAAAATATGGTAATTAAAGATAATGCCATTTTATAAAAACCTAGTAATATCAAAACGGCATGAAGTATGTCACCATATTGATAATGTCCTTGTACTCTATATGTAATATATGTAATAACTATTGGTTATAATATGAAGAATGCAATGATATGCTTAAACAAATTCAGGTAGTATTTAAAATTAATGAAGTGAAACAAGAGAGGTAAAACTGACGAATAACACACAGAAAATATGCTATATGATATATTTTTTAAATTTATACTTAATTAATAAATAGATCTCAGATATTCCTATCCTGAATAGTTGGATTGGGATCCTTGTCTTATTATATTGCTTACTTATTTACTTATTTCTAATGTATATGTTGCTATTTTTAAAATAACATGTGACATATGTCAATGTGTCAATACTCTATGACATATCTCATATAATATATGACATATATATGTACATATATATGTACATCTATAGGAGGGAAAGCCAAGAGCCAAGTGAGGAAGTCAAAGATAGAGGGCTGAGACACCTTGTGGCTACACTTCAGGTATTGCTGCAGGGTGGTAGTGTGTCCTTGTGAACCAAGTTCCTGGTCGGCGCGGATTTTGTCTTGCGCCCAGTGGCACTTAAGCCTCATGTCCCAGACTTGAACCGAGTCATTTTCCCACTGGAGACTTCTTTAAGGTAGAGGATGCCTTAGAGCCTTTTAAAGGTCTGTCTCGGGCCCACCAAATTGTGTGGCAGACGGGGTCTCAGCCAGAGAATGGAATTAGAGAAACAAGAAAGAAAGAAAAGTACCTTGAATCCAGTGGATCCGAGTCACAACTTCAGAAAGATGTTACGGGGAATGACGTTGCACCTCACTTCTTTGGTCTTCTAGAAGGAAAGAATTCAGTCAAGAGAGAGTTTGTGCAGCATACAACAACAAGAAGTTTATTAGTGAAAGCAAGCATGGTCGGACATGGAGCAGGCCCACCCAAGGGAGGGAAACAGACTCTCCTTAGTTTCTGTGAAAGCTTTTGTTTCTGTGTGGTGAACTGTCTCACCCCTGCCCTCTCTAGTGCCTCTCATTGTCTTGGTGGCATGCCTCGTACTCCCTTCTTGCTCCCAAGGTTGTCAGAGCTCATAACAATACACGGAGAAGAATTGTGTACATTCTGGTAAGCAGGATGGTCTCTCTCTCTCTCTCTCTCTCTCTCTCTCTCTCTCTCTCTCTCTCTCTCTCTCAGTTACAACAACACATCCTTTGCTTCAGTTGCATGTGAGAGCCTGGAATCCTGCAGTGCTGGTAAGACACTGGTGACCTAAGTGAGGGCAGCTGCAAGGGGTCTTGAGCTAAGGAGGAAATCCAGCCAGGGGCTTGCTTACCTGGTTTGGCCTCTCCTTCTCCTGCTCATTGCTATCTCTGTACCTATCCTATCACAACTGGTCCCAAGGATCCCCCCTCCCGTTCGCTCAAACTGAGTGTTGGTACCTACGTGTAAGGTCTTTGTCATTAGTGTCAGTGTCTGAGCAGCTTTCCACCAGCCCGTCTTTACAAACAGAAAAATAAACAATAAAGTTATTAGAAAGACTTTCTCCACCATCCTCCACATCCACTGGAGGCTATTGAGAGTTGTAGAGCATTACCACGATATTTCCTCCAGGTTCTCAGACCATCTGTGGGATCTGTGGGGTCAGAGCCCTTCAACAAGACGTTGGTCACAGATGCCATTTCTACAATCAGGCAGATGCTGCAGGAATTACCTTTCAACTACTCACTCACACTGGCCCACAATTGCTCCCCCTCCAATCTTATTCACCTGAAATTGCAGCTCTTATGTATAAACTTGAGTGTGGTATACGTGACTGAGCAGTTGGAAGTTTTAATTTATTTGAACTCATATAATTAATTAATGATCAAGTAAAAAGAAATTAAAAACAATCACACTGGGCCACTGGCTGCCACGATGCATAGCCCATCTCTAGAACTGAAAGGTGTGCAAGGTGTGCCCTCCCCTCCCAGCTTGCTCCATCCGAGTGGTTTTGGGGCCTGATCTGATCATTTACTTGCAGGAACTTCAGGACTCCTGTGCATGTGCCGGGCGCTACTTCAGGCTCTGGCGATCCTCCAAGTGTAAGGTCAAAACCAGATCTTACAGGATCCCCAGAGGGGCCCCACCTGCAGACACAGCTGAGAGCATGGCTGGCACACCTGTGTGCGACACCATCAGAGTTTTGGGTGGGGGCACTTCCCTGACTTCTGAAGCCCACGCTTCTCACCCCTAACTCTGAAGTGGAGCTGAGGGAGGCAGTGGCAAAGACCTCTCAGTGGGTGAACGACTTTTTCAATGATAACTGGAAAACATTGCTGAAAGAGTTTTTAAGAGCACAAATAATTGAAATGACGCACTGTGTTCATGGGTTGGAAGACTTAATAATGTTACTATTTCCGTACAACCCAAAAGGATCTACAGATTCAGTGCAAGACCGCTCAAAAGCCATGTGTTATTTGTACTTAATACAAAGAGAAAAACACCCTAAAATACATGTGGAGCCACAAAGCACGCGGTTAGGCAAAATGATGTTCAGATTGAAGAACAAAGGGACAGAGTACAAACTTCCTGGCTTCAAAAACATGACAAAGCAACAGTAATCCACACAGAATGGTACTGACATAAAAACAGACACATCGATCTGTGAAAGTAAAGCGAGGGCCAAGACATACAGCCTCGTCCACGTGTCATGTAATGTACGAGCAGGGAAGCAACAATGGAGTAAAGACAGTGTATTTAATAAATACTTTTGGAAAATTGGACAGATAAATGCAAAACCATGAAACTAGGTCATCTTATTACTCCATATACAAGAATAAACTAAAAATAAATTTGATTTAAATGTAAGACAATGCCAACCTTCCAATCAGTGATATGTTGAAGGAATCACCCTCTTGTTCCCACTGGCCCACAATTGCTCTCCCCTCCAAACTCATCAACCTGCAATTGCAGCTGTTGTATACAAACTTGAGTGTAGCTCCTGTGACTGCACAACTCGATATTTATTTTCTTTTAATTCATTGAGTTAATAAATGATCAAGTGAAATAAATTGCAAGCGGCACAGCTGGCCACTGGCTTCCCCAGCGGATTGGCCAAAGCAAGAACTGAAAGATGTGGAAGGTGTCTTCTCCCCTCCCCAGATTGTTCCTGAAGAGTTGTTCGCAGATCTGAACTGATCATTCACTCACAGGAATTCAAAAACTGATGTGCATGTGCCAGGTGCTTCTGCAGACTCTGGGGACACTCAAACAGTAAGGTCAAAACCAGCTATTAAAGGATTCGCAGCAGGGGGTCCGACTGCAAACGGAGGAGACCAGCAGGGCTGGTACCCCTCTGCTAGGTGGAATCAGAGAAGTGGTCTGAGTAGGGGCCACTTTGCTGTCCTCAGGTATCCCCACTTCATCCACCTGAACAATGGAGTAGAGCAGGAGGAAGTCAGTGGCAAAGTCCCCTAAGAGGGTGAATGACTTGTACTGTGAAAACTACACAGAATTGCTGCAACAGTAAAAAAGGACAGAAAATTTGAATGGTACGTTGTGTGCCTGGCTTGGAAGGCTTACTATCGTTACCATTCCCATACAACTCAAAGGGATCTGCCGAGTCAGTGCAACTCCTATGAAAAGCTCAATGCCATTTCTACAGAGATAGAAAAAACAAATCAAAAAATGGTTATGGAACTACAAAGAACCCCTGTAGCCAAAAGCATCTTGAGAAGGAAGAACAAAGATAGAAGCTCAATTCTTTCTGGCTTCACAACACATGGCAATGCTACAGGAATCTACAGAAAACAGTATGCTGCTGGTATAAAGGCAGACACATTGTTCTGTGGAACAAAAGACAAAATTCTCAAACACACATATATGACCAAATGATTTTCAAGAACGGTGCCAATATCACTCCATCGAAGAAGGGAAATCTCTTCAGCAATCAACACAATGGCAAGGCACCCCCACAGAACAGGAGAAAACACTTGGAAACCTCACATATGAAAAGGAGCTAATATCCAAAATATGTATGACACGCCAAAACTTCATTATAAAGAAAAAAAGGATAGGACCCGATTGAAGAAGGGGAAAAGACTGAAAAAAAGAAATTTATACAAAGAAGACATACAAGTGACCAACAGACCTTTGAAAAGATGCTCGACAGCACAAAGCACCAAGGAAATAAGAATCAAAAGGACAGTGGACTACTGCCCAACCCCCGTTAGACTGTATTAGTCAGAAGGAGAAAAGTAATGTGTTGGCGAGGATGGGAAAACACTGGATCCTTTCTGCACTGTTAGTGGGCAGGTAAAGTGGAGCAGTCATCGTGGAAAACAGTACTGAGGTTCCTCCCACTATTACAAATAGAACAACCCCACGACACACCCATCGCACTTTCGGGTATACATCCCACGGGAATGAAATCAGCATCTCCAGGCGATAACTGCACGGCCCTGATCACGTCTGCATTGCTCAGAATAACACAGACCCGGAGAAACAGCCCCTGCGTCCAGGGACAGGTGAGTGCATAAAGAAAAGGTGGTACATGCCTACACTGCAATTGCATTCCCCTTGAAACATGAAGGGAATCCTGCCATTGGCAGCAACAGGAATAAACCCGGAGGACAGTATTCCACGAGATATAAGCCAGTCGGAACAAGAAAAGAAGACACACACACACAAATAGTTTCTGATTCCATTTAAATGAGTTTCTAAAATAGTCAAATTTATAGACAAGAGAGTACAAGGGTGGTTGCCAAGAATTGAGGGGACAAAGAAATATAAAGTTAGGCTGAAAGGGTGTACAGTTCCAGCCATGTGAGATGAAAACCATTTAGAGATTGCCTGTACAGCAATGTACATACCATGCACACCACTGTGGTATATGTTTAAATACATACAGAGGCCAGATTTCATGTTGTGTGTTTTGACCACAAGAAAAAATAAGTGGAATGAAGTAGAAAGTAAGGAGAACTGACCCTGGGTGGACAAACACATGATGTGAGATATAAATGATGTATTACATAATCGTACACCTAAAATCTATGTTCTTTACTAACAATTGTCACCCCAATAAATTTAAAAACCAAAGACAAGAAATAAAGAAATGGAGAGGGGAAGAAGGAGTGAGAGGGCGAGATGAAGGAGGATTAACGGAAGCAATGACAACAAAAAGCAGAGAAGGTAGAAAGGGAGTAGAGAAGAAAGGGTCTGGTTGTCACACAGGCCGATAAAGAAGACCACAGGGCAGGAGGAAAGCTTCTGTCTCCGGGTTGTCAAGAAGATGTGTACAGTGTTTGCTCCAGAAACACGGCTGTTTCCTATCCCCATTCGAGAAACAGCCACATACCATCTTAAGTCTGGGCAAGACGGGGCTCACGGCTTGATGTCACACAGTTTCTCCCGACCTTGAAACCATCACCTGTCCTGGGAACCCGCCCTGTGTCTTCGTTCGCTGCTCTAAATTGTTTTCATCGTAAAGTGCGGCCTAAGGTTCTCAGAGCTGTTCTCACAAATCGAGTCTACTGGCCATTGTCTCTGAATCCTTGGAACACAGCTGTTAGTTGCATTTCGTACGACACATTAGGGTTCCCTTCAGACCACGGGGAAAGTATCATCTAGAAATTAAGGACTTCTTAGACCACCTTGTCTCAAGAAGACAGGTTCTGGGTAAACAAGTGATATTTTACATTCTAGAAGTCTTAAAGTTCTGCTTAGTGGGGAAAGTTTGAAGACTACAGGACAATGAAGTTCTACTAAAATACATGTAATTCACAGGAGTCCTGGGCCAAATGAAACTCCCACTAAAATTAGGCTCATTTTATATTTACCTTGACTTAAAAACTCCCTTCACTTGATTTCTTACAAAGCGTTGCAGAAGAAACCGTGACCCTATTTCCAGACAAAGGGTCAAAACCACTATGAATGGTAATGCTCCTGCCTCCCGGCTGAACTTTTCTTTCCCTGTGTTGCAATGCACAGCCTCCCCTTTGTCCTCGTATGAAGGAAGCCCAGTGCCACCGTGATGCTGAGTACCTGTCAATGACCTCTTAGCTCTCTTCAACACAGTGATTCTGGCTCGCACACAAAGCCAGATCTACGGTGAGTGATGGGAGGCCTATTTTCCACATGAGAAACACATGGTGTCTTCTTAGTAAGAGTGTGTGAGGGGAAATGCTAGACCTCCATGGAGAAATTCACAGTGAATAGCACCCAGCTCTTCCTGGAGGCTCCTCTAGAAAGAGAAGTGGCCTGGGCTATACCAGGGGCCAGCTGCAAGACGAGCCCTGTGCAGCACCCAGCTATATTGGGCGGGAGGAGTCATTCTGAGGCCTTTAATAGAAAAGCGATGTGAATCAGGGGAGTGGCAGATGTGACACATCATGACCTCTCAAAATGCCACGAGACGTCCTAAGAGGTGATGGTCGTAAGTAAATGAAGTTGTCACAGATGCAGAACAGAGGTTCTAAACCACACGTTTTCCATTTAGAACCCGGCGGACATTGTGTTGGGCCGTGACGGATTTGTTTCCAGGGTAGTTGCCATACACTTGGCACAAACACGGTGCAGACATTAGGGTACAATGTGATTAGTACATACACACCACATTAGTACGTACACACCTATGCACACAGGATGTCATGTATGAGAATATTTATTGTGAAACATGAAAGCAGCAACCACGGAACGAACAGGAACATAAATAAGGGAAACACTCCTCACACAAACATTTACACACACACACACACAAACTATAACCCTCAGGGATGAACACAAGACACTCACTCCCACACGTGCACATTGAATGACCACATTGGAACTGGAGAACAAGTAAACAGTTCTGTACTTAGAAAGCCAGGTTCTATCATCACATCCCCAGTTCTAATGCCACCAGGAAGCTGACATCACGGTGACTCTGCATTGTAAAGCCAGCAAGAAAGTACCTATTTTGTCATGTTCTCCACTTTTTGTCACCAAACGAGGAATTCTAGAATACGTACCACAGACTGTGTCCACTGGGGTGTCCTGAAATGATAGAAAATATGACAAGGATCAGATCATGTGGGTTGTGTTTGTACAGGTCTTTGGTTTCCTTAATGACAATAGAAAACCAATGGGAACACTGGTGGGTCAAGGGAACCCAAAACAAGAAATCAAGCTAAAGTACTCAGGTCAAAAGCCATGAACTTTTGCTGCAGGAAGTATCTCACACAGGCATATTGGGTTGCCAGTTACACAGTTGTATTCCAAAACAAACAAACAAACAAACAAAAATGCTACATGGGAAAAAGATCACTCCCATATATTCTATTACTAATGCTGCCCTTGTTGAGTGCATATTCAAAACAAGTGTCAGTTGGTAACAAATTCACACTCAACATTCTCCTCAGCCAGAAGATTGTCTGTATTATTGGGATGGACATGCCAACGTTTTCAATCTTAGTTTGACTGAGTGTATTAAAGAGGATTTCTGTCTCAGAGGGTGGAAAACAAGCTTACCGTGATAGGTTTGATGTCCTCATTGCAATCATCAGGAAGTTCATCTTCCTCTGGGATGTCCGGGAGAACTACAAGAACACAGAGTAAATGTGTCATCGGTTATACTACTCAAACCTACTCAGGGAGATGAGCTTGATGTGGACGTGAGAGAGACTGTGTGGCTATGGGTTTTTCATAACTATGAGCTGAACATGTGCCGTGCTGAACTCCTTGGTGGAAGAAGCAAGGCCAAGGAGAGGCGAGGAAAGAAGTGGGACATGGGGTCTTAGGTGTCTAGCTAAATAGAATGTAATTAACTTGAAATACTCTTAAAACGGGTAGACAAATAAATGCATGTTGTGTTTCAGTGAGAGATTTTCATGAATTTTTCTGCGCATTTTAAAACACAGCACAGTCCTACTTTTTCCTGAAATGTTACAAGACCATTTCAGTTTTCCATGAATTCATATACGCTGTCCTCTCTTCATCATCTCTATTATTGGATTTTCTTAACTTTTTGACAGTGATGAGAAAGAAATGCTATTTACGCTGCTTTTCATAATTTGTGACTATATAGGTCTGGAGCATGGATTATATGTACAACGCTACAGACTCGTCACTACTATCTAGATCCAATCTTTTTCATCATATCCACCTCAGTTCCCTTTAACAAATCACTCTACTTTCTCCCTCCTTCCAACCGTTGTTATCTCTACTTGTCTCTCAACTGTGAATCTGCCTGTTGCAGGGACCTCATGTAAGTGGAATCACACATTATTTGTCTTTCTGTGTCTGCCTGGTGTTACTTAGGACGATATGTTTTCAATGTCCTTTCATGTTGCAGCATATTTCAAAGTTCAATTCCCGTTCACGACTGAACGACAGTCCACTCTGGGTATATATCAGACTGTGTTTATCCACTCATCACTTGATGGACTTTGGAAAAGTTTGCAACTGTTGGCTGTTGTGAAGCATGTCGCTATGACATCCGTGTGCTGATATCCTGGGATCCTCCTACAGTGACACATAATCTTATGATCTTCGCCCAACTTATAGAATGTCCCCACAGCAGACGTGAACCTTAACCTGAACTGTGCACATTTTAATCAATAAGACATTGATGTCATTGCAATGACTGGCTTGTGGGCTGTGGGAACGTTGTGTATCGTCTTGTCAACTCCTTTGTTAACCCCAACCTCTTCTCAACAAGGTGTATCAATGTTTCCAAATCTGGGGACATTGCATTCCGGAGGGATCTATTCAGCAAAAGGTAAACACTCAGCTAATGTGAGCATTAGCTCAGGACATTGTTTACTATTCAACGTGAATGATATTTTGAGTTGTCAATGCATCTTGACTTCATAGTTACAGCAGTACTAATTTCGTGAAGATACTTAAATTTGCAGGCATAAAAGTAGAACGTGGCTTAGCATTTTTATAGTTTTCTGTTAAAACTGGGACACAAAATTCTTAATTCTGAATTAACCTAATGAGCATAGATCCGCAGTACCTTCTGCAGGGTCCCTGTGAGGGTAAAACTTGAGGCGTGGCCGCTCACGCACTCTTCTTTTCCATCTCTGGCTGGAAACTGATGAGTGGGTTCTGTTTATGGGAAGACAACTTCCCTCATCATGGCTGCTACTTCCTGAGAAATACACGACAATAGATAGACCCTGTGACATCTTAGTGGCAGGAGACCATAGGTACAGTAGGAATAATTTATTCACACTTCCAACTATTGTTCCCTTCATTCACCAGCTAGCTGAGCAGATGACCCAGTAGACTTAAAGATGGACCTAGATATATCTTGTAGTTTGCTGAGCAACCAAATCCCCAACACACAGGTTTTGTAGGAAAAATCTTGAATGAGCTGAGGCATTATAGAAACGCAACAAAACACAGTGACTACGCCTAGTACACTGAGTTCCAATCGTTTACAGAAGTTGCACGTATCTGAAAGATATGGAGACCGCACTTGGACTCAGTGCCCCATTTTGAAGTGAGAAAATGTGAAGAGGACCTCCTTGTTAGTATTATCAGTGTTCCATGCTAAGCTTTCCCCATGATCAGGTGACCACGCTGAGGGGCCAGAGGTCTGTGCACCTCCCAAGCCAGCTCAGAACTTTCTGAGTTGACGGCCATGTGACCACTTGGCCAAAAACTAGCTTCCCTTTAAGTGACTTACTCTGGATGAGCAGTTCATGCACATGACCCAGGAAAGTAGCCGTCTGTGCTGGTGCTTTGGTAGATAGTTCAATGAATTATGGCTCAAACCTCCACTGTGTGCAGACTACTGATGTGAGCACTCATCTGGGAAGCCTGAACTCGGGCCTGACTTAGAGGGGGAAGTGGCAGCACAAGCTGTGAGTGTCCCCTTCCCTGCCCAGGGACCCCCCTCACTACATCACAGCCTCTAAAACCGCCTCATCCCACCCGACCCGGAAGAAGCAGGGGGCAGAGTCCCGTTCCTCTGAGAGGGACCCTTACTTAGTCATAGCCAGTGACCCTCCCTGAGAACTACCCAGACCCTCGTAATCCAAGTTCTTTGCACCCACTCGAGGCAAGGGCATGTCACACTGACCTCGCAGGAAGAACCTACACAGTCACGTCCCCTGTGCACTTCAACCCATGGATTCCCACCATCTTGTGTCCATCTATTCTTAAAACCTCTGGACTAAGACTGCTGATGTCAGGTGTTGGATTTTACAACTAAAGTCAGATGAGTTGCCCTGATCCCGACCCAGTGAAAGCGGCGTGTCTGTGCCTGCGCTTGATCTATTCCCTTGAAGAACGAGTGCAAACTGGCACTAGGAAATGCTCCACTTTTCTAAGTTTAGGAAAATAAATGTCAGCCCTCTGGTTGGAAGAATCAGAAATGTCAATTAAGTGATACAAGTAAACTACAGATGAATTGATCACTCCACAGACAGATTGGGAGTGGTGGAAAGGACTTAAAAAAATGAGGAAAATATTTGCAGTCAAAGGTGAGCAGCCTGCTGAAGGAGCAGCATTCAGGCGATCAGTGGGAACGAACCTCCACACAGTTAGTTAGACTAGCGTGGGGGAGAACACTACGGAACGAAAAGTAGTCTGGTTTAGCTAGATGCTAGAGCAAAGGGCAAACGAGGGTTGGTAGCAAGATGTAGGCTGAGATGTTTGGTGAGAACTACATTGATTTGGGTGTTTTCATTCCATGCAAAGGAATGTGGAGTTTCTCCTGAGGGTACATGGTAAACTAATGACAAAGTAAATGACTGGAGATTTAAATGTCACCCATCAGGTGACAGCTACAGTGTTTCCTCCAAAAATAAGACTAACCGGAAATTAGGCCCTAATGCGTCTTTTGGAGCTATAATTAATATAAGACCTGGTCTTATTTTCGGGGAAATATGGTAGCTTGGCCCTTCTAGGAGGTACCGTATTTCCCCCAAAATAAGACCGGGTCTTATATACATTTTTGCTCCCAAAGACACATTAGGTATTATTTTCTGGTTAGGTCTTATTTTCGGGGAAACACTATATATGAACAGTAATTGCTTAAGTATCACTAGATAAGTCTGGTTATTGGGCCTCATATCACTGGCAAAAACATAAAAGTTGATGAAGCCCCGTTTTCAACGTGCAGGTGGAAAGTTCCATAGGGATGGCAGAAGAAAAAAAGGGGACAGGCCAGAAATGAAAAGAGATACATAGACTCTTGAGATATTACTCATATGACCTTGTCTTCACTATGAATGTTTATGCTTTCACCTTTTTTATTTGCTAAGGCCAAGAAAATATTTAATGTAGTATCTATTATCAGAACATGGAAAGGGATGCCATTTAATATTTACATTTTATTCCAGAAATCAATGATATCTAACTAGAATTAATACATTTTGGCAACATACCGTCTTTGTGTAGTTCTTTAGTTATTTTTTCCTGGTACTCCTGCAGCGACTGAAATAAATCAAATCTTATTATAGCATTTAAGGTAAACAAGAGACTTTATTGTAGAAATGATATATCTTATGAAATGTGCTCTTTAAATAATGCCTTTAGAGAATAGACTTAATGTATGGATTATATAAATACAGAAAAGTTAAAAAATGAATAACATAAATTACTGCTTATTTTGATTTTATATAATAGAGACCATCTATATGAGATGCTATTTAGATTAATCTGACCAACAGTGCAATTGATATTGGTCTACCTAACATACATAATTTCAAAAGGGTGACGTTTGATTTGATTGGTACAAAGAAGTTTAAACAAGTCAAGTCATATTTTACACTGAATGCATTACTTTGCAATTTTTAGAAAAATTGTCCTTTATAAATGTTTCTTGTTCTTTGTTTTTACTTTAATGGACTTTTCCTTAAAATGAGCTTTCCATTCTTGCACTTCTAGAAAAGTAATCTTAAGGTGTATTCTAGGCTATTCATTTTTCGGCATAGAACCTTAAAGACATAAAATGATGAAAGTGGTACTGTGCCGTCATGTGAAAATTCTAATGACAGAAACAATAACCAAAACGATTTTGCAGTCTATGACTGAAACATTACTGTATTCGTATGGACAGAAAGATTTCCGAAAAGCTGCTTGAATAAAGTATGACCTAGAGCCAGTTTTCAAATTTACTTTCTCATTTATGACTTTGTAGAGTTAGAAACAAAAAATAATATATAATTTTTTAAATTTGACTTTGTTCCTTAGAAATCAGGTCCAATTTTAGAAACACTCAAGTAGCTGTAGTTATAGTCTATTTAATTATGAAATATGTGAGAGTATTTCAAACTATATTACAAGTGTCCCAGTCTAGAGTGGTCTTACTTAAACCTTTCTTCTGAAAGCTATCCTCTCACAAAATGTCCAAAGTAGTGCTTAAAATAATATCCAGAACCTAATAGACACTGTGGTGACAACAATGTGACAGCCAATCCTTGTACAAATTTAGGGGGAATGTGGGAAACCGTGCTAAAGTGCTAGCAGGTATTGTTTTGTGAAATGTTGAACCTTTGACTTCCTTGAGTGGTCTGTGCTCCCAGCAAGGCAGAAGTTCCTACTCTGAGAACACAGAACCAGACAAGGTCAGGAAGTGTGGAGCTGGCCAAAAAACAGGCCCTTGTGTATTACCTTTATTGTAACTACTAGATGGCAGACAGTTCTGTTACTTTTTGATGCCCAGAGTATATAAGCTGCAAAAATAAACTTGAGCTGAGGCATTCTACTTAGATCTGAAGCAGTCTACTTAGAACTGCGGCAGTCTACTTAGAACTGCCTGCCCTCCGGATCCCATCTTTGTCTCTCTTCTTTTTTCTCAATCCTCACTCCCCACTTCAGGGACTGTTCGTCTCGTCGGCAGGCACCGACAGGGGAAGACAAATTTGTTTTCCAATATTTGCATAACACTTTTTTTTGTGAATGGCTTGATAGACAGGGTTTATAACGTGAATAATGTGACAACAACATCACCAGACAGGCCGTGTAAAATCAATAACTAAATACCATAGAAAGGGAGAGGACTTTCATGAAACAGTTTTAAGTTATTGTTAATCAACAATATAAAATGTAAATCACATTTTTACACGACTTGAATTAAGGAACTACCAATGTAGCGTTATTATTTTCCCCCAAAACAGCTCTTTTCTTAAATATTTACTTCAGCACTTTCTATCGTGTTTCCCCGAAAATAAGATGTAGCTGGACCATCAGCTCTAATGCGACCTTTGGAGCAAAAATTAATATAAGACCTGGTATTATTTTAACATAATATAAGAATGGGTCTTATGTAATATAAAATAATATCAGACCAGGTCTTATACTAATTTTTGCTCCAAAAGACACATTAGAGATGATGGTCCAGCTATGTCTTATTTTCGGCGAAACACGGTATGTTTATTTCCAGGTGAGGAGTGTGTTCAGATGGTGGAAGTAGCTTGAAGTCCAACATTAATAAGGACAACATATCTGCAGTCTTATTTATACTTTTCCATTTATCAAATATATACAAAGGTGAGAAAATTATACATAAAAAATGTATCAGCAAACTTTAATTCAAAGGATATCAACTAGAAAGATTTTCTCATTACTGGCAGTTCTCACTAGACTACGTCTCAGAGAAAGCTCAGGTTCCACTGGGGACACCCACGGGATAGCACCGCTTAGGAGTCTGCATCCCTCCTTTAGCTAGGTAGCTCTACACATCTCTGCTTTGGTTTGTTTTGTGTTAATTGGGGACTACTGAGGAACAGTTTGCTTTTCCAGGATGTCAAATTGTTCTTTTTTTCAATCTAGTTGTGGATGGTGCATCTCACTTGCCAATGTGGGACGTGAACCGGTTACCTTGGTGTTATGGGCACCTCGCTCCAACCACTGAGCCAACAGGCTCCCCACCAGCAGCCCAATTCCAAGCTCAACCCATTGCTTCCCACGGGTCTATGTGGGAATCGAACTGTAAACCTTGGTGTTATGAGCACAGTGCTCCAACCACTGGGCCAACCGGCTGCCCACCATGGTTCATCTCCAAGTTCAAGCCATTGTTTTCAATCTAGCGACGGAGGGCGCAGTTCACTGGCTCATGTGGGAATCGAACCCACAACCTTGTTGTTAAGAACTTGCACTCTAACCAACTGAGGCATCTGGCCACCCTTGGTCTCTGTTTTTATATACCGTGTTTCCCCAAAAATAAGACCTAGCTAGACAATCAGCTCTAATGCATTTTGGAACAAAAATTAATTAAGACCCAGTCTTATTTTACTATGATATAAGACCGCGTATGATATATGATATGATGTGACATGATGTGACGCATCTTACATTAATTTTTATTCCAAAATACACATTAGAGCTGATTGTCCGGCTAGGTCTTATTTTTGGGTAAACACAGTCATTAAACAAAAAAAATTTTCTCAAAGAACGGTACTATTCTTTGATAAAAAGAATATTTTTCAGGTCTGAAAGTCACTGATTTAGTGAAAGTCCCTAATTTTGCATAAGTGGCAACCAAGACTCACAGAGATTATATAGGTCACCTGAGGTCACCAAACCAAGGAGCTGCGGGCCAGGAATGGGATAAGTCTCCCTATTGAGGCTAGCGTGCTATGCCAGCTACTACCTCATATTCCGGAAAATTCCATCAATTTCTGAGTACAACTCAAAGAAAATGAATATGTAAAACTTTGTCATGTAGCTCAATAATGTTAAAGCATGAGAAACAAAATAGTAGCTTTCTAACTCAAGTATTAGCTTTAAAGTCATTAATAAAAATAAAGACAGATTAATATCACAAGTCCTATTAACAGAAGTCAAACACACTCAATTTATAAAGCATAAACATTTCTAAACACAGAAAAGGGAACTTGAAGGAGAAAATCATGAGTTAAAGAAAGCAAACTCAAGTTGAGGAAATTCTTCCTTAAAATGACTTGTCTTTTCCTCAGAGTCAAATTTGGGTGACCAATATAAACCAACACAGGTATTATTCATGGTGGGGGTTAAGTATAGCGAAATTGGAAACACAAAACAGATTTCTCTTTACCATCTAGTGCACTTATGTCCAACCTCACATCATCACAATTGCATCATCAGTCTTTCCAGTGTTCCCTAGTGATTTGGGACACTTATCTCTGGATCTTGACAGAGTGGGGCTTTTCCATCTCTTATTCAGCCTTGCATGATTGGGCAACCCAACGCCTCACAAGGGAACAACGTTGGCCTTGGAATGAGGGCATTGACTTTAACATAAACAATTTTCCAATTTATGAGGAAATACTGAAAACTAAACACCTCTTTCCTACCAAAAAATAATTAAAGGAAAAATGTCCACAAGCATATTCTCTCTCATTGCTTCTGCCTTTACACTCTTTCATCTTCTGATTTCTGTGGTGAAACCACTGAGAACATTTTAATTGTGCATCATGCTTAAGAATTTACAGAAGCGTTGGCCATTCACTTTCTTTTTGTACCCAGTCCTTTCTCCAGGTTCACCTCTTTGAAGGACTTGGACTCCATTTAGCCGAAGGGCTGTCCGAAAATCCTTGGCTTTGTTCTCCTATGATTTATTAAAGGGAAGCTAAATGAAAACACAAGGTTGGAGTCCCATTTAGCACAGGCCTGTGCTATGTTTCTCTGCATTAAGAAGGCCACAAATCACCATCAAAACCACAAACCACCCTGCATTGATCAAAATGGATATCCTTTGGAATGATGTAAACATCATGTCAAGAGAGACCCCTTTCTATCTCCACGATATCTACAACTCATCGGGCATCTATAGCCCAAGAAAGGATCTTCTGCTCAGCACACTACGATTCCTTAAAAGACCACGCATCTGTAAAAGGGAAGGAGGGTGCACTGGATGTGAAAGGGAGGCACGATGGAGGAAAGCACACGGACAGCCCACAGCTGCAGTTCCAGGGGGACAAGGCTGAGCCTGAAGCCCCAGCAAAGGCAGTGGTGGTGGAGGGGACAGGGTGCAGCTCCCACATCACTGACCAGGGGAGGCTAAGCGGGGCAGCAGCAGCATCCCCCCACCCCTCTCCAGATGCAGCAGTGCTGGCACCACCAGGGACCAGTAGCAGCAGCAGAAACAATTCTCCAGTCTCACGACCACACACAGTGCTACCAGTAGACATAGGGAACCAGGTAGCAGCTCAGCGGGCGCAAGAACAGGCTCCCCTCAACCACCCACTTCCCCCACCTGAGTGGTGGTGGTGACCAGAGACCCTGGAGACCTGGATACAGTTGCAACACCCATCTCCCTGGTCACCCATGCTTGGATTCCCACACCCACAGCTAAGCCCCCGCCCCTGGACCTCCCATACTCAAGGAGCACCTCTGGGAGAAAACAGAAACTACACTATTGTAACATCTACTGAAAACAAAAGAAAGACCCCTGATTATATATCTGTTTAATTGTTCAAATCGAAATGTACCTACATAAGAAAGTATTCACTACTTCAAATGTGCCTGTAGAGGAACAAGCCACTCAGCAGCATGAAGAAGCAAGGTGACATGGTTAACACTGAGAGAAGATGACACTTCTCCAGAAACCAAGTCAAAGTTACGGAAGATTGTGATCTCTGTGACCGAGATTTCAAAACAGCAGTCATGCTCTCTGCTCATCACACAGAACAGCTAAGAGACTTGTAGGAGGATTACTTGAAGGTGGGCAAACTGGGCGAGCAGGGGAAGTGGGAAGGGAGACGTGGCCCACATCCATGGCTGCGGAGGTGCAGGTGGTCCCAGGACAGAACAGAGACCACAAGAGCCAGGAGGTGGGCTCTGTCCCTGTGTCCCACAGCTCATCTCCCTGCCCAGAGAGCAGCATATCCAGAGTTTGAGGCAGTAACCTCAGCTGAGACCCCCAGCTGGGCCCTAGGTGGGACAAAGGAAGTAAGCACCATACCTGGGCCCCTCCCCCGACTCTCCCAATCCTACCCCCACCCTTCCAGAGACTCACGCTGGCCCCTGATCTGAGGAGTAGTGTCAGATTACAGAGGACCCATAGTGCTCAGGATCTGGGAGGACCAGGTTTGTAGCTACTGTGACCCAGGGAAGAAGCTGGGAAGTGTGTGACACTGCTGGGCTGAGAGAGAGAAGACTCCTCCATCCCCAGTCCCCACCTTTTCTGACCTGCCCAGGGCAGGGCAATTACAACTCTGGAGACATGCCCAGGGGTTAGCAGTAGGCAGCAGTCGCAGCTCTGGGCTTTCAGCAGCTCAGAAATCTCCCACCACACACGCACACATGCACGCATGCACACACAAACGGAAAAAGTGACCTAAGACTCAGGAGACCTGGGCACAGGGCTGGTTGTGTTATTCTCAGTGCGCATATGTGCAGGCAAGAGCAGAAACTGCACTGACTTTGTAGAAGCTACCATCCAGACCCGATAGCCCCACTCATCTACAACTGCCGTCCCAGGGTCACTCTGGGCACCAGGTGACCGGCTCCGCCTGAACAATACACAGAGGACTCTCTGGTACAGCAGAGGACGGCCTGGAGATTACTTAGTGGGCTTAAGCCAAGACTGGCGCTGCGTTTTTTGTTTTGTTTTGTTTTTTTTTGTATCTTTGATATTTTTGCCTGTGTTGAGTGTGGGTTATTTGTTGTTTTCACACGTGAGTGTATTTGGTTTTTACTTTGTTGTTGCTGTTGTGCTTGGTGATTGGCTTTGTTCTGAAATTGCCCTACCCCAGGGCCCAGCCCAAGAGTCACAAGATTCAACACCTCCTGACACCAACTCCAGACCCAACCAGAGTATTATTGGGTTTGACCTACAAGTGACACACCCAGAGGGAATTCTCTACAGGCACAAGAGCCCATAGAGGCCAAGTCTAATTGGAGTGGTCAACCCTCACGCAGCAGATCATCTACCGAGGGCAGAGCTAAGTCTCACAACTAGGCAGCCTAGGATCAACCCCACCTACTGACCAGCCAAAAGCAATGGAAGTTCAACTTTACACAGCAAAATATACACAACACCAGGGTCACCTTTGGAGCACACGCACAGGAGAATAGGGAAGTGGTGCAAGTCAGATATAAAGGACACACACTACATAAGATAACCCAGCAAAGACCGAGAATCCTAGGGGATCTACCTAATACATCGAAGCAAACATGGAGAGTCAACCAGAATGGGGAAACAAAGAAACATGTCCCAAATAAAAGAACAGAAGAAACCTCCAGAATTGGAACCAAATGAAATAGAGGTAACCAATCTATCAGAGACAGAGTTCAGAACACTGACGATAAGAATGTTTAAAGAGCTTAGTGACGACATAAAGAAGGATAGAGAAATCATAATGAACAACCAGTTAGAACGAAAGAATACAACACGTGAAATAAAGCACACGCTTGAAGGAATTACCAGTGGGTTAGATGAGTCAGAGAATCGAATCAGCGACTTAGAAGACAAGTTAAAAGTGAACACACAAGCGGAACAAAAATAAATCCACGCCTATATGGCCATTTAATCTACGACAATGGAAGCAAGAATTTACGGTGAGGTAAAGACAGTCTTTTCAATAAATGGTGCTGGGAAACCTGGACAGACACATGCAAAAAGATGAAGCTGGACCACCTCCTTACACCATATACAAGAATAAATTGAAAATGGGTTAAAACCTTAAATGTAACATCTCATACCATAAAACTCCTGGAAGAAAATATAAGAAGCAACTTTACATATATTACCCGGAGTAAGATTTTTACTGATACATCCCCTTGGGCAAGGGAAGTAACAGAAAAAATAAACATATGGGATTACATCAAACTAAACATTTTTTTCACAGTAAAGAAACCATCATTAAAACAAAAAAGGGTCCTACTGAATGGGAGAAGATATCTGCCATTGATATATCCAAACTTTATTAAAAAACTCACGCAACGCAGCTCCAAAAAACAATCAACCCAATTAAAAAATGGGCAGAGGACATGAGGAGACATTTTTCTAAAGAGGACATACAGATGGCAAACAGACATATGAAGAAAGGCTCAACCTCACTAACCATCAGAGAAATGCAAATAAAAACCACAATGAGATACCACCTCACCCCAGTCAAAATGGTTATCGTCAACAGATCAACAAACAACAAGCGCTGGCGAGGATGTGGAGAAAAGGGAACCCTTGTGCACTGTTGGTGGGATTGCAGATTGGTGCAGCCACTATGGAAAACAGTATGGAGGTATCTCAAAAATCTGAGACTGGAACTACCTTATGAGCCAGCAATTCCACTCCTAGGCATGGATCCGGAGAAATCCAAAACTCTAATTCAAAAAAATGTATGGACCCCTATGTTTATTGCAGCTCTATAACAATAGCCAAGACATGGAAACAATCAAAATGCCCATCGGTAGACGACTGGATTAAGAAACTGTGGTATATTTATACAATGGAGTATTACGCAGCCATAAAGAAGAAGGAAATCTTACCATTTGCAACAATATGGATGGACCTAGAGAACATTATGTTAAGTGAAATAAGTCAGACAGAGAAAGACAAATACCTTATGATCTCACTTATATATGGAATCTAAAGAAAACAATAAATGAGTGAACTAATCAGAAACAGTCTCAGAGACACAGAGGAAAAACTGAAGGTTGCTAGATGGGGTGGGGTGTGGATAAGGGGGAAGGTGAGGGGATTACAAAGCACGATCGATAACCCCAAGATTGCCATGGGGATACGAAAGTCAATTTGGTGAATGTAATCAATAATGTAAAGATTTTGTAGGGTATCTGATTACACTTGTCTCATTAGGGAGAGCACCTCAGAGATGATGTAGATGCCTGACAACTGCACTGTACACCTGAAGCTGAAGCTGAACAATAATGAATGTTAATGTTAACTACAAAATTGTTATACACACACACACATATACATGTATGTATATATATGTTTACAAGAAGTAGAGTACAGCCTGAGGGATAGAGGCAGTGGAAATGTAATGGCTGTATGTGATGTCAGAGGGGTCGTTGATGAGGGGAGAGGGGTCACCATTATGTGAGGCATACAAATTATAAATGTGTAACTATTACATTGTTTTGTACACCTGAAACTAATAATAAAAAAGAGTTAAAAATAATAAGACTCATTCACTGAAAAAAAAGGAAGACACCCAGAACTAGTATCTGCACAGTAAAACAAACAAACAAAAAAATAGCACTTCTTGATGACTTTCAGGCACATATATAACACCTATCAATCAGCAATCTGGCCCTCAGCTTAAAATAACCCAGTTCAACACAGTCGAGTCATGGGCAAAGAGAAAAAGGGCTGAGCTATTTTCAGCTGTAGCCCCAGCAAGAAGCTGAGTATATTATATACTATATTATATAAAATACTATATGTCAATAGTCAAAAGACATACAGTATTTACTTCTAGGGCCAAAGATTAGCACGAACCAGGAAAAGCTTGTTCACCTGAAACTAACGACATACATTATACTTCACTTAATTTTTCAAATACAAAGGAGATAACAGACTCTCTGCCACATATTATATACTCCCCCATGAAAGAATTATTATTTCATTATCCTTTTTATGCCTACTGCTGCCTAGAGAAAAAAAAATCAAACTCACTTAAAGCCCTCCTCAATTTGACCTCCACTAACCGTTTTAAACTAATTTTCTATATTGTATGCTGCATATAAATTAGACCAATTGATCCGAGCAGATGATTTGTGCTTTCCTTCCTGTATTCTCCACGTTGCTTAAATGTAATAAACATTTTGGAGGGTAAAACAAAAAAAGTCACAGCATGAAGAATGTCACTGAGATATAACAACACTCACAGGCAGTTCAATGAGTTCAAGAGTAAAATTAATGACCCGGAGGAGAACTTTATCAAAGAGATGGAAACTATGATACAGAACCGAACAGAACTCCTGCTGGTCAAGAACTCAAGAATGAGTATTTTAAACAACCACGTCACACGAAGAAAACGAGTTGTGATTTAAAGACTCCCTAGCACTGCCACCTTACTCATCAATTACCCAAATGTTGTCAAGACATATAGACATAAGTGAACTTCATTTTAAAAATTCAATTATTTGCTTAATGTCCCTATTTAGAATATGTACAACTGTGAAGCAACTCATTTTAAAACACTGAAATAGGTAGTGCTACGAATAAAATAAAAATTAACGATATACTCTCTTGTTAGAAGATAACTTTAACCGTAAAAACAGAGACTAATCTTTTTTCAGTATTATAAGTTTGCCGAATTAATAAAAAGGGTTATATCTGTTTCATTTAATAATAAACATCCATTTGTGGTTAGGTGTTTGGCCGGCCATCATTCACTTACGCTTAGGGGAAGAAAAACTGGGATGCACAAAACTTTAAAATTTTTATGAATCATCTCCAACTAAAACCAATTAAGAATCAAAAGCATCTCAAAGCATATATTAGGCAATGATATTTAACATCTGAAATAAAATTTAAAGGCAAATTTTCAAGCATTTTAAATGTATCACTTTAGTTACATTTATTAAATAATAATAAATAACTCTTAACACATGAGAGCTCTAGGGACTTAAAAAAAGATTGTAAAATTTCTGTCTCCTTTCTATGTAAATTAGCACACATAATTATGCCTTTTACCTCGTGTGCATTAGTCAATGAAACAACTCAAAATTTCATCAACGACAAACAAAGAAACAAAAACTCATAGACACAGACAACACTTAGTGGGTGAGGGGGGAGAGAGATAGGTAGAAGAGGGAAAAGGGGGTCAAATACATGGCGGTGGAAGGAGAACTGACTCGGATGGTGAACACACAGTGAAATATATAGATGATGTATTATGGAAATATACACTTGAAACCCATATGATTTCAATAACCAATATCACCCCAATGAATATATAAGACAAAACAAAACAATATTATATCAAAGAAATAAAAAACAAAGAAATATGAAACCCAAGGGAAAGAAGCTAATATAACTAACCTTGGCACAGTAACACCCCATGCTGTCATTTGAAGCCCGTGCGGTTGACTTAGGAATCACCAAGTTTTCTCTTGGAGCAGGATTTCCACTGAGGAGTAACTCAGTATTCAAACTTCCAACACAAGGTGGCTCAAGGTCTCGCCTCCTAAGAGCAGTGCTGAGAAACTCGTTCTGCTGTTCCTTTATGCGAAGATAGATTCTGGCCTCTGCCAGTCTTTCATTAGCACTGTGAAGATTGTAAAACACAAAGCTTTGAATTTTATTTTTCCTGAATGACTTCCATTTTTTTCAAGTTGCCATAATAAATAGTAAAATAAATTTCCCATTAAACAGCATTTTAACATTGAAAATGCGTCAGGGCAGACCTACCATGCACAAGGATAGGTTTCAAATTATCCTAAACAAGCACATATGTTTCTATGGGGATGCCAGACTAAGAAGAAATTCAAAGTAGGGAGGGGAGGACACGGGCTATCAGTGAAATCGACGGATTCACAGATAATACTTGCTGCCTTCTGCAATGGCTGAACCAATAAGATTCTTGAGGATTGCCATGAGACATACATAGCAAATGAGTTTAGAATTTTTTAAAAATCCCACCAAGATATTTTCAAGCCTTTGCAGTCACTGCCCTTGGGTAACGCCCTCATTACCCTGAGGACTGAGGTGTCATTTAGAACAACAGCCTCTGGGGGAGAAGGAAGGAGCCTGGTTGGTGATCCTACAGAACTGAAACCACTCCGCAGGCATGTAGCTTATAACACTGTTACCAAGGCGCTGGGGGTGGGCTCTGCGCATTCTGTCTTCCACACACCCCCTCAGGCTCACCACATTATCTTTTTAGCCACTTCTTGGGTTATACTACCCTCACCCCTACGTTGTTAACCCTCTGCTATATTTCACATATATGCCTTTGTGGACATCAGAAAGACTAGAAAGAAGAGCTTGTCTGAAAGCGACCTCCAGAGATAATAACACAGAGCACAATGGAGACAGTATATGTACCAAGTGCCAGAATATACAGAGTACTTAACCCTTTGGGTTTAAGTTGTTATCTTATAATAAATAGTTACCTCATTAAAAACCATTTTGGGGAATTCTGACAAACAATTTTATAATAAATAGTGTTGTCTAAATCATAAAGCTTCAAAAACACTTTGCTTAAAGACTGGTAGATCAGATTAACTCTATGAAAACCGTGAGAAGGAAAAATACAATCATGTAAACCAAAAATGGAGAGAGATGCAAATGTCCTGAACTAACTAACATTTTAAAAGTAATTTATTCACTAACATCATTTTCCAAAATTATACTATTTAGTAAGCTTTCATTTCCTATCAATCTCGGGAATCTGCCTGGATAAAAATTATACTTCGATAGATGAATGGATAAAGAAGTTGTGGTACATATACACAATGGAATACTATTCGGCGTTAAGGAAAGATGATATAGGAGCATTTGTGACAACATGGATGGATCTCGAGAGAATAATGCTAAGTGAAATAAGTCAGACAGGAAAAGCAGAGAACCCTATGATTTCACTGATATGTGGTATATAAACCAAAAAGAACAAGACAAACAAATGAGAAACAAAAACTCATAGACACAGACAATAATTTAGTGGTTACCAGAGGGTAAGGGGGTGGGGGGTGGGTGATGAGGGTAAAGGGGATCAAATATATGGTGATGGAAGGAGAACTGACTCTGGGTGGTGAACACACAATGGGATTTATAGACGATGTAATACAGAATTGTACACCTGAAATCTATGTAAATTTACTAACAATTGTCACCCCAATAAAATTAATAAAAAAAAACCATTTATTATCAAAGAAATTATCAATAAATTGGACTATATTATAAAAAAAAATATACTTTAGAGGCAAATTAATGAGCTCGATTGATTTTCTCTGACTTTGTTTACACTTACTTGTTTAGTTTGTTTTCCGCTGCTGTTCTAAGTTTTAATTCCTCTAGGTAGAGGTGTTTACATTCTTCGAATTCTATTTTACGAGAAGTTTCCACTTTGGAGAGTTCAGATTCCAGACGTTTAATTCTGAGTTCCATGTCACTTACGGAAGCGCCATCATGGACATTTAACGGGTGTAGGTTTTTTTGAGATGCTGCTGGTTCCTAAAGCCAACAGAAAGGATACATTTTAAAAATAATTATAAACTGAATAATTACAGTCTATTTGTATTCTTTAGTATAAGTCAATGATTTGGAGGGCAATTTAAATGTAAAAAAAGCTGATGTTTAAAATATTTGTCATCAATACAGAATGAAATAAATCTGAATCATGAAAATATTTTGAATCATCTCATTTGACTATTCCAATAAGAGAATCAATATTAAATTTTAAAAATTGAACAATATGACTTAATAATCTAAGAATAAGGTGCATTTTATTTTCCTTATTTCCTAATAGTCTCGTTTTATATCAATTGGTCTTACAAATCAAATGATTTTGCAGAAAGAACAAATCTCAAAGATCAACTGAGTGACAATAATGATGGGAACTGAAATATTTAAAAGGAGAAGCAAATACCACCTTAGTTCCAGAAATGTAAAAAAAATAAAATAAAAACAGCTGCCATGAAGGGGAGTAGAAGAATCACATACACTATGCATATCGAAAACGTAATTTGCAGCAAAATGAATTAAGGCGTGTTAAAAATCAATGAATTAACCTGTAAAAATAGATTTAAAAAAATTTTTTCTACTACATCCTGTCTTGCTCAATCTTCAATATCCCAGAATTTACTGTGTTCTGCTTCACTCTTTTCTACCACATTCGTGACTATATGAATTTTGAGGTTTAATAATTTTTATCTCCACTCTTTTTATTCTCTACTTTTTCACATGACTTTTGTACTCCTTTCATAGATAATAACTCCTGTTTAAGATTGATTTTCTTCAACAAGATATAGATATCTTTTTATAAAAAAACTTTTTAAAACAAATTTTTTTTTTATAATTGGGGAACAGTGTTTTTTCCAGGACCCATCAGCTCCCTGTCAAGTAACAGTTTCCAATCTAGTTGTGGGATGCGCAGCTCAGCTCCAAGTCACATTGTTCTCTTCAATCTACTAGTTATGGAGGGTACAGCTCACTGACCCATGCAGGAATCGAACAGGCAACCTTGGTGTTATGAGCACTGCGCTCTAACCACTGAACTAACTGGCCGGCCGCTCACTGGGGGCTCAGCTCCAAGCTCCAGCCATTGTTTTCAACCTAGTTGTGGAGGGTGTAGCTAACTGGTCCATGTGGGAATCGAACCAGCGACCTTGGTTACCAAGGATTGGAACCAGCACGATGCTCTAACCATGGAGCCAACTGGCCACCCCACAGATGGAGACATTCTGAAGATGCAGTTTCCAGTTTTGCTTTGAGAGCATCATTGTGAATGAATAAGATAGTATGATTTAGTTACAAAGGAAGTTGACTGAGAATAGTCTAACCCAAACCAGTATCAATTTGTGAAATAAACTCAGTTGCCATAAAAGGTCATCGATACTGTAGTAGATCCTTAGATTGTGGAAACTTGAATTACTCAGAATGAAGAACAAAGAGAAAAGCACCAGGAGACTCAAAAATGTATCCTTTATTGTCATCGACTTTGCCACACAACATCTGTACTTGATTTTCTACGATTTCCTGAATGATTGGTTCATGTTTTTCTTCTATAAAATGACTGTAAGTCACCTCTGAGTTGATAGTCTCTCACCTGTTCCCCATTTTAACTCTCCATAATTTCTTACGAAGTTGTAGGGAGTTACAAGTAACTCATCTTGAGATAGTTAGGCCTCCGTCAGCTACAAATGTTTCATGGTAATTTGAATTGCTTTCAAGAAGAAATGATTCCCAAGGTTAAGGAGAAATCACATCTCACACTGTGAATGTTTAGTGAGATGATCGCTACATTTTTTTCAACAACAAAAAAGTGTCTTAATTCGATAATGCTATCTTGTAATCCTCTCTTTCCACAATATACAAGAACATCCTAAACAGCAATAATAACAACAACAAATCTGCTGGGATTTCAGTGATACTGAGTTGGGTAGAACTACTTTCCTGTAGATACAATGCTTATTTGGTAAGATGAGGAGAGTGGATTGATGTAGTGTTTTTAAAACATGGCTACAAATTCTTGACATTTCTCCATGAAATTCCCTCCCTTTTAATATGTGCTTGCCTTAAAAAAGTAACTGGATTCTAGTGCATGGAATAGGGCAGAACTGCTGTGAGAATGCTATGCCTGCGGCAGAAAATGTGATACAGCTTCCATCTGACTTTCTCTCGGGAAGCTCGCCCTGAGAACCCAGCCAGCATGTTGTGCAGATGAAGAAGCCCAGGACACACAGTGAGGCCTCCTACAGATGTTCGCGCTGAGACGGCCCCAGTGGGCGTCCCGGCCAAAACCCCGCTTCAACTGCTACACGTGTGTGTAACAGCCTTTAGATGATTCTCATTCGCAGCTTCATGGCAACGCAGCTGATACCAAGTGGAACAGAAATGAGCTAGTCTCACTGAGCTTCACTCAACTGCATCACTGGTGAACAAAACAGATGCTGTTTTGAGCCACTAGCTTTTGAGTTGGTTTCGTGAGCAGCAATGAACAACTGGCATTGATACTGATATTCAAAATGGTGTGAGGCCACAAAGAAAAGCAATCTAAAACCTGTAGGAGTGCCTTTCCACCAGGAGGTAGGTGGAACCCGAAAGGATGTGGAGAAGAATGAGAATGACACCCACAAGAGCCTCCAAGAGACGGTTATTGGGGGCTTGCGGGCCCCTAAAGGGGCTGGCCACAAAGACTTCTCAGCTAGTGAAGAAAATGGGTCTGACATCCGGATGAAAGGGGACTCTTGCTGTGAAGTAACCAAGTAAAATCCATGAGATACATGAGCTAACGAAAGACTGTGAACTGTAAAGGAACCAGGACTTATTGTGTTCAAATGTGTTTCCCATTTACAGCCTCTCCCACATGCCCTGTTGTCAAATCATGCTAAAATGAAGAAATGGCTTCTGAGTGAAGATCAAATTCGCTGTGCTCCCAGGAAGACATGATCTACGGATGAGGACAAGAGTGTAAAGCCTTCCTCAAGACTTCGAAAGAGTTAAGGTGGGGCCTTAAATTCCTGGAAGGCTCTTCAGAGGAAAAGAATTTTAAAGGCATGGTCCTACAACAGCTACAGGAAGCCCAAGAGCTTATCTCAAAACGATGTATGACGGTGGCTTTTCTAATGGCACGAACCCCAATAAACTCTCACGCAACTCCAAGTTTTTAGGATAATCAAGTAGCAAAAAACCACCTTGTTACCTTGGACTAATAAAAACCAAGAGAGTGAAAAATAAGAGGAGGCCTGTGGGTCTTAGACATTTGGGTGGAGGAATGATGCTGAGGGAAGAGCTGCAAGCACAGGTCATTTCTTATGAAGAGGACAGAACAAAGAGCTCACAGGGGACAGCAAAGGGCCATGGAGAAGCATTGGCATGATTAGGACTAAGTCCTAATCAAAGAACGGACAGCACACATCAGGCTGTATTTCAGAATTGCTATGGACTAACGTGCCTTCCAGTTTCTATTTCTGCAGGGGAAACTTCAGCAGTCGAGCAGAATGTTGGGTGTGTGGGTGGTAGATAACTTGTCTCTTCCTTTCTCATGTTTTCATATTGAAAGGAATTGTCCTCAAGGGGCTTTATCCTAGAAACCAAAACCCAGGCCCTTCATCCCCATTTGCACCAGACTAAGATGGTAAAATCTTAGTTTCGAACCTGAGCCTGATGCCATTAAATTGAGACTTGTGGCGAGTATTGTGTAGGGATGTGTGTATTTTCCATGTGGGGAGAATATAAAGAATTGTGGCCAGTGGACAGATCAAGGTGGTTTTTAAATGTGTCCATAAATTTTGAAATATTCATTGCATAAAACCACTAGAATATGGGTCAACATTAGTGACTGGCTCCTAATGAACAGAATATGTTGAAAGACATTCCGTGTGAATTCCAAGACTCCTTCACAAAGGGCAACACAACTCCTGTTGGTTATGTCTCTGAGGATCTGAACCTTGGAATCCAGCCCCGTGTTGTGGGGAGGCTCGGGCCACAATGCGAGCCGGGTGTTCAGGTGTAGGTGTTCCTGCTGTCTGCCGCAAACAAATCTTTTACTTGTTTCTGATTGATTAATTACTTCCTGAATTTAACAGCTGTACTCTTGAAATGTTTTCTTTGGATGGGATGAAATATTTATTCCATTAATTATATGTGAAGCTAAAGATACAACTATGCATCTCAATGTGTTTCTGAGAATGTAGGATCTATGCCAAGAACAAGATTGGCACCAGTGTCTCACAAAAGAACCGGGTCAAACAGAATCTACTTTTCAATTGCAAGATGATTGATTAGAGAGATTTCTAAAGAGGAAAGCAGATGGTCCAGGTTTCATCTTCTCCTTCCTAGACAGTGAAATCTATGGAAGAGGCTATGGATTAGGAGATAGACAAAATGAAGAAAGTTGTCCACCAAGTATCAGATCCTATTACCGACATTTGATGGAAATGGGAGTGAAAGGGAGGCACTGGGTTAAAGATTAATGTTTTGAATGAAGAAAACAAAAGGAATGAGTCGACTTTGTAAGCCTAATATCCCATCATGTCATAAGGTCACCAAGGTCTGCGGGCCACAGGCTCCATCTAGAAGCAAAACATCTCCACAGAAGTGGAATTAAAGATATTCCCCTACATTGACATTTCATTATTCCATAAGGCATCTGGTAATATGCAAGATGACTGGGGAAGCGTTCTCATAACATTTGATTTGGTAATGGCGTAAGGACAGATCTATAGATCAATAAATTGGAAAAGATGATCCAAAAATTAACCCTCATATATATAGTCAAGTGATTTTTGACAAGGGTGCCGAAAAATCCAGTTGGGCATGAACAGTCTTTTGAACTAACGATACTGGGTCAACTGGATATCCACATGCAAAAGAAAAATTAAACCTCTACATCATACCATATATAAAATTATTTCAAAAGGTAAAACCAAAACTATAAAAGCTTTGAAGAAGCTTCATGTCTTCATGACTGGAGTTGGCAATTGTGTCTTAGATATGACAGTACCAAACAAAAGTAGATAACTGGACTTCATTAAAATAAAAAAAAAAACTTTATGCTTTAAAGGACACCATTGAAAAACTGAAAAGGCAAGCTAATGAAAGGGAGAAATATTTGAAAATCCTATATCTGATAAGCGATTTGTATCTAGAATATATAAAGAATTCTTACAATTCAACAAGAAAAAGACGAACCCATTTTAATGGGCAATGGAATTGAATCATCAGTTCTTCAAAGAAGTTATACAAATGGACAATAAGTATGTGAAAAGATAGCTCAGCATCATTAGTCATCAGAAAATACATCAAAACCACAATATGGAGCAGAGAGTTCACTAGTGGTTCCCTAGGGCTAGGAAGAGTGGGAAGGGCAGACTGGCACACAGTGAAGGCTAACAGTACACAGATACTTTCCAGGGTGATGAAAATGTTGTAAAACTGATTGTGATGATGACTGCGTAAAGCTTTGAATACACTAAAAGCCACTGCACTGCATACTTTAAATGAGTGAACTGCATGCTATGTTCATTACATCTCATTGAAGCTGTTACGAAAGAAAGGAAGGAAGGAAGGAAGGAAGGAAGGAAGGAAGGAAGGAAGGAAGGAAGGAAGGAAGGAAGGAAGGAAGGAAGGAAGGAAAGAAGGAAGGAAGAACGGAAGGAAGGAAGGAAGGAAGGAAGGAAAGAAGGAAGGAAGAACGGAAGGAAGGAAGGAAGGAAGGAAGGAAGGAAGGAAGGAAGGAAGGAAGGAAGAGCAGTGCTGGAACCACCAGAGACCAGTAGCAGCAGCAGAAATACTTCTCCAGCCTCCACCCACAGCACAGTGCTACCAGGGCCACAGGGAACCAGGTGGGCTCAGTGGACTCAAGACAGGCTCTCCCTGACCACCCCCTTCCCCTGTTCCCTCCCACGGTGCTGGTGCCCAGAGTCCCTGGTGATCTGGATACAGCAGCAACACCCATCACCCTGGTCACCCAGGCCAGCACTCCCACACTCACAGCTAAGCCCCCACACCTGGACCCCCCAGGCTCAGGTAGCACCAGTGAGAGACAACAGAAACTGTGCTATTGCATCAGCTACTGAAAAGCAAAACAGAGACGTCTAATTATCTAGCTGCTGAATTGCTCGAATCAAAATGTACATAAATTAGAAAGTGTTCACTATTTCAAATGAGCCTGCAGAAGAACAAGCTATCCAGCAGCATGAACAACCAAGGTGACATGGTAACACTGAGAGAAGATGACACTTCTCCAGAAACCAAGTCAAAGTCATGAAGATTGTGATCTCTGTGACCGAGATTTCAAAACAGCAGTCATGAAGAATCTCAATGAGATACAAGAAAACTCACAAGGCAGTTCAACGAGTTCAGGAGTAAAATTAACGAACAGAAGGAGTACTTTATCTAAGATATGAAAACTATAAAAAAGGTCCAAACAGAAATCCTGGAGCTGAATGAAGAACTTAAGAAATGAGATCAAAAATGGACATTTTAATAACAATATTACACAAAGAAAACAAGTTGCTATTAAAGATGCCATATCATTGCCACCTCAGTCATCAATTATTCAAGTGATGCCAAAATGTAGATATTGGAGTATTACGCAGCCATAAAGAAAAAAGAAATCTTACCATCTGCAACAACATGGATGGATCTAGAGAACATTATGTTAAGCGAAATAAGTCAGAAAGAGAAAGACAAGTACCATATGATCTCACTTATATGCGGAATGTAAAGAAAAGAATAAGTGAATGAACTAATCAGAAACAGTTCTGGGGACAAAGAGGAAAAAGCTGAAGGTTGTTAGATGGGTGGGGGGGGTGGGGATAAGGGGGAAGGTGAGGAGATTAGAAAACAGTCGGTAACCACAAAATGGCCTCAGGGTTTTTGAAAAATAATTTCGGGAACGTAATCAATAATGTTGTAAAGATTTTGTAGGGTATCTGATGGACACAGGTCCCATCTGGGAGACCACCTCAGGGAAGATGTAGATGCTTGATCAATGTACTACTGTACACCCAAAGCGGAACAATAATGAATGCCAACTATAATTTTATATATATAATGTGAAGGCTCAGTGCAAGGTCGGAGGGATAGTGAAAGGGGAAATGGGGGAGGGGGGGTTCACAGTGTGAGGGATATAAATGATGAACGTCTAAGTATTACCTTGTCTTGTGCACCTGAAACTAATTAAATTAAATTCTAGAGCTACAACTTCCATTTCTTTTTAATCTCCTTAAATCTCCATTTAAAAGAAAAGATGTACAGATATAAGTGAACTTCATTTTAAAAATTCAAATATTTGCTCAATTTACCTCTTTAGAAAATGTACTGTTGCTTAGCAAGATATTTTATTTTATTATTACTTTTTAAGCAAAACAGTTTAACTCATCAAAATAAAAAATGCTATAAGTAAAATAGAAATTAAGGATGTACTATTATGTACAAAGAGAACAACTTTTAACTTAGAAAGAACAAATTAATCTTTTCAGTGTTACAAGTTTGCAGAATTCATAACAAGGATTTACCTCGGTTTCATGGAAATAAGAAACATCAACATATAGTGAGTGAATGTCAATCATTCACTTACGCTTAGGGGTGGCAAAACTGGGCTGTAGGACAACTAAAATTGTTATAAACCATCGCCAAATTAAAACCAATGCAGAAGTAAGCCAAAGCATCTCAAAGCATACCATTCGTTGTTAGGCAATAACATTTCATTTGTAAAATCTAATTGAAAAGCAGCTTTTCCAGAAATTTAAAATGTGTCAGTCAATTACATTTATTGAATACAGTTAATGACAGTTAGCTCTTAAAACATGGGAGATGCAGGGACTTACAAAAGATTGTAAAATTTCTGTCTCCTTCCTACATTAGCACACATAATTATGCCTTTCACATTGTGTGCATTAGTCAATGAAACAACTCAGAATCTCACCAAGTTAAGAACAAGAATTATATCGGACAACTGAAACCCAAAGGAAAGAAGATAACTAACCTTCATGAAGTAGGTGAACGTGTCATTATTATTAGAAGTCTGTGGGGTTGACCTAGGAATCACTGACTGTTCTCTTGGAGCGAGATTTCCTCGAGGTAGGAACCCATCACTTATCCTTCCAATACAA
The DNA here is from genome assembly GCF_964194185.1 of Rhinolophus hipposideros. Taxonomy (NCBI): domain Eukaryota; kingdom Metazoa; phylum Chordata; class Mammalia; order Chiroptera; family Rhinolophidae; genus Rhinolophus; species Rhinolophus hipposideros. The sequence goes on from NW_027669331.1 coordinate 398,442, forward strand.
GGTGGCAGCAGGACAGGCCTCCCAGGAGCGCGGCTGAGTAAAGTGTTCCGTGGTGTCTTCATGAGAAGCTGGGTTCTCATCTCTGCCAGCGTATCATTAGCACTGTGAAGATTGTAAGAACAAAGGCTTAGTATTTTATTTTTCCTGAATGACTTGCATTTTTTTCAAGTTGCCATAATAAATAGTAAATAAATTTCCCATTAAACAGCATTTTAACATTGAAAATGCGTCAGGGCAGACCTACCATGCACAAGGATAGCTTTCAAATTATCCTAAACAAGCACATGTGTTTCTATGGGGATGCCAGACTAAGAAGAAATTCAAAGTAGGGAGGGGAGGACACGGGCTATCAGTGACATCCACGGCTTCACAGATAATACTTGCTGCCTTCTGCAATGGCTGAACCAATAAGATTCTTGAGGATTGCCATGAGACATACATAGCAAACGAGTTTAGAATTTTTTAAAAATCCCACCAAGATATTTTCAAGCCTTTGCAGTCACCGCCCTTGTGTAATGCGCTCATTACCCTGAGGACTGAGGTGTCATGTAGAACAACAGCCTCTGGGGGAGAAGGAGGGAGCCTGGTTGGTGATCCTACTGAATGAAACCTCTCCGCAGGCATGTAGCTTAGAATATAACACTGTGACCAAGGCGCTGGGCGTGGGCTCTGCCCTTTCTGTCTTCCACACACCCCCTCAGGCTCACCACATTATCTTTTTAGCCACTTCTTGGGTTATACTACCCTCACCCCTACGTTGTTAACCCTCTGCTATATTTCACAAATATGCCTTTGTGGACATCAGAAAGACTAGAAAGAAGAGCTTGTCTGAAAGCGACCTCTAGAGATAATAACACAGAGCACAATGGAGACAGTACATGTACCAAGTGCCAGAATATGCAGAGTACTTAACCCTTTGGGTTTAAGTTGTTATCTTATAATAAATAGTTACCTCATTAAAAACTATTTAGGGGAATTCTGACAAGCAATTTTATAATAAATAGCGTTGTCTAAATCATAAAGCTTCAAAAACACTTTGCTTAAAGACTGGTAGATCAGATTAACTCTATGAAAACCGCGAGAAGGAAAAATACAATCATGTAAAACCAAAAATGGAGAGAGATGCAAATGTCCTGAACTAACTAACATTTTAAAAGTAATTTATTCACTAACATCATTTTCCAAAATTATACTATTTAGTAAGCTTTCATTTCCTATCAATCTCAGGAATCTGCCTGGACAAAAATTATACTTTAGAGGCAAATTAATGAGCTCGATTGATTTTCTCTGACTCTGGACTTACTTGTTTAGTTTGTTTTCCAATGATGTTATAAGTTTTAATTCTTCTAGGTAGAGGTGTTTACATTCTTCCAATTCTATTTTACAAGAAGTTTTCACTTTGAAGAGTTCAGATTCCAGACGTTTAATTCTGAGTTCCATGTCACTTATGGAAGCGCCAACATGGTCATTTAACGGGTGTAGGTTTTTTTGAGATGCTGCTGGTTCCTAAAGCCAACGGAAAGGATACATTTTAAAAATAATTATAAACTGAATAATTACAGTCTATTTGTATTCTTTAGTTTTAAGTCAATGATTTGGACGGCAATTTAAATGTGAAAAAAGCTGAAGTTTAAAATATTTATCATCAATACGGAATAAAATAAATCTGAATCATGAAAATATTTTGAATCATCTCATCTAACTATTCCAATAAGAGAATCAATATTAAATTTTAAAAATTGAACAATATGACTGAATATGACCAGCACGATGCTCTAACCATGGAGCCAACTGGCCACCCCACAGATGGAGACATTCTGAAGATGCAGTTTCCAGTTTTGCTTTGAGAGCATCATTCTGAATGAGTAAGATAGTATGATTTCGTTACGAAGGAAGTTGACTGAGAATAGTCTAACCCCAAACCAGTATCAACTTGTGAAATAAACTCAGTTGCCATAAAATGTCATCGATACTGTAGTAGATCCTTAGATTGTGGAAACTTGAATTACTCAGAATGAAGAACAAAGAGAAAAGCACCAGGAGACTCAAAAATGTATCCTTTATTGTCATCGACTTTGCCACACAACATCTGTACTTGATTTTCTACGATTTCCTGAATGATTGGTTCATGTTTTTCTTCTATAAAATGACTGTAAGTCACCTCTGAGTTGATAGTCTCTCACCTGTTCCCCATTTTAACTCTCCATAATTTCTTACGAAGTTGTAGGGAGTTACAAGTAACTCATCTTGAGATAGTTAGGCCTCCGTCAGCTACAAATGTTTCATGGTAATTTGAATTGCTTTCAAGAAGAAATGATTCCCAAGGTTAAGGAGAAATCACATCTCACACTGTGAATGTTTAGTGAGATGATCGCTACATTTTTTTCAACAACAAAAAAGTGTCTTAATTCGATAATGCTATCTTGTAATCCTCTCTTTCCACAATATACAAGAACATCCTAAACAGCAATAATAACAACAAATCTGCTGGGATTGCAGTGATACTGAGTTGGGTAGAACTACTTTCCTGTAGATACAATGCTTATTTGGTAAGATGAGGAGAGTGGATGGATGTAGTGTTTTTAAAACATGGCTACAAATTCTTGACATTTCTCCATGAAATTTCCTCCCTTTTAATATGTGCTGGCCTTAGGAAGTAACTGGATTCTAGTGCATGGAATAGGGCAGAACTGCTGTGAGAATGCTATGCCTGCGGCAGAAAATGTGATACAGCTTCCATCTGACTTTCTCTCGGGAAGCTCGCCCTGAGAACCCAGCCAGCATGTTGTGCAGATGAAGAAGCCCAGGACACACAGTGAGGCCTCCTACAGATGTTCGCGCTGAGACGGCCCCAGTGGGCGTCCCGGCCAAAACCCCGCTTCAACTGCTACACGTGTGTGTAACAGCCTTTAGATGATTCTCATTCGCAGCTTCATGGCAACGCAGCTGATGCCAAGTGGAACAGAAATGAGCTAGTCTCACTGAGCTTCACTCAACTGCATTACTGATGAACAAAACAGATGCTGTTTTGAGCCACTAGCTTTTGAGTTGGTTTCTTGAGCAGCAATGAACAATTGGCATTGATACTGATATTCAAAATGCTGTGAGGCCACAAAGAAAAGCAATCTAAAACCTGTAGGAGTGCCTTTCCACCAGGAGGTAGGTGGAACCCGAAAGGATGTGGAGAAGAATGAGAACGACACCCACAAGAGCCTCCAAGAGACGGTTATTGGGGGCTTGCGGGCCCCTAAAGAGGCTGGCCACAAAGACTTCTCAGCTAGTGAAGAAAATGGGTCTGACATCCGGATGAAAGGGGACTCTTGCTGTGAAGTAACCAAGTAAAATCCATGAGATACATGAGCTAACGAAAGACTTTGAACTGTAAAGGAACCAGGACTTATTGTGTTCAAATGTGTTTCCCATTTACAGCCTCTCCCACATGCCCTGTTGTCAAATCATGCTAAAATAAAGAAATGGCTTCTGAGTGAAGATCAAATTCGCTGTGCTCCCAGGAAGACATGATCTACGGATGAGGACAAGACTGTAAAGCCTTCCTCAAGACTTCGAAAGTGTTAAGGTGGGGCCTTAAATTCCTGGAAGGCTCTTCAGAGGAAAAGAATTTTAAAGGCATGGTCCTACAACAGCTACAGGAAGCCCAAGAGCTTATCTCAAAACAATGTATGACGGTGGCTTTTCTAATGGCACGAACCCCAATAAACTCTCACGCAACTCCAAGTTTTTAGGATAATCAAGTAGCAAAAAACCACCTTGTTACCTTGGACTAATAAAAACCAAGAGAGTGAAAAATAAGAGGAGGCCTGTGGGTCTTAGGCATTTGGGTGGAGGAATGACGCTGAGGGAAGAGCTGCAAGCACAGGTCATTTCTTATGAAAAGGACAGAACAAAGAGCTCACAGGGGACAGCAAAGGGCCATGGAGAAGCATTGGCATGATTAGGACTAAGTCCTAATCAAAGAACGGACAGCACACATCAGGCTGTATTTCAGAATTGCTATGGACCAACGTGCCTTCCACTTTCTATTTCTGCAGGGGAAACTTCAGCAGTCGAGCAGAATGTTGGGTGTGTGGGTGGTAGATAACTTGTCTCTTCCTTTCTCATGTTTTCATATTGAAAGGAATTGTCCTCAAGGGGCTTTATCCTAGAAACCAAAACCCAGACCCTTCATCCCCATTTGCACCAGACTAAGATGGTAAAATCTTAGATTCGGACCTGAGCCTGACGCCATTAAATTGAGACTTGTGGCGAGTATTGTGTAGGGATGAGTGTATTTTCCATGTGGGGGGAATATAAAGAATTGTGGCCAGTGGACAGATCAAGGTGGTTTTTAAATGTGTCCGTAAATTTTGAAATATTCATTGCATAAAACCACTGGAGTATGGGTCAACATTAGTGACTTGCTCCTAATGAACAGAATATGTTGAAAGACATTCCGTGTGAATTCCAAGACTCCTTCACAAAGGGCAACACAGCTCCTGTTGGTTATGTCTCTGAGGATCTGAACCTTGGAATCCAGCCCCGTGTTGTGGGGAGGCTCGGGCCACAATGCGAGCCGGGTGTTCAGGTGTAGGTGTTCCTGCCGTCTGCTCCAGCTAGAGAGCCGACCAACAGTAGGCACCAACTACCGGATACATTGCTGTACAAACTTTCAAATGATTCCAGCCTCCAGCCATCGAGCTGCCCCAATTGGAGCTGAGGGGAACGGAGACAGATGGCCCTGGCCACACTCTTCTTAAGTATGGATCTGTGAGTCAAATAACTGTTGTTTATTTCAACCACTCCATTGGAGAGTTAAGGAAAAAAGAGGCACACCTTCTGGATTAAAAAAAGAGATAATAGTAAAAGTAACTTTTAAGTTATTAATTACAGATATCTTCTTTTATTGCACTTTGCTGTATTGTATTTTGCAACTATGTTTTACAAATTGAAAGCTTTGGACAATCATGCATTTAGCAAGTGTATGAATACCACTTTTCCGACAAAGTAGGATTACGTTTGGCAGTTTAGCAATGAAGTACTTTTTAATTAAGGTATGTACACTGTTTATTTAGACATAATGTTACCACACACTTAATAGACTACAGACTAGTGTAAAATAAATTTATATGCACAATTCTTGTGATTCACTTTATTGGGTTACTAGTGTATTGCTGTGGTTGGAACCAAATCTGCAATATCTCCGAGGTATGCCTTTAGTCTCCTTTATAGTGGAATCTAAGTAATGTGGAGATTGACTTATTAATGACACACAATGCTAAAGAGAAGAAGCAGTGAATACAAGAAAGGCATAAGAAGTTTCTCAAGGGTTCCCTTCAATGACAGCTAGGCAGGTAGGCATCTTTAGAAGCTTCCCTCAACGTACAGGATTAGGAAGACTGGCAAGGAGACATATGATTTCTAGTATGATAGTTGTAAAACTAGAAATAGCCAGTTAATAACCAAAATCAAACCTTTTTCCTGATTTCCATTCCCTAAAATTCTAAAAGAGATAGGCAGCTTTCAATATTTATTCATCAATCTAGTACTCAATCTTCACTTCCTTTTCCTCGCTGAGGAAATGGAGTGCAGTATGGAATCATTTTTAATCTCAGTAGTAAAACAATCATAGTGTCCTCTGGCACTATTTAAATACAATCTCTCCTTTACCGTACTTCAAGCTTGTTTGTATGGGAAGGGAAGACCATGTCTTCTGTATCTTATACCGAAATGCTTCTCCGTATCACACAAAAAGGCTTTGACATTTCATAATTCACATCACGAATCTATTATTTGTTTCTGATTAATTACTTCCTGAATTTTAACAGCTGTACTCTTGAAATGTTTTCTTTGGATGGGATGAAATATTTATTCCATTAATTATATATGAAGCTAAAGGTACAACTATGCATCTCAATGTGTTTCTGAGAATGTAGGATCTATGCCAAGAACAAGATTGGCACCAGTGTTTCAGAAAAGAACCGGGTCAAACAGAATCTACTTTTCAATTGCAAGATGATGGATTAGAGAGATTTCTAAGAAGGAAAGCAGATGGTCCAGGTTTCATCTTCTCCTTCCTAGACAGTGAAATCTATGGAAGAGGCTATGGATTAGGAGATAGACAAAATGAAGAAAGTTGTCCACCAAGTATCAGATCCTATTACCGACATTTGATGGAAATGGGAGTGAAAGGGAGGCACTGGGTTAAAGATTAATGTTTTGAATGAAGAAAACAAAAGAAATGAGTCGACTTTGTAAGCCTAATATCCCATCATGTCATAAGGTCACCAAGGTCTGCGGGCCACAGGCTCCATCCAGAAGCAAAACATCTCCACAGAAGTGGAATTAAAGGTAGTCCCCTACATTGACATTTTATTATTCCATAAGGCATCTGGTAATATGCAAGATGACTGGGGAAGCGTTCTCATAACATTTGATTTGGTAATGGCGTAAGGACAGATCTATAGATCAATGAATCAAAATTAAGGATCCGGAAATTAACCTCATATGTAGAGCCGAGTGATTTTTGACAAGGGTGCTAAAAAATCCAATTGGATGTGAATAGTCTTTTGAGCAAATGATACTGGATCAACTGGATATCCACATGCAAAAGAAAAAAATTAGAGCTCTACATCATACCAGATATAAAAATTATCTCAAAATGTAAAAGCTAAAATTATAAAAGCTTAGAAGAAAGCATAGGTATATGTCTTCATGAAAGAGTTCGTAATTGAGTGTTTAAAAAAATGGATTAACTGGACTCCATTAAAATAAAATGTTTCTGTGCTTTAAAGGATACCATTGAAAGACTAAAAAGGCAAGCTAATGAAAGGGAGAAATATTTGAAAATCCTATATCTGATAGGCGATTTGTATCCAGGATATATAAAGAACTCTTACAATTCAACAAGAAAGAGACAATCCAATTTTAAAAGGGCAAAGGAATTGAAACAACAGTTTTTCAAAGAAGTTATACAAATGGATAATAAGCATGGGAAAAGATTGCTCAGCATCATTAGTCATCAGAAAAAACTACATCAAAACCACAATATGGAGCAGAGAGTTCACTAGTGGTTCCCTAGGGCTAAGAAGAGTGGGAAGGGCAGACTGGCACACGGTGAAGGCTAACAGCACACAGATACTTTCCAGGGTGATGAAAATGTTGTAAAACTGATTGTGATGATGACTGCATAAAGCTTTGAATACACTAAAAGCCACTGCACTGCATACTTTAAATGATGGAACTGCATGCTATGTTCATTACATCTCAATGAAGATTGGAGCCAGTGCTTTGGGGTCATGCAACGGTGTCCTTCTTGGCTTTAGATCACTAGCCAGGGTTGAGACAAAGGAGAGGTAACAGTATGCCCTTTTATAGAAAAATGATATAGAAAATAAGCTATCTTTTTCACTGCTTGAGTCTGTAAAATTAAGGGAGAAATCTATATTGTACTGCTTAAAGCATTGAGTGGTTTGTATTTCCCCAAATTAAGTGATTTCTGGGTCCCAAACGGATTACAAATTACCTTCTGTTTTAACCTAGTCATCTGAATAGCCATTTCAGATTGATTGGGTTCTATATCTCCAAGGAAACTAACCTCTCCATTTTGATTGTCATGTAGCATCCTTGTATTCTGAAAGAGGGTCTTCAGTCTGCAGAATTGTAGAAAACGAGTAAGTCAAATTCTTTAAGAGTAAATGTTTAGTAATTATTTAAAGAGATGATATGTCTATCATACAAAATAAACAAATCTATAAATTATGATCCTCTCCTATTTGTTCCAGTATAATAGTTTGAAAGCAAACTAATTAAATTATAATCTTAGGTAAGTAACAAAACAATTGTAATACATATGATACAGACTTCATATTATAACAATGTACGGTTCTTATAATTAAAGTATTATTAATATCTACTTGAGATTGTTAGTATCAAACATTAACCTATTATTAAATATCAGCTATAAACCAGAGATCAGTATCCAAGCTGAAGAAGGAAAGTATAATACATGTGGGTGTTTTGAAAAGACACAAAAATACCATTCGGTGCCTACTGACCACAGTCTACCAGAAGAAAAGAAAGTACGTACCAACAAGAGATCATTCAAAATAGAAAGAGAAACCGGAAAGAAAAATCTGAAGTCTGAGTGGAGGGGAAAGGAAAGGGGCAGGGCTTTAGAAGAAAGGAAATTGGAGAGATAATGTGTCACAGTCTCTTCGAGTCTGTTTTACGAAGAGATCTTTGCTAGCACAAAGTTAACAAAATGAGAAGAATACAAAACAATGCAGAGAAAGACAGTGACATGGGAGGAAAAACACTGAGGAGAATCAGAGAAAAAACTTCATTCAGTAAGCAGCAAGTAAACAGAAAGCAAGCCACGCGTGGGCTTCCCAGACGTTGGGAAAGATTCCATTATTATCTGAGTGAGATGATTACTCATCTCATTCTTCTTTACGTTATACATATGGTTTGGTATGTATGACATATTTTATAACTGAAAAAACTAGAAAGACAATAGAAGCCAAATCAATAACAATTCTGATGTTGTTACACAATACCACAGATAGGGTTTTAGACATTAAACTGTTAGAATGCCAAAAGGAAAAACACTACTAAAAGAAGGAAAGATTACCAAAGAGAGCACAGACATCCTGCAGAAATAAAGATTCAAGGGAGACCAGGAAGAGTGCAATTGACAGTATATGCAAAAGACACTGTCATTATAGTTTTAGGAATCATTCAAGAGTAGGTATAATATTTTGGCATTCACACAAGTTTGTGCTGTGAGTTTCTGATGTAAATTCTTAAGTAGGATAACTTGGTTAATTATGAAAATTACAGGTATGAAATACATTTGTACTTAGGTTTTCATAAAGTAAGAATTATAATTAAATAGTAATTAATGGTTGACATGATCTGAAATATTAAAACCTTACCTGGTAACCTCTGTCTCTAATTCATCATTTTTCTTCTTTTGTTGATTCAAATTATATTGCAGAGATTCTAACTTCTCATAGTACTTTAATTGTTCCTTTTCATCCTCAGACTTTGAAAAACATTTTTAAAGAAAGTTAATTTTAAAAAACTAGAGACTCACTCTTCTTTCTTTAAAATATGATTCCTCATGAGCTCACGAGTAATATGTGTACACAGGTGTATAAAATGTAGTTATACACCTGATGCCAATAAGGACAGAGTTCAAAAACAATGACATTTCTTACAACAGCTGAAATGGATTTTACAGTGTCATCATTGGTTTCCTGGAATTTAAATTGCCAAACTTTCTTAAAAACAGAGGCTTTTACATGTAAAAATACTAAGTGTTAAAGAATAGATTTAAATAGTGGTTCTATTTACATTTTAGTTTCAAGAAATGCTCCCAGAGACATTTTCATCAACATTTCAAGATTTTACAGGGTTTCTGGAATCACATTTTCGTATGATAATCTTTGAAAACTTCCTGTGCAGTCCCCCTTACATTGTGATAATCTGACATGAGCATCAGATGAAGACTCTCATTCTCTGTAAGCGTTCTTCCATAGGTTTCAATTTCTCCTTTTCTAATAAATATTTTTTCTCTTTAAAGTTTATCTTCTCTATATTATATAAAAACATAACTTTTTCTTGATTCCTGTAACTTTTTCTGTCATCCTGTTTTTCTCCTTAGACTCTAACCCTCTTTAATATGTGGTCTCATCCCCAGGTCCATATTTTCGCCACTTATTCTCTTCTTTTACATAAGAATCAGACTTTCTGTCCTTATAAGTGCACTAAAACATTTTTTCAGGGGCATCTCTTTCTTTAGTCCTTATCCTGCTTTACTTCTTAGCAGCAACTGATAAGGATGCCCACACCCTTTCTATGATCTTCTCAGCCCAACTCATTTCTAAACAGCAGCCCTGATGGTCAGTACTTGACCCTTTTCTATTCCTCTTTTTAAATGCTCTCAGTTCCTTACATCCCAGTGCTTCAAACCACATTCCCTCATCTACAGTTGCAGCCTTCACCCCTTTACTGAGATCTTCTGTACTTTCCTTTTTCCCCTGGAGCTCCTCATAGACAGTGTCCCTCAACCACACACTCATACACCATGACTTGCTGTGGATCAGCTCATCTTGTACATTTTATGGGGATTCTTATCACTGTGACTGTGAGCATAGTGTTATTTTTGGATCTTGGCAGCTCCTCACCCTTAGGATGTTGACCAGCATACTTTGTCCTGTTTTTCTCTCAGAATGCATAAGTTTTTCATAAGCTTCACATTATCCACTATTCGCCTTTCCATTTTTGTTTGCTCTATTGAATAACTTCCTGTTCCTTGGGACCTGACCTGACCTATGGTAGTGTTCTGAAATTCCTTTCACAAGTACACTCCACTATCTTGTTTGAAGGCTTAAGTCAGTTGCAGCTATCCTTTCTTCCCAGTCCAGATGCTTCCTCTCAACATTGTGTGAATCAAATATCTTAACTCAGGTAATATCTCACGTGGGGGGAATCATGAGACGAGAGTCTTCTAGAGAAGTGAGGGCTATTGATTGAATTCGTTGAAACCTGTCATTATAAATCTTATGATATACAGGGTAGACCTTATGGTGGCTGATAATTCTGTTGAGATCTAACTACTTCCCCTAGGAATCTATAGTCCTTCATTATTTTGGTATAAGCTTAATCAGTTTTAGGTGTGCTTACAAATTTTTCAATTTTTTGACATTCAATATTATTTTATATTAATTTATATAAAATGTTATTTTATAGCATTTCATATTAATTTCAGGTGTACAGCATAGTAATTAGAATTTACGTAATTTAAGAAGTGATCCCCCTGACTCATTTTGTACCCACTTGGCACTATAGTTAGTTATTGTCATAGTATTAACTATATTCCCTATGCTTTACATTACATCCCCGTGACTATTTAGTAACTACCAATTTGTACTTTTTAATCCCTTCACCTTTTTTACCCTGCTCCGAACTCCCCTCCCATCTAGTACTCACCTGACACCATGCATCGTGATTACAATATTATTGACTATATTCCTTATTCTATACCCTACATCCCCATGACCACTTTGTAAAAACCAATTTGTACTTCTTAGTCCCTCCCCTTTTCACTCATTTCCCAAACCCCCTTCCAGCTGGCAACCAACAAAATGTTCTTTGTATCTATGAGTTTGTTTTAGTTTGTTTCTTTTGTTCTTAAATTCCACGTATAAGCAAAATCACATTGCATATTTGTCTGTCTGACACACTGCACTCAGCACAGTTCCCTCCTAGTCCATCTATGCCGCAGCAGATGGCAAGAACCCATTTCCTTCCATGGAATATTCCCCGAGCAATATTCCATTGTAAACACATACCATCTCTCCTTTTCCATTTATCCATTGATAGACATCCAAGCATCATGCGCATGTTGGTCATTGTAAAGAATGCTACAGTGAACATATGGATGTACGAGTCACCTCGAATTGGCGTTTTTTGTTTTCTTTGGATAAATACTCTGAAATGGGATATCTGGGTCATTCTTTGACTCTTGTGATAGCCTTTGTTTAAAAGTCTATATGGTATGATATAAGTATTGCTCCCACAGCTCTTTAAAAATTATTTTATTTTCATGAAATATCTGTTTCCATCCCTTTATTTTCAGTCTCTGTGTCTTTTGATCTGAAGCGAGTTTCTTGTATGGAGCATATGTAAGGATCTTATTTTCTTATCCTTTGAGCCACCCCGTGTTTTGATTGGAGCATTTATTTATTTATTTATTTATTTAAATAGTTTTTATTTTATTTTATTTTTACATCCCTCACACCGTGAACCCCCCTCCCCCCATTGATTGGAGCATTTGATCCATTTACACATAAAGTAATTATTGATAGATATGTAGTTACCCGCATGTTATTAATGATATTTTTGCTCTTTCCTTTTTGTGTATTTTAAAGAAGTCCCCCTAATATTCCTTGTAATACTGGTTTGGTGCTGATGAATTCCTTTAGTTTTTGTTCTCCAGGAAGTTCTTTATCTGTCCTATGATACTAAATGATAGCTTTGCTGGGTAGAGAAATCTTAGCTGTAGGAGAGTCTTTCATCACTTTGAATGTTTCGTGCCCTCCCGTCTGGCCTGCAAAATTATTGTTGAGAAATCAGCTGATAGTCTTATGGGTGCTCCCTTTTAGGTTACTAACTGCTTTTTCCTTGTTGGGTGCCCTCTTATAGGTTACTAACTGTTTTTTTTTTTCTTGCTGTTTTTAAAATTCTTTATTTACTTATAAACTTTGGCATTTTAATTATGTTGTATCTTGGTATGGGCCTGTTTGGGCTCATCTTCTTTGAGACTCTGTGATTTCTCGGCTTATATGTCCATTTCCTTCACCAATTTAGGGAAGTTTTCAGTCATTATACCTTCAAGTACAGGTTGAATTCCTTCATATCTTTTTTCTTCTTGTAGTACCCCATATGATGAGAATGTTGGTATGCTTGACATTGTCCCCGAGGTCCCTTAAACGATCCTCATTTTTTGAATTATTTTTACTGTTCTGATTGGGTATTCTCTGCTACCATATCTTTTAAATCATTGATTCGATCCTCTATTTTATCTAATCAGCTTTTCATTCCCTCTAAGACATTTGCTTTTTCAGTTATTTTATTCTTTACTTATGACTGATTCATTTTTATGTTTTCTATTTTCATTTTTATGTTTCCTATATCTTAGTTGAAGTTCTCCTTGAGATCACTGAGCATCCTTATAACCAGTGTTTTGAACTCTGCATCTGATAGATTGCTTGTCTCTATCTTGCTCAATATTTTTCTGGAAGTTTGTTCTGTTCTTTTATTTGGCATGTTTCTTTGACTCCCCATGTTGGCTTCTTCCTTGTGATCGTTTCTGTGTATGAGGTAGGACGGCTGTGTCTCCCAGGACTATTTGAGTGGCCTTAGATAGTAGGTGTCCTGTGGGGCCCCGTGGCACAGTCTACTTGTTAACCAGAGCCGGGTGCTGCAGGTGTGCCCCTTGTGTGAGTTCTCTGTGCTCTCCTGTTGTAGTTCAGCCTCTGTTGCTCTTTGTATGTCAATGGGAGGTATTGATGCTCAGGCTGATTGGTTGTGTGGACTGACCATGACTACAGTGGAAGAGCTGTTTTGGCACGGGCTGCCTCTATAGAGCAGGATTTGCTTTAGCAGGGCACTGGTGTCTGCCCTGTGTGCACTTTGGTTGTGTCTTCCTTGGTGGCATCCAGGTGATGCTCCAGCTCTGTTCAAGGATGATCACCAGTTGTGTTAGCCCTAGGGACTCCTGTCAGTGGTCCAGCTACAGGCCAAGACCAGCCGCAGCCTGTGTCCTGTCTGGGGCCAACTAACTTGACCACAAAGCAGGACACAGATGGCTGCAACCTGCACTGGGTTCAGAGGTACCTCAAGAGTTCCAGTTGCGAACCACAGCCAGCTGCCACTAGTGCCATCTTGGGTCTGCACAGCAAGAAGTAAAGGACAGCTGAAGCCACATAACGCTTGTTTGAGTTTTGTGAACCGTTGAGAGATTTTAGGTAAGCCTGCAGCATGAGCCAAGACAGGATTTTTTTTTGGAAAAGGCACTGAAAGCAGCTTGGGTTGGCTCTCAAGTTGGGTGGGGCAGGTTCTCAGGGAATCACCAGGGTGGGGTGGACAGTGTTAGCCAGGTTGATGTAGACTCAAGAGATGGCGGCCATCTGTGTCTCACACTGCGATGGGTGATGGAGCAGTACAGAAACAAAGGATTCTACAAGCACCTCTGTGTGGGAGAAAGCTCCCTTCCAGCCATCACCCTAAAACCAGAAAACTTAGTTCCTGCCCTTATATCCCTGACATCTTTTGAACTACTGCCCAGTGTTGGAGTTCGGGGCAAACGAATCTGTCAGTTAGTAAGCCCATTCCAAGCCCTATAAGAGAATCAACTGGGACTCTAGCCACGCTTCATCTCTCCCAGCCAGAATGACCAGTGGTTTCCACAGCCAGAAGCTATAGGGACATCTCTCTCTAGCACTGGAATCCTGGGTTAGGATGCCTGGTGTGGAGCTGGGTCCCCTCGCACCCCAGGTGGACCTCCACAACCAAGATATCCCTCTAGACTTTTAACAGTCACACAGGGGTCTGGCGTCAGCTTGTTCTGTTTTTCTGCCCCTCCTACCAGTCTCGAGGTGACTTCTTCTGTATGTCCTTAGAAGTAGGACGACTTTGGTTGAGCTAGACTTCAGGTGATGCTCAGTGATGATTGTTCTGTAGTTTAGTTGTAATTTTGATGTGGTCGTGAGAGGAGGCAAGCATGGCATTTACTTACTCTGCCATCTTGACCACAAATCCCCAATTTTTCAATTTTTGATACCTTAATATAATAGATTTCTCTATAAAACTGTGATGTGACAACTCATGGAACTCACATTCATGTAAGACTCCTTATCAACACATTATCATGTCACTCCTATGAAAAGTATGCTAACATAATGTGACTTAATTGACAAGAAGTCTAGACAAAAATTTTTTTCAAAGTTTCTTTGGCCACAAGAAGGACCATCAGCACAATCTTCTGTTTCCCTTGATAGGCATGTCTGTTTAATGAAATTGCTTAGACCTGGCTACTGTGACTGAAAGACACCAGCTGGAAAGTACATCTACGTCAATGGTCCACCTCGGGTCACAATGCGATCTTATGATGGGAAATCCTAGGGAGCCTCTCCTACAGAGGACAGGAGGATGGCAGGGGAATGTTGTTCTGCTTAGGAAATAGTGATATGGTTTTCACTGTCCATCAGGAAATTGTCATCCTGGATGACACATCAATCTTTTCTGACATCAAACTGTTAAATCTTTAAAGGCATATGATTAACTCAAGTGAAGGGAAAAAGATTAGTTTCTAAACTTGTAAAGCTAAAGCACTATGTTACTATGTAAGGCCTTACTTGCGCATTCATTTCTACTTTTACACTGGCATCTCTTTTCTTTTTCAAAATCCAACAAAGAGAAAAGTATATTCTTTTCGGGAAACATTTGCACAATGATCCAGTATTCGTGAATGACGAAGAAAACAAATTAGAACATTAAAAGTAATTCATTCTCGAGACCGAAAAAAATGGCGGCGTGAGGTGAGCCTCTGTAACGCTCCCCTGGAATTTACAACGAATCAGACAACAATAACTCCACAAAGGACTCCTTGCACAGCAGACAGGCAAGACGAAGAGGCCGACTACTGAATTCACCTCCAGGTGGGTGAATCGCGCGAGCGGGGGAGGAGGGAGAGGAGAAGTGCGGACGCAGGATGCAGACCTAGCTCAGTGCTCAGAGCCCGCTGCTCCCGGATCTTCCGCAGCTGCGGGAGAGGGAAGGACTCGGACTGCTAGGGCTCCGCTTACGGCCCACAGGGCTGAGGGGGCAGCACACAAAACCGCTGAACACAATGCTCGCTCACGGCAGACCTTGGAGCAAAGACTGAGGGAAGAGGGCTGAAATCGATGGTTTAAGCCCTCACTGCCGAGCGGAGAACGGAAGCCCTAGACACGGAGACTAGCCGCCCCCTCCCTACCCTCCCAGAGCTCGCCCTGCCCCCACCTGCCCGGTGCTAAAGCGATAAAGTAGCAGTGTCGGATCAAAGGACAGAATATTTGCTGCTCTGAGAACTGTGGACCGCAGACACAGATTAGCAGCTCAACTAGTTCCGGCAAAGGGGAGGGAGCTGTGGAAGCAGGACTGGCTGTGGTGATGGTCGCCGCCATTGCTCTGGGCCACCTCTCACAACTCACCCCGCCCCTGGCCCCACCTATCTGGGCGGATCCCTGCAGGAGTAAACAGAACTGCTGAAACATACGGGCTCTGAATCTGGTGCAGAAAGAGCTTTGGAACTTCAAAACCTCTTCGCATACCTATCAACCTGTTGCAGAAGCCACTCCTGTAGATGTCTAGGAAGAGAAATAGTAAATCAGTGATTGCCATGAATAACCAAGGCAACAAGATAGCTCAGAAAGAAAGTGAAAAGTCTCCAGAAAAGGAACTTAGAGATATGGACCTTTGTGATTTAAATGACAGAGAATTCAAGATTGCAATTCTGAAAAAACTGAACGAGATGCAAGAAAACACAGAAAGGCAATTTAATGAACTCAGAAACACAATCAAAGAACACCATGAGCATTTTACAAAAGAGATTGAAATCTTGAAAAAGAACCAAATAGAATTTCTGGAGATTAAGAACTCAATAGAAGAAATTAACAATAAAATATCCAGCCTAGGTAGTAGATTTGACCAGATAAAGGAAAGAATCAGTGACATCGAAGATAGGAACCTGGAATTTACACAGAGGGAAGAAGGAAGAGACTTGAGACTTAAAAGAAATGAAAGAACTCTACAAGAACTTTCTGACTCCATCAGAAAGAGCAATATAAGAATAATGGGCATACCAGAAGGAGAAGAAAGAGGGAAGGGAACAGAGAATATATTCAAACAAATCGTCGATGAGAACTTCCCAAACTTGTGGAAAGAATTGGATCCTCGAATCCAAGAAGCAAATAGAACACCTAATTACCTCAATCCCAACAGGCCTTCTCCAAGGCACTTGTATTGAAGCTGTCTAAAATCAATGACAAAGAAAGAATCCTCAAGGCAGCCAGGGAAAAGAAGACGGTAACTTACAAAGGAAAGCCCAGTAGATTATCATCAGATTTTTCAGCAGAAACTCTACAAGCTAGGAGGGAATGGAACCAAATATTCAAAATATCGAAAGAGAAATCATGAGCCAAGAATAATATATCCAGCAAAGATCTCCTTTAGATATGAAGGAGGAATAAAGACCTTTCCAGATATCCAGAAGCTGAGGGAATTTTCTAATACACGACCTGCACTACAAGAAATACTAAAGGAGGCTATTAGACCACCATCAACAGGGACAACTTGTGGCAACCGAAACATAAAAAGGGGGAGCGTAAAGGCCTGAACTGGAATATGGGAATAGAGAAAGTAAGCGTGCTGAAGAAACTGGAATACTCTAAATACTGGAATACTCAAACTTTCTTTTACATAAACTCAAGGGTAACCACTCAAAAAATATCCAAATCTGAAATATATACTGTAATAAAAGAAGAAACAGAGGGAAACATCATAGAATACCACCACACAGAAAAAACAGACAACAACAAAAAGGCAAAGAAACAATGGAGACACAGCCTTACCAGAAAACTAAAGACAGAATGACAGGAAATCCTCACATATCAATAATCACCCTAAATGTAAATGGACTGAACTCACCAATAAAGAGACACAGAGTAGCAGACTGTATTTCTGTGGTGTCCGTGATAACTTCCCCTTTTTCATTTCTGATTTTGTTAATTAGTGTCTTCTCTCTTTTTATCTTAGTGAGTCTAGCCAAGGGTTTGTCGATTTTGTTAATCTTTTCAAAGAACCAGCTTTTTGTCACATTAATTTCTTTCTATTGTCTTTTTGTTCTCTATTTCCAAGACATGGAAACAACCTAAATGTCCTTCGATAGATGAATGGATAAAGAAGTTGTGGTACATATACACAATGGAATACTATTCGGCGTTAAGGAAAGATGATATAGGAGCATTTGTGACAACATGGATGGATCTTGAGAGTATAATGCTAAGTGAAATAAGTCAGACAGAAAAAGCAGAGAACCCTATGATTTCACTGATATGTGGTATATAAACCAAAAAGAACAAGACAAACAAATGAGAAACAAAAACTCATAGACACAGACAATAATTTAGTGGTTACCAGAAGGTAAGGGGGTGGGGGGTGGGTGATGAGGGTAAAGGGGATCAAATATATGGTGATGGAAGGAGAACTGACTCTGGGTGGTGAACACACAATGGGATTTATAGACCATGTAGTACAGAATTCTACACCTGAAATCTATGTAAATTTACTAACAATTGTCACCCCAATAAATTTAATTAAAAAAACAAAAAGTAATTCATTCTCCAAATCTCACTAAAGGGTTTAGATTTCAAGGGAAATTCAGAATTCTGGATCAAATCATTACTCAAATGCCTGGACTCAAACAGATATTTGTAGTCCGATGTTTGTGGCAGCATAATTAGCAACAGCCAACAGTTGGAAAAACTGAAATGTTGGACAAACGAAAGGATAAATGAAATGTGGTATATATCAAATGTTGCCTTTAGACTATCACAATGTTTTTCTATAAAAACCTTAGTACAAAAATCATTAATTTTGTGAACTGAGATTTCTTTCTCTGTAGAGAGAAATTACATTACTCCCAGCAAGTAGTATCAACATGAATACAGTACTTTTATTAATGAGACTGTTCTTATTGTCTAAAATATCCTTATGTGCTACTATGACAAACATAGAAATTCCTTTGCAGTATGACAGAAATGAAGAGATTCACTTACCAAACTTGTACCTGACAGGTGCCTGAGAAGCTGTTCGATTATGCCCACTAGCTTTTGAATTGTCGGTATTAGGTCAATATTTTCAGCTTCAAGCCTAAAGTGAATATTTTGACATAATTATTCTCACACATTGACTTTAAAGCATACCACATAATCGCTGAACAAATATCTAAGGTGCAACTACATAAAATCTTACAATTTGAAAAGCACATGATTTGGCAATTGTGCCATTTTTCTAGTTGTGAATTTTGCATAATGTGCAAAATTAGAGATAATGTACACAAATTATTCTTTTCAAGGTAGCTCAAAGCTGCCATTTTGACCCAGCTTCACACTCACGTGTTTAATGTTATAACTGATCTAATGGTCATACTACACTACACATCTGCTTTATAAATACTCAAGTTATTTTCTGTGCTGCTTTAACTTATACTTTTGCACGTGATCTTGCATCTTCTCAGTGCATCGTGCATCCTCTGGATGTCGAGCTCCTGCTTCTTGCAGCTAAAATAAAGAAAAAGTTATGTTTACTGATGATCTATGACATCGGACAATTAAGTTCGTAAACTTGTTGCAATGATGTTGCTCCCCCTTTTTTTAATATATATGATGGATTGTTCATTATGAATTTCTACCAACTGGACAAACAGTTAACCAAGTTTACTCTTTGGAAGTGCTTAAAAGGTTGTGTGAAAAAGTTAAGATGACCTGAACTTTTAGCCAACGACTCATTGCTCTTGTATCACAACAATGCACTAGCTCACACGGCACTGTCTGTGAGGGAGTTTTTAGCCTGTAAACAAATAACTTCATTGCAACACCCTCCTTACTCACCTGATCTGGCCCCCAATGACTAAATATGTCATTACCCAAAGAGAAAGAAAATATGGAAATGAAGGCTATTTGATGACATTCAGGACATCAAGGGTAATATGATGATAGCAATGATGGCCATCCAGAAAAAGAGTTCCAAAATTGCTTTGAACTGTGAATTAGGCGGTGGCATTGGTGCATAGCTTCCCAAAGGGAGCTTTGTGACCGTAGTGATATTCAGCAACTAGGTATGTAGCACTTTTTCTTGAATGAGTTCTCACACTTAATTATCATACCTTGTAGTGCAAATGACCCAAGAAGTCAAACATACTGTATTCCAAGCATCCCATCAACTCTAATTTTAAATATTCACATACGTGAATTACCAGGCTATTCCAGTGATTATGAAAGTTAACAGGCTACTCTTGGGGGCAGTCAGATAGTCATGGAATAGTTTGAGGGGCAGTAACTAAATAAGAGCCAAAATGCCTGGGTTTTTATCCCAAGTCCACCAGTTATTAGCTGGGTGACCTTGAGCAAAATACTTAAATTTTTTGGGTCTCAGTTTCTTCATGTATAAAATGAGACAAGAGTGGCATCTACCTCACTGGGATATTGGGAAGATTAAATTAGGGAACATATGTAATAGAAAAGGACATGGCACACAGTGAAACCAAAGGGTTTGCAGTCAGCATTATTATTGTTGCTGTATTTTATGTTCTAATAAAATTTGATATTTTACACAGATGGGATGCCAATGGAAGTGGAACCAGTGTAAGAGTACACCAGTTACACTGAAATCATTCATCAAACTATCGGCAATGTCAGCAAATGGGGAGCATTAAGCCTAGAATATAACCCCAGTACTAAAATCCTTTTCCCAATTCCAAGAGCCAACAGTACATTTTCTCTGCTTCTAATAATGTATACGTTCCTATGTCTCTGTACACTCAGTGGGTAATGAGTATGGACTACAACGCAAATACCACCTCCTGGATTGAGCATACAATTTATATGACCGTGAGAGGCAGGGTAAAGCCACTGACATGGAAATAACGGACTCTAGTGCTAAAGCCAACTTCCCAAATGAATTCCTTTTCAGCAACTAGTTCTGTGGGGATGTGTCAGAACTCAGAGGAGCAGATGGAAGCAGCACGCTCTGGCAGATCAGAAAAGCCGTCCTCAGAGCTGTAGTTAGAACGTGCTATCGACCTGTACACCCTGGCTAGCTGCAGACAGGAAGGGCTGGCTCCCTTTTATTTTATATTTTTATTTTCACGGAGAGGGGGAAATTGAGCATTTCACTGAACAATTTTCTATTAGATTCGTGCTTTCAGTTTTATATATAATTGTGAAAAATACTTTCAGAATAAAAGTTTAATTATATCAATGTCTCCAAGGGCAAGTATTGGTTTGGTATAAAATATTTAATTTTATCCAAACAACTGTTGAAGAAAACATTTTCAATTTATACAAGGATAGGTGCCATCATATCAAATACTATTTCCCCTTAGACAAACTTATACATAGAAAGACAGAATTCTCTCTCATGAAAAATTGAAACTATGTCAAATGTAGGGCTTGATTGCTCTGCACAGACTATCTGACAAGTGCTGAGGAACACGAGTTCAATGAGAGTTCAAACAGTCAGAGAAAGCTTCACGGAGAAGCCAGATTGGGAGCCAGAAATCCGGGGGCAGGGAAATCAAAACACTGGCTCCCACCATAACTTGTAAACTCGTGTTCATAGCAGAATTATTAACAGCCAAAAAGTGGAAACAACACAAAGTTCCATCAACTGATGAATGGGTAAGTATTTTGTCCACAAGGTGAAGCAACGTTGGGCAACAGGAAGAAATAGCTAACAATTGATATGTGCTACATCACGGTGGAACCCTGGAAACGTGATGTTACGTGAAAGAAGCGAGTCACAAGGGACCTCAAATCGTGTGATTCCATTTACATGAAATATCCAAAGTAGGCAAATCTACAGAGACAGAAAGTAGATTGGTGGTTGCCTGAGGCTGGGAGAGACAGGAAGATAGGGTGACAGCTAAGGGATGTGGGGTTTCTTTTGGGGGTGATGGAAAAGTTTTATAATTGTGGTGATAATTCCACAATTCTCTGAATGTAACAAGAGATATTGAATTGTATATTTTAAGTGGTGAAATATGATATGGGGATTGCATCCCAATGAAGATTAAAAAACACACAAATATAGTGAATCTGGATTATTTTCTTAATTCTCTATTGTGGGTGTGCATACTATAATGATCAACATATTTCTAAACTTTTACAATATTTCTAAAATGAAAACAAAATGAAGGCAATGCCTACTTCAACTGGTTTGTATACTGAACTTTCTGTACAAGTTAGTCTGAAATCCATGAAATATATACCAATGCTGTAACCATTTACAAAAGTGATGATAAGAAATAAGACAAATTTCTGACTCATTCTAGTAAACATTATCTTCTGATTTTAAATGGCTGCCTCATCCGGGTAATGGACATATCACTATACAATGTTGTGTAGTAGGAAAAAAGTCCCTCGATTTCTATGAGGAATGCTGCCTATTCCTCAACGTTACCAAGGGTATAGACTATAAGAAAAAACATACAATGCAAATAGCAGGATGGAAGCCAGAGTTTAAGGAAGAAGTGCATTATAAAGATAATAAAATTATAATAAATTAATTACAACGAAAACACAAAAGAAAGCTGCCTTGAAAATCAGGATCCTAAAACACTTTATATTGATCAATTATAGATGAACTCTTGACAGGTTACATTTCACACATACCTGACTCCTGATATGCTCTAATGTCTTGAAATCCTGTGTCTCAGCTTCTGAATTCATACGGTAACGTGATCTATCCTCCAGTGAAGCCTCTGACATAGACAGTTTTTTTGTGGAGTCAGGTAGCTCTTGTTGAAATCGTCTCCCAAGCACCTAGGAAGATGATTCTGTTAGTGATCTTATAATCACATCTATTAAATTATGTTAAAATTTGCTAACTCTAACATATTAATATAATATGTAACTCGAAAAAGATCACCCCATGCATCAGTTCACCTTCTTTTCTTCTTTTGGACACAATTCTGTCTACTGAATCTGGGTAAGACACAGAAGGTGTTATCCTGCTGCCCACTCACTATTACGAAGGTTACTTGAACAACAGATTCAGCCCCACTCTCCACTTCCCCTGATGAAGCAGCAAAGCTTAACAATCTACTGACATCTCAATGGGAAATTGGTATGTCGGTGGGACTAGTGGTCGTCAAGTATACATTGTGGAATGTTTTTCCCCCTTTTTCATCACAGGCTTAAATTGACTTCACAGGTCCTCACATATGCAGTCCACTGCTCACAACCTTCCAATAGATTCTTGTATCTTAGAAGAAAAGCGAACTCATTTCAGTGGTCTTCAGGGCCCCAGGTAACGTGGCCTGGACCTCCCTTCCTGCTACACATGAATCCTGCCTCCCCTCACTCATCTGAAAATGGAGACCCAGTGCCAAATTAATAAATCAGAGACCGCTACAAATCTCTTTGAAATGGATAAACTTATGTCCAAATGATAGGAAATGGGCCTTGTGATGAGAAAAAATGAATTTGTAAAAATAGTCAAGGACAATTATACATAGCAGTGGGAAGATTAAATCAAGTAGAGTTTTGATAAAACTCCTCACATTTGTCCCAAATTATGATTTAATGAAAAATTAGCTGCCTTTAAAGAGGTCACAGGTCCTAAGAATACATTATTTGAGACTGAAATAGTTCCAATTTATATCAAATTGACATGAATAAAAACAAAATTATACCAACTAAAATGTGGAAGAAACTACTGAGGGAAAGGGACAGCATCTACACTTCAGTTCATGTGGGAAATCTAGAATTAACTTTCTAGGTAATCCACTTAATTGAACCTTTATCTCTAAAAACTGTTTGCATAGGAGCATTTCCATTTATCTGCTTCATAATGGTATTACAATGTGGTAACAGAAAGATGAAAATTATTATTGTAGCAGTATAAGACTAAATCATTCATATCAACATGTATCTAATAACAATTTATACCTTAAAATTTCATAGTCAACACAATGCCTTTACTCAAAGTAAAGCACCTCACAGGTCTAAGTTTTGTTTGCTGGATACAATGTATGCTTTTAAGCTGTTAGAGCAAATACATTTGTAATCTATATATTTTTAATATTCTGCTAGATTCAACATTTAGCCATCATCAAATATTTGAACATTGAATTTTCTTTCAGGAAATCTGAAAACTACCTTTCTGGATACTTACCTCTCTTTCTGATATATCGTTTTCATACTGGCACATTCTTCCTTTCAAGTGATTCAATTTGTTGACTAACTCCTTATGGTTCTCTTTCAACACAGCATCTTGTTTTTCACATTCAGCTTGAAGCACTTTTCTAAGCCCCTGAAGCTGCTCTTCAATATTCATTCCTGAATTTTCATTATTGTCACTTTTGTGGAACGCATCATCCAGTTGCCGTCGAAAAAGCATGTTTCCACTCTGTAGGTCAGATCTTTCCTCCTTTAGGGATTCCAGCTTTCCAGTATACGGGTTCAATTTTTCTGGTTCCCTTTGATTCATGTGTTCAATTTCCTCCTCTTGACACTGAGTTTGGTTTAGGTCTTTCAGTACAGGTTCAGCAACCAATGTCCTTTCTCTGACAGCATATCTTGTTTGAGGGAGCTCAGTGTCTAAGCTATTGGATTTACTTCCAGGTTTAGAAAGTTGCTGAGAATGAATCTCACTGTTTTCTTTTAGGTTACACATAGCAAACCCGATGTTGTCCACGAAATGCAAGCATTCATCTTTTAATCCCTGGAAAGGATTTTGTAGGTGTCTTAATTGCTTACTAAGCTCATAATGATGGTCGGATTCCGCTTCTGTTTTCAATCTTTCTTTGCTTTGTCTTTCGTTCTCCAGTTGAGAGTTCAGCATTGTATTCTCAGCTGTTGGGACATTAAGCTGTCTGTTATATTCAAATACTGTTTTTGTTAGCGTTTTGTCATTCTGTTTTATTGTTTTTTGAAGATGGTCCTTCTTTTCTTTTACATTTGCAGTGTCCTCAAAGTATTTATTTTCCACTTCCTGATTCTGAGTTTTGAGTGTTTCCATTTGCAGTCTTAGTATGGCGATTTCATCCTGCAACACGTGCTTTTCACGCAACAGGTCTTTCTCGTAACTCTCAGAATCCTAAGTAAAACAAAGGAGACTTGTAGCTAGCACTCAATGAAATGACATATCATGATATCCTCTGAAATTAAAGAAGAACCTAAATGTTTATATAATGAAAAGGTTGCAGTAGTTGGATATTCCACTGAAAACATACAATGTTGAATCCAAACCTCCAACTTCATACAAGCATAAATTCCCCAAAGTTAAAAAAAGATTAATATAAGATGCTGAATCCATGAAAGTGAAAAAGAGAATTTTAAAATCATAAGGGAATTTTAAGAGCCTCAGAACTGGAAAGGCAGCAAACCCAGAAGGCATGAAATAGAAGATTAAGAAGTCTGACTACAATTTAAAAGGTCACCATCTGAATATACACTTATCCCACAGTAAGAGTATTCACTCTGCATACATTTGGACTGATTACATTTCCTAGAATTTTTTTCCCAAGAATACTCAAAAGATATTTTACTTTTCTAATATTTTGAGAGTCACTTATAAGATTAAATCTACTAATCACTGATAAATCTAGGCATTGCGCTAAGCAGTTCTTTATACATCAATGAACTCATTTCGTTATCACAATTTCAAATAGAATGATTAAAAAGATGAGCAAGTTCAGGATTTTTTCCCAGGACTTTGGACTCTACAATAGGGTGCTTGCTGCTCTTCTAGTGTAAATATATAAATTCAAAAGAAGCCTTAGATTTCAAAAAACTCAGGGTAAATAGGCTAAAAATTATAGAGCTCTTCTTAGAAAGTAGTGAGATTATTTGCTGCTACATAAGTGTTGTTTCCTTTTCATAATGTTAAAGGAGAAATAAATGTGAAATAGGGGAAAATACACTGACTTCTTTGAATAAAATACTCACCAATAAATTATCACTAAGTATGCATCATGGCATACAATTTTCTTCAAAAGTTCCTAGCACTGAAATAGGACTCTACTTGGAACAAATTGTTCCTTTTCTCAAAAGTAGGAGAATGAGATCTAAAAGATGGTCTCTGCACTGGCTATACTTCAACTGCTTACAATCAGCGGAAGTGAAAACTAAGCTCTCTACTAATACAGCAAGGGGATGAAACCACTGCCTCCAACTGAAACTTCTGTTATTAGTAACGATAGTTTTGAGATTGTAGAAAGCTCATCGATCCCTGTAAAAAGTATTGAAAGCCTCCCCTTTAGATGACACATTGGGAACGTCACTACTTGACTGTTGGACATAAAAGGATTTCAATCAAGAATATCATTTATTGCAATGGACCAAAAATGCCACTCTCCCTAAAATACACACACATACACACACACACACACACACACACTTTTAAAATCCTCTACAATTCCCATATGTACAACATTGGTTTTTAAAATATGTACATACACACATATTTGAAAATGACTAAACAAAATACCTCAGAATTCATTTTCTTAAGATTTATTTCTGTCTCCTTTTGTTGTTGAAGGCAATTGGTCAGAACTGTGTCATGTAATATTTTGTTGTCCTGTTCTCGGGAAAGTGGCCTCTGAGTGTTGTTTTCCTCTTGTACAACCTAGAGAATCGAATATGAACAAAGAAAAATTAGAATATAACTAAAATTTAACTGTTAAAAATCTTAATCTACGTTTACTTACTCCCAAATTATCGGACTTTAATTAGAAAGTGAAAAATAACTTGCCTTAGTCTAAATTAGAAGAAAAACATGAATCCGCAAACTAATTTTGTCACTGTTTGAACTAAACAATTGGTTATATGTTAAATCCACCCAAAAAATGAAACAGTAGATGATTTTTAATGTCACAGAGGCTTTCTCATTTAAAATAGTTCACCTCACCATGTCTTAAATAGTGAGCCCCTACAGTGAATTTAAGAATATCTTTTAAAGATTAATAACTGGAGAATAGGCAAACTTTAATTAGAAGCCCACATCATTAACATCAATCAGTAAGAGAAGTAAATTCCTAAATATTAATTCACATTATACACTATGAGTGTTACACATTGTGTTATACATTGATATAATTATCTGTTGCATCCAATTCTAACTTATTCAATACCCACTAGTAAGAGCAGACAAAAAATTAAATCATATTTACTGATTTCCTATACTGAAAGGAAAGATATTAGAAAGTTACTGTTTGTGTCCTAACAACCAAAGGTCCCATCCTGAGAAGATGTGATTATCTTAAAAAGCAGTTGAGTTGAGTGCATGACCCCATTCTCTCCCTGAATGTAGACGCAGAGTCCATTACACAGAGGTCACAAGGAAGAATCCATCTCTAACCTTGGCCTTAGTGACCAGCCATACGGAACTGCACATTTTGAACCCCTGAAAATCATGACTCCTTTCACGTGAGCCTGAATCAGTGGCCATCATTTTTACATGGTTCATAATTTCAACTGTCTCATCATGTGATTCAGTATTTGATGTTACTTTCTTTTTTATTTAAGGGAGTTATAAAAATTAAAGAAGCAAACAACATTCAGGACTTTATTATTATTATTTTTGCCTCAATCCAAAGATAAAGTTGAGCTATGAATATCTATAGATTCTAACAACATTTTAAGTTTTGTAACTAGTTCAAATGTTATAAATATCATTCAGTTATGACCTTTTGACTCTAAAAGGCTAGCATGGAAGGTAATTTCAATTGGACTCTATTATATTATTAAAGCACAGAAAACCATATTATACTAGAAATTTAAAATTAAATTTCACATACATGTGTGTAGTTCTTTTCATTTCCATCAAGCCTCGCTTGTCCTTCCTCTGATGTCATTCCTAGGTGTTGTCCTGCTGACAAATCTATGTATTAGTTAAAACGAACTACTTAGAACAATTAGATAAAAGCTATAATCTTTATAAATACAGAAAATAACATCTTATCAACTGAGACTTCAAATTAAGCGTCATCTTTTCCTGAATATTTACTTTACTTAAGAAATACTTCTAATTAGCTAACACTTCTAATTAGCTAACAAACCATTTGGGAAATATGAGATGTCACAAAGTGAAAGGCATACAAACATGTCAAAAATTCATCCACAAATTCATTCAATGAACATCGATAGAAAAACAATCAGAAAAAAACCCTACAATTTAGAAATGCAGTACAAACACATCGAGTTGCACTATATACTCTGTTCTCTACCTCGTAATATACCTTTTGAACAACACCCTAAGATTCAACTGCAATGTCATTCATTGTTTCCAGAATGACTTACTTCTGATGCATTTATCAGTGTACACCCTTCCTTATATCTGAAATGTTTTCCTCTACTATTCTGAAAATTTCTTTTCACCTTTGAGGATTCAGCACTGGGGTTTAAGGAAGAAGACAGAGAAGAGGAGACAGACTGCGGACACAGCTGAGATTCCCATCACTGCTGGGAAAGTCAATTCTAAAATATATAAAGCCATAGAAAATCCAAGAAATATTTGATTGTTGGTTTCGGAAGGTGCTTTTTCATTTACAATACATACAGTTTTAACTGATACTTTTGAATTCAGAATATAAAACTAAAGCTAAGAAACTATGTTTTGTTTCACTAGGCAACCTTTAGATCTTTATGAAGTTTTCCCATCTGGTCCTAATGTTCTAAGTATAATTCTGCTGCCCACTCCCCAGAGTATGCTAAATACTAGTCTAAAGGAAATCACGCTTTCACCTCATTCTCTTTCTTATTTCACTATGTTATTGTGGTTCCGGAAGAATGCCAATGTCTTGCTAAAAGTCATTCTGTTTGGCTGTTAAGTTCCATAAACAGAGTAAACATGAAGTAGATTTTGCCACAAAATGACTATTGGAAAGTCAGAACTACGATCAACCTACATAGAGGTGGGCTAGAGTTGAACACTTTCTGTTTCTTTATTTCCTTCTTTGCTTTCTCTGTTTTCTGGTAGCTGTGATTCACTCAAGTCATGGAGCCTATAATTACATAACAGAAACACACCTACAATCTGAGTCTCTAGTTTATCTATTACGGTCATCTGTCCAAACTCTGTGGATGCTGACAGAGTTTTGCTCATGGAGTGTGATGCAAATGGCCTTTTATCACCAACTTTCCAATCCCTGCATCTTTGACCAGTTTCATGATTGGAGGTCAAAGAAGTAGAATCCCAATCCGAATTCTGGGATTAAGTTTTCATTTATTAGGATGTAAAAATAACACAAAGTTGACTATCTTGTAAAACTTCCTTTTTCAGAGAAGCAGTCACACGTCCTCTTTTCCCCCAAACACACTATTCCTTCAGAATACATTTTATTTTAGGTGTCCTACACTTGCCATTTACATAGGTAAGTTTAATTAACTATTGTCACGCAGCAATTTCTATTACATAATGTGTTTCCAATTAAATATTTCCTTCTTAATAGTTAAGATGGTGAAGGGTGTGATTTTTTTTGTTACTGTCAAAAGTTATGTGTAACCACTTATCTTAAGTTTAAATATGCATGACAAACATGGGTTTACAAAAACTTTTAATGAATCGTACTACTTCAAATAAGAAACTATTTATCATAAGAAAATGGTCTTTTCTAAATGCTCCAATATCTTCAGAATTCATTTTTAAACCTTAGATAAACAGATATTCATATGACAAATTACAGTCCTGGGCGACCTTATTGTTTCCAAGGAAAAATGGGATCAAACTAGGTCCCCATGAGCTCCAAAGAGTACAGGGCACCATGAGACAGAAAACAAATACATAACAAAACATTTTCCTTTTGCTTTTTAAACACAATCTCAGCTTAAATCTATGAGACAAGTGAAAGAAAACCACAACAACTGTAGAAGTGAAGCTTTAAAGGCTCTTTTATCACTTCACATCCAGGAAGCCGTACATCATTTAAAACGGTGGTTTCGAATGTCATGTGAGAATCTGTGAAGTCCCAAGGTCTGTCAGTCGAGGGGCCCGAAAAGGTCAAAGCTATTTTCACAGAAATACTGAATGTCATTTGCCATTTTCACTCTCATTCTCTTCTAAGTGTACAGTAGAGTTTTCCACAGCCGTGATATCACAGCTCTGATGGTGACATCATAGCTCTATGGTTACTGGGTCGTAGCTCCAATGGCTCACGCAATGCATGACTGTGTGTGCTCGTATTTTAAATTGTTCAGTTTTTATTTCTAATATTGTAACTATCTATGGAGACTACCGACTTAAAAATATTCTTTGGAATTCTCAATAATTTTTAATAGCATAAAAGCATCCCAAGGCACAAAAGCTTCAGAATGCCTTTTTTCAAAGATTGTGTCTACCAAATATTCATTATCATTAATTACTTCTCCCATTTTTAATAATCAAAGACACCATAGGTGCACGCACACACATAGCCAGTGTCTGCTCAGCAGAACATCTGGTTGGCTTAAGACCATCAGTGTCACAACACTAAGAGGAAGTAAAGTTAAAACACAAATGACATGGTAGCAACTGAGGCTTACTTGGGTAAACGTCAAAATTCAAATGACCATTTGAAACGCTGGAAGTATCTTCCAGTTTGATTAGTAACCTCTGAGAACCCCTATTAAGTACAGGGGTTCCAAACTGGGACATTTAGGATATCGAAACAAGAGGAGAAACATTTTAGTAAAGTCACCCTTTTAAAGTCTTGTTTTCTTATTCCTGTCGATGTCTTTTTTCTCAAACATCGATACCAACAATGACATCACGTTGTTTATGTGAAATACTTCAATTAAATTTGTAACAAAGGAAAGTAAGTCTGAATAGAAGACTGTGAGCATGTCAAATGTCCTTGCGTACTCCTTCCCAAAATTAAATTGGTATTACACAGTGTACCTGGTCTGAAGGGTTGCACATCGTCCATTCCTACAGCTCTGTTAGGAACAGGATCTTCCACTTCAATGCTCGGCTGAAGGGGTTAGGAAGCAAGATGATTAGTAATTAATGGACACTTCACACCATCTCTAGTTAATAATTCAGGATGAAAATGTTAAAGTTATTGCCTCCAAGAAAAGGATTTTTTGAAAAATATGTGTTTAAGCAAATATTAGGTTGGTGCAAACGTAATTGCAGATTTGCTATTTTTTTTAACCTTTTAAACCTCAATTACTTTCACAACAACCTAATACTTTGATAAGTGTACTTGATATAACTGTTAAATATTTCTAATGACAGATTTGTTTTTTAGTGTTAAAACAAGATACTTGCTTTTCATGGTAAGAACCCTTGGTGTATGTCCAGTTGAGTTTAGACAGAACATTTTAGAACCTACTTCATCTATGTCAACAAGAGCTAGGAAAAACCGAACTCTTATTGGACAAAAAATTTGATAGAAAAACATGATTGAACCAAGTGGCAAAGAGATAAGAAAAACTTTTCATTAAATTGTGTTTCAATAAATGATAGGGAAAATGTTATATATAGTTATGCAACTTTTCAAAAAAGTATAATAATTTCTAATCAGGGAAAAATAAGAACATTTATTTATTATAGTCATCTGAAATGTACCAGACACTTACTATGCACATTTTATTTCTTTTCCACCCAAAACAACAAATATGAAAACAGTTTGATGATGGTTACCCCACTTCCTGCTTGGTGGCCATTCCAAGACATTAGAATGAAATGATGAACAGATGTGATCCATTGTTGTCTCTGCCCAGCAGGTTTTGCTCCTAGATCTTCACATGACTGGCTCCTTCTCATGCTTCACTTGGCCGTTTTTGTCACCCTCAGAAAGATCTTTCCTGACCACCGAAACTGCACTCCCACTCCTATTCCAACTACAACCGTGCCCCCCCATGACAATATTCTCTAACCCAGCATTCTCCATTCTCTTTAAATGACCCAGATATAGTGACTTACAATGGACTGTTGTTCACTTGTTTTTCTGCTCCTACATCTACAGCTGAACCCCTGAACTTCCCCATTCAGTGTCTAACTGCCCAGCACAAAGCTGGTATCTAACTAGAAATTTACTCAAGGTGAAACACTGAGCTCGCACCAACAGAGCCTCAAGTACCGAAACACTACACATCTACAGGGTATCGCCTATCACAGTCTCCTGAAGTTTAGCATCCCCCAGATTAGAAATTCACATGCTTCTGACTTTTCCACTCTGTTCTTAACACTACTGCCATTTGATTGTCCTTCAGGTTTACAGAAAGTGTCCTCACCATTTAGTAAGTCACTATGGCCCACTGTGGTCATTGATTTTACATTTCTATAGCTCCCTTTACACTTCGCAAAGTGTTTTCACATTTGTTACCACATTAGTTCATTCCACATACTGAAAGGTAGGCATAAGTACCATTACGACAAATGAGGTCACTGACATCCGACAGGTTAAAAAGAAGTTTCCCCAAGATCCCACAGCTAGTAAGTGACCGATCCAGGATTCTATTGTGTTCTTATCGTCAAACACAGTGTCTATACCAGTAGGCAGCCGCTGCCTATATCAGAAGATCACACCTTTCTTATATCTTTCCATAGCTGTCATCTCACATTGGCTCATCATTACATTGTACTTCTAGTACTACGAGTACGGTCGCCATCAAGTTACTCAATGCTTGCTATTTTAACTGAACACGACAGTTGTTACATATTAAAGCAGCACTCAGCCAAATTGTTGTTAGTGTAATCCAACATATTATTAGTATTCACCAGGCTTTTCCTACTGTAGAAAATGTCCTTGCGGACCTATTTGACAATACAAATATAATGATACTTTGATATCCCAGACATTATGTTTCCTAGTTCCAAGTTACAAACAAACCCTACTATCCAAATTCTTTCTGAATTTCATTAGGATATTTACACATCCACAAAAACCACAAAGTCATGCATTTGGGCATAGTTCGAACTGGAATAACTTTAATTTTTAGGTAAAGTTAACTTCACAACCAAAACCGATTCCTTATGACTTGGAAGCCTACGTGTTTTATACTATTCCCAAGATTCTGTAGCTATTGAGTTACCCATCCAGGATTCCATTCTGTTCTTTCCTCAAACACAGTGTCTAGACCAGTAGGCTGCAGTTGCCTGTATCAGAAGATCACACCTTTCTTATCTCTTTCCACAGCTGTCACCTCGCATCAGCTCATCATTACTTTGTACTTCTATTACTACAAGTATGGTTGCCATCAAGACACTCAATGCATGCTATTTTAACTGAACAAGACAGTTGTCCTGTATTAAAACAGCGCTCAGCTGATTACTGTTAGTATAATCCTACGTATTATTACTATTCACTATGGTCTTTTTTCATTGGAACGGTTTCTTGCAGATCTATTCGACATTACAAATATAATAATACTTTGATGTCCCAGGCATTATCTTTTCAAGTTCCAAATTATTAAAAAATAAACACCCTACAATCCAATTTCTTTCTTTCTGACTCATTAGGACATTTGCACATCTACAAAAACCACAGAGTCATGCATTTGGGCATAGGTTGACCGGGAATAATTCTTTAGCTTTTAGGTGAACTTAACTTCACAACCCAAACTGATTCCTTATGACTTGGAAGCCTTAGTGTTTTATGCTATTCCACACTGACTTCCTTAAGTGACACTTGCAAGTTAGCAGAATTGTACTACGCTGTCTTATTATATTACGCACATAGCTAGTTTATTCATTATAGGATAAACCATAAAAATGATTTGTATGAGGAAATGCAGAGGCGAGAAAGTAAAGTCAAAGCATACCTTTTTCATTTTAACATCACTCAATGGTGATATTTAAAATAGTAATGATAATAATAATAGTGTAAGACAGTACCTCAGAATCCCAAGGTGATTCTTCATCTTCATCTTGTCCTAATCCTAATGATGACTTTATAACTATAAAATGTAGTCACAGGTACATTAATGTGAACATATATTACTATGCATTTTAAGTACACATTCAGTCGTGCTTATTTCCATAAAAGTAATAGCAGAAAAGAATTCAGGGGAACGAAGCATTTGCAAGAAGAAGCAGTTGTTAGTAGTGGGGATACTTTTGCCCAAAAGATAGGAAAAAATGCTTAAAAGAAATGAATATCACATTTGGATCGACACATGTTAGATTTCTTTATAGCAGAGCTTAAGCTAGAAAGAATTCATAGATAGTCACTAAATCACCACTTATATTATTCTGGTGTGCTCCATCAACACAAGTCAAATTACCATTGTTTGCTTGGTCTTGTGGAGCACTTTCAATAATATCCACACGATTTTCTCTTTTTCGAATTGCTGGCTTGGTTGCTTCTTTCTATTAAAAAAAGAAAGAAAAAAGAAAAGAAAAACCCAACTTCAGAAAACATCCTATTCATTTACTCATTGACTCACTCACTCAGTCCCTCCGTAGGTAAGACAAGAAAACTTTACTGTAGCCGTCATAGGCACAGACCCAGGGGAAGCTGGAAATAGAAATGAAACATTTTGTCCTACATTCTAGTAGGAGTAGAGATATTATAATACATGAAAAATAACAACAGAAAAGTACCGCTCTCCACTTCGACACCTGAAGTGAATAAAGTATAGTAAGGGCACAAAAGAGACAACAATCCGTTGTATCAGGGAAGCTCAGCAGATACTGCAAAGATAGGGCTGCATCTTGAAAGTTATACAAGGTGCTGAGGGAAGGCATGAAGGGGATTCCAGAAGGGCAGCAGGAGCAAAAGCCTGAGGTGTGAAACAACATGTTGTAAGTGAGGGCAGCAAAGGAATGAGGTAAGCCTGGAACTCTGAGAATGGGATGGAGAGACAACTGCAGAATCAGAACCAAATCAAAGAAGGCACATGTCATGCTAGCAGATGAATTCTACCCTCACGTAATGGGGAGTCACTCAGGAAGCAGAGGTGTTGCATCATCACAATTCTAGTTTACAACAGCCACTCGGGCTGCAATTTATGATATTGAGGACTTCCGTTTCTTTCTAGGATCCTATCCATCAGCCTGTCTTGTGTCACAGCATAGCCTCTCCCCGGTGCCTCCAAACCCACAAAGGCAGCTGCCAACAGTAGGTCACTTTGTAGCTTCCCCTAGGTGGCTCCCAGTTGGGCACAAGCAGCAGCTGACTTGGGCCTGCCCCACAGCCCCTCCCAAGAGGCCCCAAATACAACACACCTGGGGATCAGTTTCAGCAACACCAGAACATCACCAAAATAGCTCCATAATGACACGCCCAAGCCATGGACTGAGCAGACACCGGAGCCCTGCTACAGCCGATCTCACTCTGTGGGGTCAGCTCACACACAGGGGTTCATCTACTGTAGTCACAGCCAGTCGTCCTGAGGGTCAATTCCACACCCAGATGTGCCAACAGCAATAAGGCTCAAGTACAACAGGAGGGCACACACCAACCACACGAGCTTCTGGAGCACCCGGCTCAGGTGACCGGGGAGACTGTACCACTGGGCCCCACACGACACCTGGTATGTAAGGCAATACTGTCAAGACGAGGAGAATTAGCAGATCTACAGAATACAGAGAAACAAACACAGAGAGGCAGTGAAAAAAGAAGACAGAAAGAAACATTTCTCTAATGAAAGAACAGGATAAAACTCTAGAAAAAGAGGTAAACCAAACGGAGACAAGCAATATGCCAGATACAGAGTTCAAAATACTGGTTATAGAAATGCTAGATGAAATTAGGGGAAGAATAGACAAAGTAAGTAAAACTTCAACGGAGAGACAGCAAACATAAAAAGGACATAGAAATCGTTTAAAAATAGTCTGAAATGAAAAATACAATATCTGAAATGAATAATTTATAGATGGAATCAGCACCACATTTGGTGAAGCAGAGGTTCAATAGTGATTTGGTAGACAAGGTAGCACAAACACCCAATCAGAACAGAAAAAAAATGAATATAAATAAAAAAAAATAAATAAAACAGAAAGTGCTTTAAGGGATGTCTGGGACAATATCAGGTGTAACAACATCCGTAAGGCTATCTAAAGGAGAAGAGAGAGCAGGAATTGAAAACCTATTGGAATACACAAGGATGGAAACCTTTCCTAACCTGGAGAAGGAGATAGACACACAAGCGTAGGAAACACAAAGAGTTCCAAACAAAATGAACCCAAACAGGTCCACACCAAAACATATCATAATTAAAATTCCAAAGGGTTAGGACATGGAGAGAATATTAAAACCATCAAGAGAAAAGTAGTTAGTCACGTACAATGGAGATCTCATAAGACTGTCAGGTGATCTCTCAAGAGAAAATTTGCAGGTCAGAAGAGATTGGCAAGAAATATTGAAAGTGATGAAAAGCAATAATCTACAACCAAGATTACTATTACTGCATCCGGCCAGGCTCTCATTTCGAATCAAAGGAGAGGTAAAGACTTGCCAGAGAAAAAGATGATGGCATCAGCACCAACAAACCAGTATCAAGAAATGTGAAACGAGGACTTGAAAAAAGAAGAAGTAGAAGTAGAAAGAGGAAGAGGAGGAGGAGGAAGAGGAGGAGGAGGAGGAGGAGGAGGAGGAAGAGGAGAAGAAATATGAATAATATAATGGCAATAATTACATACGTATAAAAATTACTTTAAATGTAAATAGGTTAAATGTTTCAGTCAAGACATAAGGTGGCAGAATGGATAGGACTACAAGAGCCATATATATGACATCAAACTCAAAAATTTTTGCACAGTAATAGAAACCATCAACAAAATGAAAACACGACCAGATGAATGGGAGAAGATATCCAAAACATATAAGGAACTCATAAAACGTAACACCAAAAGACAATGCAATTACAAAATGAGAAGAGTACTTGAATAGACTTTTCTCCAAAGAGGTCACACAGATAGCCAAGAGACATACGAAAACATGCTCAGTGCCACTAATCATCAGAGCGATGCAAATTAAAAGCACAATGAGCTACCACCTCACAACTGTCAGAATGGCCATCATCAATAAATCAACAAACAACAAATGTTGATGAGGATGTGAAGGGAAGCCCCGTGCACTGTTGGTGGGACTGCAAATCTGACCAGACACAATGGAAAACAATATGGAAGCTCCTCAAAAATTTGAAAATAGAACTACCAGGTGGCATAGCATTCCCACTTCTGGGTTTTTCTCCGCAGAAATCCCAAACACTGATTTGAAACATGTATGCATCTGTATGGTTCTATTTACATTATTTACAATACTCCAGATAAAGAAATAACTGAAGTATCCATCGTAGTGGATAAAGAAGAAGTGGTACATATACACAACAACATACTACTTGGCTGTAAACAAAGAACAAAATCTTACCATTTGCGACAATGTGCGTGGACCTAGAGGGTATTATTCGAAGTGAAAAAAGTCAGATAGAGAAAGGCAAACACCACATGATTTCACCTATTGGTGATATGTAAAAAAAAATAAATGAACATAGAAAAAAGAAACAAACTCATAGGTGCAGAGAACTAACTGATCGTTGCTCAGAGGGAAGAGTATCGGGGAACAAACTGAAAAGGTTAAAGGGTTAAGAAGTACAAATTGGCAGTTATAAAATAGTCATGTAGATGTCAAGTACAGCACAAAGATATAGTAAATGACACTGTAATAACTAAGTATGGTGTCAGGTATACCACACTAATCAGGGTACCACTTTACACATTATATAAATGCCTAACCACTATGCGGTACACCTGAGGCTGACATCATTGAATGTCAACTGTAACAGAAATGAAAAATTTTACATTTAAACTAAAAACTTTCTGAAATTTGATATTTTATTATGTAGTTTTTAAGAATCACTGCTTTTCACCAGAGTAAAGAAAGGATCCTGTCTTTTGCAGACACGGCTCCTTTCTTTACTTTGGTCAATGCATCATGGTCAATGGGCATAAAATCTCACGGACATGTTTTTATAGGGAGCAGCTAAGAGCATCATCAGCTTTGGAGCCAAGTGGATTTTGCATCAAACCCTCAAACTTCTCCCTGGCTACTGCAAGACATGCTGCCTAGATTGCCTTGGACTCCATTTCCTTATCTCTGAACATGAGGATTCCCTTCCTTGACAAAGCTATTCTGAGGATTAAATCAGATCATGCTTGTTACAGAATAGGTACAGAACAAGTGTTGATTTGACTATGGAGTATTTCAGCATATCAGTTAAATGAAAATCTGTGTCGCTCTTGCTTATACGGGCGCAGGGGCCCACGCATCAAAAACCATGTAATCAAACACGCCATTAAAACACTAAACTTGAAAAAAAAAAGAAACTCTGCTTTTCAAATTGGTTATTATTTTATACAAAACATATACTCTTCAATTAGATAAAGACATTTAAAATATTCACAATGCAATGATGTAGAACATAGTGGAATCCCTTTGTAATATGGGTTTTGAGATAGACAACATGAATTCTAAACTTTCAAAACTTCTACTATTATTTTAAGTCTAAATGATGAACCTGGTATACCGGAAACTAATATAAAATAATATGGAATGTCCACGGGATGTAAGTGAAAAAATAATGGAGAAAACACTCCCTCCTAACAAGTATACCATACCAACATACAAAGCGTAAAAAAATAAAACTATATGTCATATGCTATATAGTTTTAAAACTGAAAGGTATCAGGAAGAATTCATGACTGTTACAATGAGTACCTGATCCATTAAAGATTTCATTTCGGGACGAGTATGATAAAAGTCATGCTGGTATAACGTAAAAGTCACATTAAGAATCCTTACCTTTAACCAAATTGCATATCTCCGTCACTGTAGGAAAACTCCCTATAGAATTTTACTATCATTATACATTTCCCAGACCCTTCTTTTTTCAGCTCCCAACTTCGATACTTACTAAAGTTAAAAGAACAACAACAAAACAACGAAGCATCAAATGGTCATATGTTATAAAATGGTTCACGTTGACCAATTTTCCATAACAAACATAAAACAATGATAGGTGGAGCACTACTAAATTTTACAACTCGGCGCTACACAAAACTATATTAAGAGCACAACAGTTAATTTCACACAGGAGCCTTTTACCTTGGTACCAACATCGAAGTGTCCATCGTCTGACGTAGACCATGAATCACCACTGCCAGGTTTCCAGGAAAGACTTCCGGGGAAAGATACACAACAGACACAAGTGAGTTCATTTCTTTACAAAGGCAGCAACAACAACAACAAAAGGAGTACAATTCAGCTATCTGCATATGAAATGAAGTTTCTTGATATGATTAAAATTTAGATGATGTTCTAGAAAAGCTATCAGTTATCTATTGCTGCCTCCACCACTCCCAACTCGTGCAATATTTAATGAAGATACACTCTAAGTTTCCATAACAAAGAATGACAGCAAACATGTTGGCAACACCTGAGAGTACCTTGTTTTCACCAAAAGTCCTGAAGGCTGAATTGAAAACGCAATTAATAGCTGACACTAGGAACCTGAACTGGGACAAAAGCAATGACCTAAATCAAGGTAGAACGATACACTGAGCCTTCTCCACGGTCTGTCCCTGGTTCAAAGATTAATCTGTGTGGGTCAAAAACGGCAGTCTTGCTTCTTTAACATAGAAAGCAGTTACTAAACTTACCCCATTCCTTGTTTTCACTCAAAAACACTACAGTGAGGTCCCTGAAATGCATGAAATGTTTGCAACTTACATGTACAAAAGTCAAAGAACAAATATGTACGTTGTTAGCCTCCCCACTCCCAGATCACTTGTCCGCAAAGCTTCCTGGCAATCTCCAACCTTGAAAACTTCAGCCAACGAAGGCATAGACTCCTGAAACAAGGTTGGGCTCAAATGACCCACAGTAGGAGTTCTCTATTTCCCTGTTCCTGGAAAACAAGCTAAATGGAGCCTCAGTCGTCCACTCCCAACACAGGCATGTTACCACCTACCCAACTCCATTACTGGTTTCACAATCAGTCCTCCCTCTGCCCAACCCTCCATCTCCATGGGAAGGACATCAGAGCGTTGGGCAAAGAGGTAGAGGTGACGAGACACCTGCCGTGGGACATAGATCTATGTAGTTCAGCAATCTCCAGTGCCTTTGGACTCAAGGGGACCCCCTCTGTAATTTCGGGTGCAGGTGGATGATACCACATTCCTACTTGCTATAAAGAGAATGTTTCCAGAGGCTCAAAGGTTTAATATGTTTTCATACAAACCTTAAATTTTGCTGGTTCCTCCAATTCAACAAACAAAACAGCAGCAACCTGTTCAGGCAGGACGCCCTTGAGCCCCTTATTTTAATCTGCTTTTTTAGACAACTACCAACATCCTGTGTCCTTCCTTCCTGTAATTTCTCTTTACCTTGTCATACCCTACCATTCTGATCTCTTTTCCCTCATCTGATCTCTATCTAATCTCTGCTCTAAGAGCCTTATTCCTATCCCAACCTGTGTTGTTCCTCTTGAAATGTAGATTCCCCTGCTAATTCCATTCTTAGCCTCTTCCATTGCATTCACTAGAGCTTTCCATAATTAAAACACTCACCCAAAGGATGATAAAGAAGGAAGTGTACTGGGCTTAGAAACCTATACTAATCTCATTTCATCACTCACTGTACTCAAAGAAGTCACTTCAATCTCTTACA
Source organism: Rhinolophus hipposideros (assembly GCF_964194185.1). Taxonomy (NCBI): domain Eukaryota; kingdom Metazoa; phylum Chordata; class Mammalia; order Chiroptera; family Rhinolophidae; genus Rhinolophus; species Rhinolophus hipposideros. Next base: position 438,361 of record NW_027669331.1, read on the forward strand.
GTTCAAACTCCTCATGTGATCAACCACTTGACCAAAACATTAATGGCAGCATGAAGTACTAGGGGGTGTTTTGAATAATTAATTGCTAACATTCCTTCAACACCTGGAATTCTATGTACTTTTGATTCTGTCAAGAAAAATGGAGAATACTTAGCTGGCAGAAGTGGAAAAAAATAACACAACAACAGCAACAAAACTACCCCGAGTAAAGCAGAGAAAAAGGTAAAAAATCAAGAAAAGTCATGGAAGAAGGAAGAAAGACTCTGGAAAAAGAGAAAAAACTTCCTAGAACAAGGTAAAGGTATTAGCCAGAAGGAAAACACAGTCTGAGGAGTCAGTAAGTAGAGAAGTCAATTAGAAATATCCTCTCAATTTGTGCTGAATTAGCACAACAGTCTATACATAGATGATCTTCACTTACAGAACAACAATTCGTCCCAAGAAGGGTACATCGCATTATACCTGAAAACATTTATCTGATTAGGTCTTGCTTACGTACAACCTGTGGTTCTGTGGCCACAGCGAACTGACATCTGCCCTCAACACTGATGGTGAAAACAAGGTTCTCGTGACTGCTGCAATTGTCAAGTACATTAAGACAAAAGCTTGGGCTAACTGGGCTTGATAGGAAACTTCTAAATCAGCTAAGGCATCACTAAACGGGACTCTCTGAGGCCACCTGACGTGCACCTGAATCTTGAATCCAGACCTGTCCAGGCACTTCTCACTACAGGCTGAGGGACAAGAGAACGGACTTGGGAAGCCAAGCAGGCTGAAGGTCACATCACGGGTCAGCCACTTGGTAACTATGGAACCAAGGGTCAATTAATCCACCTCCTGGAACCACACTCCTCTAATGAATAAAAACGGCCGAACAGCACAGCTACTTTGCAAATCTACTGTGCCGACGACCTGGGATAACCAATGTTAGGCACATAGTATAGGGTCTAGCCCAGAGCAGAACACTCATTAAAGCTTACTGGCTTCTCTCCGCAGTCTCTTAGTTAACATGCAATTTTAGAAATCCATAAAATCCTACCTGCTTGCAGGGTCGCATTGAGAACACTCATCCACTGTTAAAAGAAAAAAATTCAAATACATTGTAAATACACAATAGAAAAACACAGAACTTTGAAAGCGTCAGATTCAAGTGATGTAAAAATATTTGTTTGGGAACACCCCTGAAGACTATAGTAGAGTGAATGTTACTGATACAACTGGTGGGCAATTAATACATGAAGATCTTTTACTTCCTCTGCTGTATATCTGTGTGTGTGTGTGTGTGTGTGTATTTATATTTATATATTTATATACATACACATATACACAGATATATATATATATATATATATATATATATATATATATATATATATATAATATATACATATATACATATGTACCTATATATGTGTGCATGTATGCATATATACTCCCCAGGGTACGTGAAATACTAGTCTAAATGGAATCACCCTTTCTCCTTATTCCCTTTCTTATTTCCTTATGTTACTCTGATTGAGGAAGAATGCCAATGTCTTGCTAAAACTTATTCTATTTGGCTGTGAGTTGCGTAAACATAAAGCAGACTTTGCTACAAAATGACTATAGGAAATTCATAACTACGATCAACCTACACAGAGGTGGGCTAGGGTTGAACTCTTTCTGTTTTCTTATTTCCTTCTTTGCTTTCTCTGTTTTCTTGTAGCTGTGATTCACACAATTCATGGAGGGAAAAATTATGTAAGAGGAACACACCTACAACCTGCGTCTTTCGTTTGTCTATTACGGCCATCTGTCCAAACTCTGTGGGTGCTGACAGAGGTCTCATTGAGTGTGTGGCAAATGGCCTCTTATCACCAAATTTCGAATCCCCGGATATTTGACAAGTTCCATGATTGAAAGTCAAAGAAGTAGAATCCCAGCTGGAAATATCTGAAAATAAAATTTTCGTTTATGAGGAGGTAAAAATAACACAAAGTTGACCATATTGTAAAACTTCCTTCTTCAGAGAAGCAGTCCCACGTCCTCCTTTCTCCCAAACACTCTACTCCTTCAGAGCTCATTTTATTTTAGGTGTCCTATACTTGCCATTCACGTAAGTTAAGTTGAATTAACTATTGTCACTCAGCAATTTCTATTACATAATGTGTTTCCAACTAAATATTTCCTTCTTAATAGTTAAGATGGTGAAGGGTATGATTTTTTTTGTTACTGTCAAAAGTTATGTGTAACCACTTATCTTAAGTTTAAATATGCATGACAAACATGGGTTTACAAAAACTTTTAATGAATCGTACTACTTCAAATAAGAAACTATTTATTATAAGAAAATGGTCTTTTCAAAATGCTCCAATATCTTCAGAATTCATTTTTAAACCTTAGATAAACAGATATTCATATGACAAATTACAGTCCTGGGCGACCTTATTGTTTCCAAGGAAAAATGGGATCAAACTAGGTCCCCATGAGCTCCAAAGGGTACAGGGCACCATGAGACAGAAAACAAATACATAACAAAACATTTTCCTTTCGCTTTTTAAACACAATCTCAGCTTAAATCTATGAGACAAGTGAAAGAAAACCACAACAACTGTAGAAGTGAAGCTTTAAAGGCTCTTTTATCACTTCACATCCAGGAAGCCCTTACATCATTTAAAACGGTGGTTTCCAATGTCATGTGAGAATCCGTGAAGTCCCAAGGTCTGTCAGTCGAGGGACCCGAAAAGGTCAAAGCTATTTTCACAGAAATACTGAATGTCATTTGCCATTTTCACTCTCATTCTCTTCTAAGTGTACAGTAGAGTTTTCCACAGCCGTGATATCACAGCTCTGATGGTGACATCATAGCTCTATGGTTACTGGGTCGTAGCTCCAATGGCTCACGCAATGCATGACTGTGTGTGCTCGTATTTTAAATTGTTCAGTTTTTATTTCTAATATTGTAACTATCTATGGAGACTACCGACTTAAAAATATTCTTTGGAATTCTCAATAATTTTTAATAGCATAAAAGCATCCCAAGGCACAAAAGCTTCAGAATGCCTTTTTTCAAAGATTGTGTCTACCAAATATTCATTATCATTAATTACTTCTCCCATTTTTAATAATCGAAGACACCATAGGCGCACGTACACACATAGCCAGTGTCTGCTCAGCAGAACATCTGGTTGGCTTAAGACCATCAGTGTCACAACACTAAGAGGAAGTAAAGTTAAAACACAAATGACATGGTAGCAACTGAGGCTTACTTGGGTAAACGTCAAAATTCAAATGACCATTTGAAACGCTGGAAGTATCTTCCAGTTTGATTAGTAACCTCTGTGAACCCCTATTAAGTACAGGGGTTCTAAACTGGGACATTTAGGATATCGAAACAAGAGGAGAAACATTTTAGTAAAGTCACCCTTTTAAAGTCTTGTTTTCTTATTCCTGTCGATGTCTTTTTTCTCAAACATCGATACCAACAATGACATCACGTTGTTTATGTGAAATACTTCAATTAAATTTGTAACAAAGGAAAGTAAGTCTGAATAGAAGACTGTGAGCATGTCAAATGTCCTTGCGTACTCCTTCCCAAAATTAAATTGGTATTACACAGTGTACCTGGTCTGAAGGGTTGCACATCGTCCATTCCTACAGCTCTGTTAGGAACAGGATCTTCCACTTCAATGCTCGGCTGAAGGGGTTAGGAAGCAAGATGATTAGTAATTAATGGACACTTCACACCATCTCTAGTTAATAATTCAGGATGAAAATGTTAAAGTTATTGCCTCCAAGAAAAGGATTTTTTGAAAAATATGTGTTTAAGCAAATATTAGGTTGGTGCAAACGTAATTGCAGATTTGCAATTTTTTTTAACCTTTTAAACCTCAATTACTTTCACAACAACCTAATACTTTGATAAGTTTACTTGATATAACTGTTAAATATTTCTAATGACAGATTTGTTTTTTAGTGTTAAAACAAGATACTTGCTTTTCATGGTAAGAACCCTTGGTGTATGTCCAGTTGAGTTTAGACAGAACATTTTAGAACCTACTTCATCTATGTCAACAAGAGCTAGGAAAAACCGAACTCTTATTGGACAAAAAATTTGATAGAAAAACATGATTGAACCAAGTGGCAAAGAGATAAGAAAAACTTTTCATTAAATTGTGTTTCAATAAATGATAGGGAAAATGTTATATATAGTTATGCAACTTTTCAAAAAAGTATAATAATTTCTAATCAGGGAAAAATAAGAACATTTATTTATTATAGTCTTCTGAAATGTACCAGACACTTACTATGCACATTTTATTTCTTTTCCACCCAAAACAACAAATATGAAAACAGTTTGATGATGGTTACCCCACTTCCTGCTTGGTGGCCATTCCAAGACATTAGAATGAAATGATGAACAGATGTGATCCATTGTTGTCTCTGCCCAGCAGGTTTTGCTCCTAGATCTTCACATGACTGGCTCCTTCTCATGCTTCACTTGGCCGTTTTTGTCACCCTCAGAAAGATCTTTCCTGACCACCGAAACTGCACTCCCACTCCTATTCCAACTACAACCATGCCCCCCACCCATGACAATATTCTCTAACCCAGCATTCTCCATTCTCTTTAAATGACCCAGATATAGTGACTTACAATGGACTGTTGTTCATTTGTTTTTCTGCTCCTACAGCTACAGCTGAACCCCTGAACTTCCCCATTCAGTGTCTAACTGCCCAGCACAAAGCTGGTATCTAACTAGAAATTTACTCAAGGTGAAACACTGAGCTCGCACCAACAGAGCCTCAAGTACCGAAACACTACACATCTACAGGGTATCGCCTATCACAGTCTCCTGAAGTTTAGCATCCCCCAGATTAGAAATTCACATGCTTCTGACTTTTCCACTCTGTTCTTAACACTACTGCCATTTGATTGTCCTTCAGGTTTACAGAAAGTGTCCTCACCATTTAGTAAGTCACTATGGCCCACTGTGGTCATTGATTTTACATTTCTATAGCTCCCTTTACACTTCGCAAAGTGTTTTCACATTTGTTACCACATTAGTTCATTCCACATACTGAAAGGTAGGCATAAGTACCATTACGACAAATGAGGTCACTGACATCCGACAGGTTAAAAAGAAGTTTCCCCAAGATCCCACAGCTAGTAAGTGACCGATCCAGGATTCTATTGTGTTCTTATCGTCAAACACAGTGTCTATACCAGTAGGCAGCCGCTGCCTATATCAGAAGATCACACCTTTCTTATATCTTTCCATAGCTGTCATCTCACATTGGCTCATCATTACATTGTACTTCTAGTACTACGAGTACGGTCGCCATCAAGTTACTCAATGCTTGCTATTTTAACTGAACACGACAGTTGTTACATATTAAAGCAGCACTCAGCCAAATTGTTGTTAGTGTAATCCAACATATTATTAGTATTCACCAGGCTTTTCCTACTGTAGAAAATGTCCTTGCGGACCTATTTGACAATACAAATATAATGATACTTTGATATCCCAGACATTATGTTTCCTAGTTCCAAGTTACAAACAAACCCTACTATCCAAATTCTTTCTGAATTTCATTAGGATATTTACACATCCACAAAAACCACAAAGTCATGCATTTGGGCATAGTTCGAACTGGAATAACTTTAATTTTTAGGTAAAGTTAACTTCACAACCCAAACCGATTCCTTATGACTTGGAAGCCTACGTGTTTTATACTATTCCCAAGATTCTGTAGCTATTGAGTTACCCATCCAGGATTCCATTCTGTTCTTTCCTCAAACACAGTGTCTAGACCAGTAGGCTGCAGTTGCCTGTATCAGAAGATCACACCTTTCTTATCTCTTTCCACAGCTGTCACCTCGCATCAGCTCATCATTACTTTGTACTTCTATTACTACAAGTATGGTTGCCATCAAGACACTCAATGCATGCTATTTTAACTGAACAAGACAGTTGTCCTGTATTAAAACAGCGCTCAGCTGATTACTGTTAGTATAATCCTACGTATTATTACTATTCACTATGGTCTTTTTTCATTGGAACGGTTTCTTGCAGATCTATTCGACATTACAAATATAATAATACTTTGATGTCCCAGGCATTATCTTTTCAAGTTCCAAATTATTAAAAAATAAACACCCTACAATCCAATTTCTTTCTTTCTGACTCATTAGGACATTTGCACATCTACAAAAACCACAGAGTCATGCATTTGGGCATAGGTTGACCGGGAATAATTCTTTAGCTTTTAGGTGAACTTAACTTCACAACCCAAACTGATTCCTTATGACTTGGAAGCTTTAGTGTTTTATGCTATTCCACACTGACTTCCTTAAGTGACACTTGCAAGTTAGCAGAATTGTACTACGCTGTCTTATTATATTACGCACATAGCTAGTTTATTCATTATAGGATAAACCATAAAAAATGATTTGTATGAGGAAATGCAGAGGCGAGAAAGTAAAGTCAAAGCATACCTTTTTCATTTTAACATCACTCAATGGTGATATTTAAAATAGTAAGATAATAATAATAGTGTAAGACAGTACCTCAGAATCCCAAGGTGATTCTTCATCTTCATCTTGTCCTAATCCTAATGATGACTTTATAACTATAAAATGTAGTCACAGGTACATTAATGTGAACATATATTACTATGCATTTTAAGTACACATTCAGTCGTGCTTATTTCCATAAAAGTAATAGCAGAAAAGAATTCAGGGGAACGAAGCATTTGCAAGAAGAAGCAGTTGTTAGTAGTGGGGATACTTTTGCCCAAAAGATAGGAAAAAATGCTTAAAAGAAATGAATATCACATTTGGATCGACACATGTTAGATTTCTTTATAGCAGAGCTTAAGCTAGAAAGAATTCATAGATAGTCACTAAATTACCACTTATATTATTCTGGTGTGCTCCATCAACACAAGTCAAATTACCATTGTTTGCTTGGTCTTGTGGAGCACTTTCAATAATATCCACACGATTTTCTCTTTTTCGAATTGCTGGCTTGGTTGCTTCTTTCTATTAAAAAAAGAAAGAAAAAAGAAAAGAAAAACCCAACTTCAGAAAACATCCTATTCATTTACTCATTGACTCACTCACTCAGTCCCTCCGTAGGTAAGACAAGAAAACTTTACTGTAGCCGTCATAGGCACAGACCCAGGGGAAGCTGGAAATAGAAATGAAACATTTTGTCCTACATTCTAGTAGGAGTAGAGATATTATAATACATGAAAAATAACAACAGAAAAGTACCGCTCTCCACTTCGACACCTGAAGTGAATAAAGTATAGTAAGGGCACAAAAGAGACAACAATCCGTTGTATCAGGGAAGCTCAGCAGATACTGCAAAGATAGGGCTGCATCTTGAAAGTTATACAAGGTGCTGAGGGAAGGCATGAAGGGGATTCCAGAAGGGCAGCAGGAGCAAAAGCCTGAGGTGTGAAACAACATGTTGTAAGTGAGGGCAGCAAAGGAATGAGGTAAGCCTGGAACTCTGAGAATGGGATGGAGAGACAACTGCAGAATCAGAACCAAATCAAAGAAGGCACATGTCATGCTAGCAGATGAATTCTACCCTCACGTAATGGGGAGTCACTCAGGAAGCAGAGGTGTTGCATCATCACAATTCTAGTTTACAACAGCCACTCGGGCTGCAATTTATGATATTGAGGACTTCCGTTTCTTTCTAGGATCCTATCCATCAGCCTGTCTTGTGTCACAGCATAGCCTCTCCCCGGTGCCTCCAAACCCACAAAGGCAGCTGCCAACAGTAGGTCACTTTGTAGCTTCCCCTAGGTGGCTCCCAGTTGGGCACAAGCAGCAGCTGACTTGGGCCTGCCCCACAGCCCCTCCCAAGAGGCCCCAAATACAACACACCTGGGGATCAGTTTCAGCAACACCAGAACATCACCAAAATAGCTCCATAATGACACGCCCAAGCCATGGACTGAGCAGACACCGGAGCCCTGCTACAGCCGATCTCACTCTGTGGGGTCAGCCCACACACAGGGGTTCATCTACTGTAGTCACAGCCAGTCGTCCTGAGGGTCAATTCCACACCCAGATGTGCCAACAGCAATAAGGCTCAAGTACAACAGGAGGGCACACACCACCCACACGAGCTTCTGGAGCACCCGGCTCAGGTGACCGGGGAGACTGTACCACTGGGCCCCACACGACACCTGGTATGTAAGGCAATACTGTCAAGACGAGGAGAATTAGCAGATCTACAGAATACAGAGAAACAAACACAGAGAGGCAGTGAAAAAAGAAGACAGAAAGAAACATTTCTCTAATGAAAGAACAGGATAAAACTCTAGAAAAAGAGGTAAACCAAACGGAGACAAGCAATATACCAGATACAGAGTTCAAAACACTGGTTATAGAAATGCTAGATGAAATTAGGGGAAGAATAGACAAAGTAAGTAAAACTTCAACGGAGAGACAGCAAACATAAAAAGGACATAGAAATCGTTTAAAAATAGTCTGAAATGAAAAATACAATATCTGAAATGAATAATTTATAGATGGAATCAGCACCACATTTGGTGAAGCAGAGGTTCAATAGTGATTTGGTAGACAAGGTAGCACAAACACCCAATCAGAACAGAAAAAAAATGAATATAAATTAAAAAAAATAAATAAAACAGAAAGTGCTTTAAGGGATGTCTGGGACAATATCAGGTGTAACAACATCCGTAAGGCTATCTAAAGGAGAAGAGAGAGAGAGAGCAGGAATTGAAAACCTATTGGAATACACAATGATGGAAACCTTTCCTAACCTGGAGAAGGAGATAGACACACAAGCGTAGGAAACACAAAGAGTTCCAAACAAAATGAACCCAAACAGGTCCACACCAAAACATATCATAATTAAAATTCCAAAGGGTTAGGACATGGAGAGAATATTAAAACCATCAAGAGAAAAGTAGTTAGTCACGTACAATGGAGATCTCATAAGACTGTCAGGTGATCTCTCAAGAGAAAATTTGCAGGTCAGAAGAGATTGGCAAGAAATATTGAAAGTGATGAAAAGCAATAATCTACAACCAAGATTACTATTACTGCATCCGGCCAGGCTCTCATTTCGAATCAAAGGAGAGGTAAAGACTTGCCAGAGAAAAAGATGATGGCATCAGCACCAACAAACCAGTATCAAGAAATGTGAAACGAGGACTTGAAAAAAGAAGAAGTAGAAGTAGAAAGAGGAAGAGGAGGAGGAGGAAGAGGAGGAGGAGGAGGAGGAGGAGGAGGAGGAAGAGAAGAAATATGAATAATAAAATGGCAATAATTACATACGTATAAAAATTACTTTAAATGTAAATAGGTTAAATGTTTCAGTCAAGACATAAGGTGGCAGAATGGATAGGACTACAAGAGCCATATATATGACATCAAACTCAAAAATTTTTGCACAGTAATAGAAACCATCAACAAAATGAAAACACGACCAGATGAATGGGAGAAGATATCCAAAACATGTAAGGAACTCATAAAACGTAACACCAAAAGACAATGCAATTACAAAATGAGAAGAGTACTTGAATAGACTTTTCTCCAAAGAGGTCACACAGATAGCCAAGAGACATACGAAAACATGCTCAGTGCCACTAATCATCAGAGCGATGCAAATTAAAAGCACAATGAGCTACCACCTCACAACTGTCAGAATGGCCATCATCAATAAATCAACAAACAACAAATGTTGATGAGGATGTGAAGGGAAGCCCCGTGCACTGTTGATGGGACTGCAAATCTGACCAGACACAATGGAAAACAATATGGAAGCTCCTCAAAAATTTGAAAATAGAACTACCAGGTGGCATAGCATTCCCACTTCTGGGTTTTTCTCCGCAGAAATCCCAAACACTGATTTGAAACATGTATGCATCTGTATGGTTCTATTTACATTATTTACAATACTCCAGATAAAGAAATAACTGAAGTATCCATCGTAGTGGATAAAGAAGAAGTGGTACATATACACAACAACATACTACTTGGCTGTAAACAAAGAACAAAATCTTACCATTTGCGACAATGTGCGTGGAACTAGAGGGTATTATTCGAAGTGAAAAAAGTCAGATAGAGAAAGGCAAACACCACATGATTTCACCTATTGGTGATATGTAAAAAAAATAAATGAACATAGAAAAAAGAAACAAACTCATAGGTGCAGAGAACTAACTGATCGTTGCTCAGAGGGAAGAGTATCGGGGAACAAACTGAAAAGGTTAAAGGGTTAAGAAGTACAAATTGGCAGTTATAAAATAGTCATGTAGATGTCAAGTACAGCACAAAGATATAGTAAATAACACTGTAATAACTAAGTATGGTGTCAGGTATACCACACTAATCAGGGTACCACTTTACACATTATATAAATGCCTAACCACTATGCGGTACACCTGAGGCTGACATCATTGAATGTCAACTGTAACAGAAATGAAAAATTTTACATTTAAACTAAAAACTTTCTGAAATTTGATATTTTATTATGTAGTTTTTAAGAATCTCTGCTTTTCACCAGAGTAAAGAAAGGATCCTGTCTTTTGCAGACACGGCTCCTTTCTTTACTTTGGTCAATGCATCATGGTCAATGGGCATAAAATCTCACGGACATGTTTTTATAGGGAGCAGCTAAGAGCATCATCAGCTTTGGAGCCAAGTGGATTTTGCATCAAACCCTCAAACTTCTCCCTGGCTACTGCAAGACATGCTGCCTAGATTGCCTTGGACTCCATTTCCTTATCTCTGAACATGAGGATTCCCTTCCTTGACAAAGCTATTCTGAGGATTAAATCAGATCATGCTTGTTACAGAATAGGTACAGAACAAGTGTTGATTTGACTATGGAGTATTTCAGCATATCAGTTAAATGAAAATCTGTGTCGCTCTTGCTTATACGGGCGCAGGGGCCCACGCATCAAAAACCATGTAATCAAACACGCCATTAAAACACTAAACTTGAAAAAAAAAAGAATCTCTGCTTTTCAAATTGGTTATTATTTTATACAAAGCATATACTCTTCAATTAGATAAAGACATTTAAAATATTCACAATGCAATGATGTAGAACATAGTGGAATCCCTTTGTAATATGGGTTTTGAGATAGACAACATGAATTCTAAACTTTCAAAACTTCTACTATTATTTTAAGTCTAAATGATGAACCTGGTATACCGGAAACTAATATAAAATAATATGGAATGTCCACGGGATGTAAGTGAAAAAATAATGGAGAAAACACTCCCTCCTAACAAGTATATCATACCAACATACAAAGCGTAAAAAAATAAAACTATATGTCATATGCTATATAGTTTTAAAACTGAAAGGTATCAGGAAGAATTCATGACTGTTACAATGAGTACCTGAATCCATTAAAGATTTCATTTCGGGACGAGTATGATAAAAGTCATGCTGGTATAACGTAAAAGTCACATTAAGAATCCTTACCTTTAACCAAATTGCATATCTCCGTCACTGTGGGAAAACTCCCTATAGAATTTTACTATCACTATACATTTCCCAGACCCTTCTTTTTTCAGCTCCCATCTTCGATACTTACTAAAGTTAAAAGAACAACAACAAAACAACGAAGCATCAAATGGTCATATGTTATAAAATGGTTCACGTTGACAAATTTTCCATAACAAACATAAAACAATGATAGGTGGAGCACTACTAAATTTTACAACTCGGCGCTACACAAAACTAAATTAAGAGCACAACAGTTAATTTCACACAGGAGCCTTTTACCTTGGTACCAACATCGAAGAGTCCATCGTCTGACGTAGACCATGAATCACCACTGCCAGGTTTCCAGGAAAGACTTCCGGGGAAAGATACACAACAGACACAAGTGAGTTCATTTCTTTACAAAGGCAGCAACAACAACAACAAAAGGAGTACAATTCAGCTATCTGCATATGAAATGAAGTTTCTTGATATGATTAAAATTTAGATGATGTTCTAGAAAAGCTATCAGTTATCTATTGCTGCCTCCACCACTCCCAACTCGTGCAATATTTAATGAAGATACACTCTAAGTTTCCATAACAAAGAATGACAGCAAACATGTTGGCAACACCTGAGAGTACCTTGTTTTCACCAAAAGTCCTGAAGGCTGAATTGAAAACGCAATTAATAGCTGACACTAGGAACCTGAACTGGGACAAAAGCAATGACCTAAATCAAGGTAGAACGATACACTGAGCCTTCTCCACGGTCTGTCCCTGGTTCAAAGATTAATCTGTGTGGGTCAAAAACGGCAGTCTTGCTTCTTTAACATAGAAAGCAGTTACTAAACTTACCCCATTCCTTGTTTTCACTCAAAAACACTACAGTGAGGTCTCTGAAATGCATGAAATGTTTGCAACTTACATGTACAAAAGTCAAAGAACAAATATGTACGTTGTTTGCCTCCCCACTCCCAGATCACTTGTCCGCAAAGCTTCCTGGCAATCTCCAACCTTGAAAACTTCAGCCTACGAAGGCATAGACTCCTGAAACAAGGTTGGGCTCAAATGACCCACAGTAGGAGTTCTCTATTTCCCTGTTCCTGGAAAACAAGCTAAATGGAGCCTCAGTCATCCACTCCCAACACAGGCATGTTACCACCTATCCAACTCCATTACTGGTTTCACAATCAGTCCTCCCTCTGCCCAACCCTCCATCTCCATGGGAAGGACAGCAGCGCGTTGGGCAAAGAGGTAGAGGTGACGAGACACCTGCCGTGGGCCATAGATCTATGTAGTTCAGCAATCTCCAGTGCCTTTGGACTCAAGGGGACCCCCTCTGTAATTTCGGGTGCAGGTGGATGATACCACATTCCTACTTGCTATAAAGAGAATGTTTCCAGAGGCTCAAAGGTTTAATATGTTTTCATACAAACCTTAAATTTTGCTGGTTCCTCCAATTCAACAAACAAAACAGCAGCAACCTGTTCAGGCAGGACGCCCTTGAGCCCCTTATTTTAATCTGCTTTTTTAGACAACTACCAACATCCTGTGTCCTTCCTTCCTGTAATTTCTCTTTACCTTGTCATACCCTAACATTCTGATCTCTTTTCCCTCATCTGATCTCTATCTAATCTCTGCTGTAAGAGCCTTATTCCTATCCCAACCTGTGTTGTTCCTCTTGAAACGTGGATTCCCCTGCTAATTCCATTCTTAGCCTCTTCCATTGAATTCACTAGAGCTTTCCATAATTAAAACACTCACCCAAAGGATGATAAAGAAGGAAGTGTACTGGGCTTAGAAACCTATACTAATCTCATTTCATCACTCACTGTACTCAAAGAAGTCACTTCAATCTCTTATAGTTCAAACTCCTCATGTGATCAACCACTTGACCAAAACATTAATGGCAGCATGAAGTACTAGGGGGTGTTTTGAATAATTAATTGATAACATTTATTCAACACCTGGAATTCTATGTACTTTTGATTCTGTCAAGAAAAATGGAGAATACTTAGCTGGCAGAAGTGGAAAAAAATAACACAACAACAGCAACAAAACTACCCCGAGTAAAGCAGAGAAAAAGGTAAAAAATCAAGAAAAGTCATGGAAGAAGGAAGAAAGACTCTGGAAAAAGAGAAAAAACTTCCTAGAACAAGGTAAAGGTATTAGCCAGAAGGAAAACACAGTCTGAGGAGTCAGTAAGTAGAGAAATCAATTAGAAATATCCTCTCAATTTGTGCTGAATTAGCACAACAGTCTATACATAGATGATCTTCACTTACAGAACAACAATTCGTCCCAAGAAGGGTACATCGCATTATACCTGAAAACATTTATCTGATTATGTCTTGCTTACGTACAACCTGTGGTTCTGTGGCCACAGCGAACTGACATCTGCCCTCAACACTGATGGTGAAAACAAGGTTCTCGTGACTGCTGCAATTGTCAAGTACATTAAGACAAAAGCTTGGGCTAACTGGGCTTGATAGGAAACTTCTAAATCAGCTAAGGCATCACTAAACGGGACTCTCTGAGGCCACCTGACGTGCACCTGAATCTTGAATCCAGACCTGTCCAGGCACTTCTCAGTACAGGCTGAGGGAAAAGAGAACGGACTTGGGAAGCCAAGCAGGCTGAAGGTCACATCACGGGTCAGCCACTTGGTAACTATGGAACCAAGGGTCAATTAATCCACCTCCTGGAACCACACTCCTCTAATGAATAAAAACGGCCGAACAGCACAGCTACTTTGCAAATCTACTGTGCCGACGACCTGGGATAACCAATGTTAGGCACATAGTATAGGGTCTAGCCCAGAGCAGAACACTCATTAAAGCTTACTGGCTTCTCTCCGCAGTCTCTTAGTTAACATGCAATTTTAGAAATCCATAAAATCCTACCTGCTTGTAGGGTCGCATTGAGAACACTCATCCACTGTTAAAAGAAAAAAATTCAAATACATTGTAAATACACAATAGAAAAACACAGAACTTTGAAAGCGTCAGATTCAAGTGGTGTAAAAATATTTGTTTGGGAACACCCCTGAAGACTATAGTAGAGTGAATGTTACTGATACAACTGGTGGGCAATTAATACATGAAGAACTTTTACTTCCTCTGCTGTATATCTGTGTGTGTGTGTGTGTGTGTGTATTTATATTTATATATTTATGTACATACACATATACACAGATATATATATATATATATATATATATAAATATATACATATATACATATGTACCTATATATGTGTGCATGTATGCATATATACTCCCCAGGGTACGTGAAATACTAGTCTAAATGGAATCACCCTTTCTCCTTATTCCCTTTCTTATTTCCTTATGTTACTCTGATTGAGGAAGAATGCCAATGTCTTGCTAAAACTTATTCTATTTGGCTGTGAGTTGCGTAAACATAAAGCAGACTTTGCTACAAAATGACTATAGGAAATTCATAACTACGATCAACCTACACAGAGGTGGGCTAGGGTTGAACTCTTTCTGTTTTTTTATTTCCTTCTTTGCTTTCTCTGTTTTCTTGTAGCTGTGATTCACACAATTCATGGAGGGAAAAATTATGTAAGAGGAACACACCTACAACCTGCGTCTTTCGTTTGTCTATTACGGCCATCTGTCCAAACTCTGTGGGTGCTGACAGAGGTCTCATTGAGTGTGTGGCAAATGGCCTCTTATCACCAAATTTCGAATCCACGGATATTTGACAAGTTCCATGATTGAAAGTCAAAGAAGTAGAATCCCAGCTGGAAATATCTGAAAATAAAATTTTCGTTTATGAGGAGGTAAAAATAACACAAAGTTGACCATATTGTAAAACTTCCTTCTTCAGAGAAGCAGTCCCACGTCCTCCTTTCTCCCAAACACTCTACTCCTTCAGAGCTCATTTTATTTTAGGTGTCTTATACTTGCCATTCACGTAAGTTAAGTTGAATTAACTATTGTCACTCAGCAATTTCTATTACATAATGTGTTTCCAACTAAATATTTCCTTCTTAATAGTTAAGATGGTGAAGGGTATGATTTTTTTTGTTACTGTCAAAAGTTATGTGTAACCACTTATCTTAAGTTTAAATATGCATGACAAACATGGGTTTACAAAAACTTTTAATGAATCGTACTACTTCAAATAAGAAACTATTTATTATAAGAAAATGGTCTTTTCAAAATGCTCCAATATCTTCAGAATTCATTTTTAAACCTTAGATAAACAG
Organism: Rhinolophus hipposideros; assembly: GCF_964194185.1. Classification (NCBI taxonomy): domain Eukaryota; kingdom Metazoa; phylum Chordata; class Mammalia; order Chiroptera; family Rhinolophidae; genus Rhinolophus; species Rhinolophus hipposideros. The sequence goes on from NW_027669331.1 coordinate 454,060, forward strand.
ATATTCATATGACAAATTACAGTCCTGGGCGACCTTATTGTTTCCAAGGAAAAATGGGATCAAACTAGGTCCCCATGAGCTCCAAAGGGTACAGGGCACCATGAGACAGAAAACAAATACATAACAAAACATTTTCCTTTTGCTTTTTAAACACAATCTCAGCTTAAATCTATGAGACAAGTGAAAGAAAACCACAACAACTGTAGAAGTGAAGCTTTAAAGGCTCTTTTATCACTTCACATCCAGGAAGCCCGTACATCATTTAAAACGGTGGTTTCCAATGTCATGTGAGAATCCGTGAAGTCCCAAGGTCTGTCAGTCGAGGGGCCCGAAAAGGTCAAAGCTATTTTCACAGAAATACTGAATGTCATTTGCCATTTTCACTCTCATTCTCTTCTAAGTGTACAGTAGAGTTTTCCACAGCCGTGATATCACAGCTCTGATGGTGACATCATAGCTCTATGGTTACTGGGTCGTAGCTCCAATGGCTCACGCAATGCATGACTGTGTGTGCTCGTATTTTAAATTGTTCAGTTTTTATTTCTAATATTGTAACTATCTATGGAGACTACCGACTTAAAAATATTCTTTGGAATTCTCAATAATTTTTAATAGCATAAAAGCATCCCAAGGCACAAAAGCTTCAGAATGCCTTTTTTCAAAGATTGTGTCGACCAAATATTCATTATCATTAATTACTTCTCCCATTTTTAATAATCGAAGACACCATAGGCGCACGTACACACATAGCCAGTGTCTGCTCAGCAGAACATCTGGTTGGCTTAAGACCATCAGTGTCACAACACTAAGAGGAAGTAAAGTTAAAACACAAATGACATGGTAGCAACTGAGGCTTACTTGGGTAAACGTCAAAATTCAAATGACCATTTGAAACGCTGGCAGTATCTTCCAGTTTGATTATTAACCTCTGAGAACCTCTATTAAGTACAGGGGTTCCAAACTGGGACATTTAGGATATCGAAACAAGAGGAGAAACATTTTAGTAAAGTCACCCTTTTAAAGTCTTGTTTTCTTATTCCTGTCGATGTCTTTTTTCTCAAACATCGATACCAACAATGACATCACGTTGTTTATGTGAAATACTTCAATTAAATTTGTAACAAAGGAAAGTAAGTCTGAATAGAAGACTGTGAGCATGTCAAATGTCCTTGCGTACTCCTTCCCAAAATTAAATTGGTATTACACAGTGTACCTGGTCTGAAGGGTTGCACATCGTCCATTCCTACAGCTCTGTTAGGAACAGGATCTTCCACTTCAATGCTCGGCTGAAGGGGTTAGGAAGCAAGATGATTAGTAATTAATGGACACTTCACACCATCTCTAGTTAATAATTCAGGATGAAAATGTTAAAGTTATTGCCTCCAAGAAAAGGATTTTTTGAAAAATATGTGTTTAAGCAAATATTAGGTTGGTGCAAACGTAATTGCAGATTTGCAATTTTTTTTAACCTTTTAAACCTCAATTACTTTCACAACAACCTAATACTTTGATAAGTGTACTTGATATAACTGTTAAATATTTCTAATGACAGATTTGTTTTTTAGTGTTAAAACAAGATACTTGCTTTTCATGGTAAGAACCCTTGGTGTATGTCCAGTTGAGTTTAGACAGAACATTTTAGAACCTACTTCATCTATGTCAACAAGAGCTAGGAAAAACCGAACTCTTATTGGACAAAAAATTTGATAGAAAAACATGATTGAACCAAGTGGCAAAGAGATAAGAAAAACTTTTCATTAAATTGTGTTTCAATAAATGATAGGGAAAATGTTATATATAGTTATGCAACTTTTCAAAAAAGTATAATAATTTCTAATCAGGGAAAAATAAGAACATTTATTTATTATAGTCATCTGAAATGTACCAGACACTTACTATGCACATTTTATTTCTTTTCCACCCAAAACAACAAATATGAAAACAGTTTGATGATGGTTACCCCACTTCCTGCTTGGTGGCCATTCCAAGACATTAGAATGAAATGATGAACAGATGTGATCCATTGTTGTCTCTGCCCAGCAGGTTTTGCTCCTAGATCTTCACATGACTGGCTCCTTCTCATGCTTCACTTGGCCGTTTTTGTCACCCTCAGAAAGATCTTTCCTGACCACCGAAACTGCACTCCCACTCCTATTCCAACTACAACCATGCCCCCCACCCATGACAATATTCTCTAACCCAGCATTCTCCATTCTCTTTAAATGACCCAGATATAGTGACTTACAATGGACTGTTGTTCATTTGTTTTTCTGCTCCTACAGCTACAGCTGAACCCCTGAACTTCCCCATTCAGTGTCTAACTGCCCAGCACAAAGCTGGTATCTAACTAGAAATTTACTCAAGGTGAAACACTGAGCTCGCACCAACAGAGCCTCAAGTACCGAAACACTACACATCTACAGGGTATCGCCTATCACAGTCTCCTGAAGTTTAGCATCCCCCAGATTAGAAATTCACATGCTTCTGACTTTTCCACTCTGTTCTTAACACTACTGCCATTTGATTGTCCTTCAGGTTTACAGAAAGTGTCCTCACCATTTAGTAAGTCACTATGGCCCACTGTGGTCATTGATTTTACATTTCTATAGCTCCCTTTACACTTCGCAAAGTGTTTTCACATTTGTTACCACATTAGTTCATTCCACATACTGAAAGGTAGGCATAAGTACCATTACGACAAATGAGGTCACTGACATCCGACAGGTTAAAAAGAAGTTTCCCCAAGATCCCACAGCTAGTAAGTGACCGATCCAGGATTCTATTGTGTTCTTATCGTCAAACACAGTGTCTATACCAGTAGGCAGCCGCTGCCTATATCAGAAGATCACACCTTTCTTATATCTTTCCATAGCTGTCATCTCACATTGGCTCATCATTACATTGTACTTCTAGTACTACGAGTACGGTCGCCATCAAGTTACTCAATGCTTGCTATTTTAACTGAACACGACAGTTGTTACATATTAAAGCAGCACTCAGCCAAATTGTTGTTAGTGTAATCCAACATATTATTAGTATTCACCAGGCTTTTCCTACTGTAGAAAATGTCCTTGCGGACCTATTTGACAATACAAATATAATGATACTTTGATATCCCAGACATTATGTTTCCTAGTTCCAAGTTACAAACAAACCCTACTATCCAAATTCTTTCTGAATTTCATTAGGATATTTACACATCCACAAAAACCACAAAGTCATGCATTTGGGCATAGTTCGAACTGGAATAACTTTAATTTTTAGGTAAAGTTAACTTCACAACCAAAACCGATTCCTTATGACTTGGAAGCCTACGTGTTTTATACTATTCCCAAGATTCTGTAGCTATTGAGTTACCCATCCAGGATTCCATTCTGTTCTTTCCTCAAACACAGTGTCTAGACCAGTAGGCTGCAGTTGCCTGTATCAGAAGATCACACCTTTCTTATCTCTTTCCACAGCTGTCACCTCGCATCAGCTCATCATTACTTTGTACTTCTATTACTACAAGTATGGTTGCCATCAAGACACTCAATGCATGCTATTTTAACTGAACAAGACAGTTGTCCTGTATTAAAACAGCGCTCAGCTGATTACTGTTAGTATAATCCTACGTATTATTACTATTCACTATGGTCTTTTTTCATTGGAACGGTTTCTTGCAGATCTATTCGACATTACAAATATAATAATACTTTGATGTCCCAGGCATTATCTTTTCAAGTTCCAAATTATTAAAAAATAAACACCCTACAATCCAATTTCTTTCTTTCTGACTCATTAGGACATTTGCACATCTACAAAAACCACAGAGTCATGCATTTGGGCATAGGTTGACCGGGAATAATTCTTTAGCTTTTAGGTGAACTTAACTTCACAACCCAAACTGATTCCTTATGACTTGGAAGCTTTAGTGTTTTATGCTATTCCACACTGACTTCCTTAAGTGACACTTGCAAGTTAGCAGAATTGTACTACGCTGTCTTATTATATTACGCACATAGCTAGTTTATTCATTATAGGATAAACCATAAAAAATGATTTGTATGAGGAAATGCAGAGGCGAGAAAGTAAAGTCAAAGCATACCTTTTTCATTTTAACATCACTCAATGGTGATATTTAAAATAGTAAGATAATAATAATAGTGTAAGACAGTACCTCAGAATCCCAAGGTGATTCTTCATCTTCATCTTGTCCTAATCCTAATGATGACTTTATAACTATAAAATGTAGTCACAGGTACATTAATGTGAACATATATTACTATGCATTTTAAGTACACATTCAGTCGTGCTTATTTCCATAAAAGTAATAGCAGAAAAGAATTCAGGGGAACGAAGCATTTGCAAGAAGAAGCAGTTGTTAGTAGTGGGGATACTTTTGCCCAAAAGATAGGAAAAAATGCTTAAAAGAAATGAATATCACATTTGGATCGACACATGTTAGATTTCTTTATAGCAGAGCTTAAGCTAGAAAGAATTCATAGATAGTCACTAAATTACCACTTATATTATTCTGGTGTGCTCCATCAACACAAGTCAAATTACCATTGTTTGCTTGGTCTTGTGGAGCACTTTCAATAATATCCACACGATTTTCTCTTTTTCGAATTGCTGGCTTGGTTGCTTCTTTCTATTAAAAAAAGAAAGAAAAAAGAAAAGAAAAACCCAACTTCAGAAAACATCCTATTCATTTACTCATTGACTCACTCACTCAGTCCCTCCGTAGGTAAGACAAGAAAACTTTACTGTAGCCGTCATAGGCACAGACCCAGGGGAAGCTGGAAATAGAAATGAAACATTTTGTCCTACATTCTAGTAGGAGTAGAGATATTATAATACATGAAAAATAACAACAGAAAAGTACCGCTCTCCACTTCGACACCTGAAGTGAATAAAGTATAGTAAGGGCACAAAAGAGACAACAATCCGTTGTATCAGGGAAGCTCAGCAGATACTGCAAAGATAGGGCTGCATCTTGAAAGTTATACAAGGTGCTGAGGGAAGGCATGAAGGGGATTCCAGAAGGGCAGCAGGAGCAAAAGCCTGAGGTGTGAAACAACATGTTGTAAGTGAGGGCAGCAAAGGAATGAGGTAAGCCTGGAACTCTGAGAATGGGATGGAGAGACAACTGCAGAATCAGAACCAAATCAAAGAAGGCACATGTCATGCTAGCAGATGAATTCTACCCTCACGTAATGGGGAGTCACTCAGGAAGCAGAGGTGTTGCATCATCACAATTCTAGTTTACAACAGCCACTCGGGCTGCAATTTATGATATTGAGGACTTCCGTTTCTTTCTAGGATCCTATCCATCAGCCTGTCTTGTGTCACAGCATAGCCTCTCCCCGGTGCCTCCAAACCCACAAAGGCAGCTGCCAACAGTAGGTCACTTTGTAGCTTCCCCTAGGTGGCTCCCAGTTGGGCACAAGCAGCAGCTGACCTGGGCCTGCCCCACAGCCCCTCCCAAGAGGCCCCAAATCCAACACACCTGGGGATCAGTTTCAGCAACACCAGAATATCACCAAAATAGCTCCATAATGACACGCCCAAGCCATGGACTGAGCAGACACCGGAGCCCTGCTACAGCCGATCTCACTCTGTGGGGTCAGCCCACACACAGGGGTTCATCTACTGTAGTCACAGCCAGTCGTCCTGAGGGTCAATTCCACACCCAGATGTGCCAACAGCAATAAGGCTCAAGTACAGCAGGAGGGCACACACCACCCACATGAGCTTCTGGAGCACCCGGCTCAGGTGACCGGGGAGACTGTACCACTGGGCCCCACACGACACCTGGTATGTAAGGCAATACTGTCAAGACGAGGAGAATTAGCAGATCTACAGAATACAGAGAAACAAACACAGAGAGGCAGTGAAAAAAGAAGACAGAAAGAAACATTTCTCTAATGAAAGAACAGGATAAAACTCTAGAAAAAGAGGTAAACCAAACGGAGACAAGCAATATACCAGATACAGAGTTCAAAACACTGGTTATAGAAATGCTAGATGAAATTAGGGGAAGAATAGACAAAGTAAGTAAAACTTCAACGGAGAGACAGCAAACATAAAAAGGACATAGAAATCGTTTAAAAATAGTCTGAAATGAAAAATACAATATCTGAAATGAATAATTTATAGATGGAATCAGCACCACATTTGGTGAAGCAGAGGTTCAATAGTGATTTGGTAGACAAGGTAGCACAAACACCCAATCAGAACAGAAAAAAAATGAATATAAATAAAAAAATAAATAAAACAGAAAGTGCTTTAAGGGATGTCTGGGACAATATCAGGTGTAACAACATCCGTAAGGCTATCTAAAGGAGAAGAGAGAGAGAGAGCAGGAATTGAAAACCTATTGGAATACACAATGATGGAAACCTTTCCTAACCTGGAGAAGGAGATAGACACACAAGCGTAGGAAACACAAAGAGTTCCAAACAAAATGAACCCAAACAGGTCCACACCAAAACATATCATAATTAAAATTCCAAAGGGTTAGGACATGGAGAGAATATTAAAACCATCAAGAGAAAAGTAGTTAGTCACGTACAATGGAGATCTCATAAGACTGTCAGGTGATCTCTCAAGAGAAAATTTGCAGGTCAGAAGAGATTGGCAAGAAATATTGAAAGTGATGAAAAGCAATAATCTACAACCAAGATTACTATTACTGCATCCGGCTAGGCTCTCATTTCGAATCAAAGGAGAGGTAAAGACTTGCCAGAGAAAAAGATGATGGCATCAGCACCAACAAACCAGTATCAAGAAATGTGAAACGAGGACTTGAAAAAAGAAGAAGTAGAAGTAGAAAGAGGAAGAGGAGGAGGAGGAAGAGGAGGAGGAGGAGGAGGAGGAGGAAGAGAAGAAATATGAATAATAAAATATGAATAATAAAATATAATAAAATAAAATATAATAAAATAATAAAATAATAAAATAATAAAATATGAATAATTACATACGTATAAAAATTACTTTAAATGTAAATAGGTTAAATGTTTCAGTCAAGACATAAGGTGGCAGAATGGATAGGACTACAAGAGCCATATATATGACATCAAACTCAAAAATTTTTGCACAGTAATAGAAACCATCAACAAAATGAAAACACGACCAGATGAATGGGAGAAGATATCCAAAACATATAAGGAACTCATAAAAGGTAACACCAAAAGACAATGCAATTACAAAATGAGAAGAGTACTTGAATAGACTTTTCTCCAAAGAGGTCACACAGATAGCCAAGAGACATACGAAAACATGCTCAGTGCCACTAATCATCAGAGCGATGCAAATTAAAAGCACAATGAGCTACCACCTCACAACTGTCAGAATGGCCATCATCAATAAATCAACAAACAACAAATGTTGATGAGGATGTGAAGGGAAGCCCCGTGCACTGTTGGTGGGACTGCAAATCTGACCAGACACAATGGAAAACAATATGGAAGCTCCTCAAAAATTTGAAAATAGAACTACCAGGTGGCATAGCATTCCCACTTCTGGGTTTTTCTCCGCAGAAATCCCAAACACTGATTTGAAACATGTATGCATCTGTATGGTTCTATTTACATTATTTACAATACTCCAGATAAAGAAATAACTGAAGTATCCATCGTAGTGGATAAAGAAGAAGTGGTACATATACACAACAACATACTACTTGGCTGTAAACAAAGAACAAAATCTTACCATTTGCGACAATGTGCGTGGAACTAGAGGGTATTATTCGAAGTGAAAAAAGTCAGATAGAGAAAGGCAAACACCACATGATTTCACCTATTGGTGATATGTAAAAAAAAATAAATGAACATAGAAAAAAGAAACAAACTCATAGGTGCAGAGAACTAACTGATCGTTGCTCAGAGGGAAGAGTATCGGGGAACAAACTGAAAAGGTTAAAGGGTTAAGAAGTACAAATTGGCAGTTATAAAATAGTCATGTAGATGTCAAGTACAGCACAAAGATATAGTAAATAACACTGTAATAACTAAGTATGGTGTCAGGTATACCACACTAATCAGGGTACCACTTTACACATTATATAAATGCCTAACCACTATGCGGTACACCTGAGGCTGACATCATTGAATGTCAACTGTAACAGAAATGAAAAATTTTACATTTAAACTAAAAACTTTCTGAAATTTGATATTTTATTATGTAGTTTTTAAGAATCTCTGCTTTTCACCAGAGTAAAGAAAGGATCCTGTCTTTTGCAGACACGGCTCCTTTCTTTACTTTGGTCAATGCATCATGGTCAATGGGCATAAAATCTCACGGACATGTTTTTATAGGGAGCAGCTAAGAGCATCATCAGCTTTGGAGCCAAGTGGATTTTGCATCAAACCCTCAAACTTTTCCCTGGCTACTGCAAGACATGCTGCCTAGATTGCCTTGGACTCCATTTCCTTATCTCTGAACATGAGGATTCCCTTCCTTGACAAAGCTATTCTGAGGATTAAATCAGATCATGCTTGTTACAGAATAGGTACAGAACAAGTGTTGATTTGACTATGGAGTATTTCAGCATATCAGTTAAATGAAAATCTGTGTCGCTCTTGCTTATACGGGCACAGGGGCCCACGCATCAAAAACCATGTAATCAAACACGCCATTAAAACACTAAACTTGAAAAAAAAAAAAGAATCTCTGCTTTTCAAATTGGTTATTATTTTATACAAAACATATACTCTTCAATTAGATAAAGACATTTAAAATATTCACAATGCAATGATTTAGAACATAGTGGAATCCCTTTGTAATATGGGTTTTGAGATAGACAACATGAATTCTAAACTTTCAAAACTTCTACTATTATTTTAAGTCTAAATGATGAACCTGGTATACCGGAAACTAATATAAAATAATATGGAATGTCCACGGGATGTAAGTGAAAAAATAATGGAGAAAACACTCCCTCCTAACAAGTATACCATACCAACATACATAGCGTAAAAAAATAAAACTATATGTCATATGCTATATAGTTTTAAAACTGAAAGGTATCAGGAAGAATTCATGACTGTTACAATGAGTACCTGATCCATTAAAGATTCCATTTAGGCACGAGTATGATAAAAGTCAGGCTGGTATAACGTAAAAATCACATTAAGAATCCTTACCTTTAACCAAATTGCATATCTCCGTCACTGTGGGAAAACTCCCTATAGAATTTTACTATCACAATACATTTCCCAGACCCTTCTTTTCTCAGCTCCCAACTTCGATACTTACTAAAGTTAAAAGAACAACAACAAAACAACGAAGCATCAAATGGTCATATGTTATAAAATCGTTCATGCTGACCAATTTTCCATAACAAACATAAAACAATGATAGGTGGAGCACTACTAAATTTTACAACTCGGCGCTACACAAAACTAAATTAAGAGCACAACAGTTAATTTCACACAGGAGCCTTTTACCTTGGTACCAACATCGAAGAGTCCATCATCTGACGTAGACCATGAATCATCACTGCCAGGTTTCCAGGAAAGACTTCCGGGGAAAGATACACAACAGACACAAGTGAGTTCATTTCTTTACAAAGGCAGCAACAACAACAACAAAAGGAGTACAATTCAGCTATCTGCATATGAAATGAAGTTTCTTGATATGATTAAAATTTAGAGGATGTTCTAGAAAAGCTATCAGTTATCTATTGCTGCCTCCACCACTCCCAACTCGTGCAATATTTAATGAAGAGACACTCTAAGTTTCCATAACAAAGAATGACAGCAAACATGTTGGCAACACCTGAGAGTACCTTGTTTTCACCAAAAGTCCTGAAGGCTGAATTGAAAACGCAATTAATAGCTGACAATAGGAACCTGAACTGGGACAAAAGCAATGACCTAAATCAAGGTAGAACGATACACTGAGCCTTCTCCACGGTCTGTCCCTGGTTCAAAGATTAATCTGTGTGGGTCAAAAACGGCAGTCTTGCTTCTTTAACATAGAAAGCAGTTACTAAACTTACCCCATTCCTTGTTTTCACTCAAAAACACTACAGTGAGGTCTCTGAAATGCATGAAATGTTTGCAACTTACATGTACAAAAGTCAAAGAACAAATATGTACGTTGTTTGCCTCCCCACTCCCAGATCACTTGTCCGCAAAGCTTCCTGGCAATCTCCAACCTTGAAAACTTCAGCCTACGAAGGCATAGACTCCTGAAACAAGGTTGGGCTCAAATGACCCACAGTAGGAGTTCTCTATTTCCCTGTTCCTGGAAAACAAGCTAAATGGAGCCTCAGTCATCCACTCCCAACACAGGCATGTTACCACCTATCCAACTCCATTACTGGTTTCACAATCAGTCCTCCCTCTGCCCAACCCTCCATCTCCATGGGAAGGACATCAGCGCGTTGGGCAAAGAGGTAGAGGTGACTAGACACCTGCCGTGGGCCATAGATCTATGTAGTTCAGCAATCTCCAGTGCCTTTGGACTCAAGGGGACCCCCTCTGTAATTTCGGGTGCAGGTGGATGATACCACATTCCTACTTGCTATAAAGAGAATGTTTCCAGAGGCTCAAAGGTTTAATATGTTTTCATACAAACCTTAAATTTTGCTGGTTCCTCCAATTCAACAAACAAAACAGCAGCAACCTGTTCAGGCAGGACGCCCTTGAGCCCCTTATTTTAATCTGCTTTTTTAGACAACTACCAACATCCTGTGTCCTTCCTTCCTGTAATTTCTCTTTACCTTGTCATACCCTCCCATTCTGATCTCTTTTCCCTCATCTGATCTCTATCTAATCTCTGCTCTAAGAGCCTTATTCCTATCCCAACCTGTGTTGTTCCTCTTGAAATGTAGATTCCCCTGCTAATTCCATTCTTAGCCTCTTCCATTGCATTCACTAGAGCTTTCCATAATTAAAACACTCACCCAAAGGATGATAAAGAAGGAAGTGTACTGGGCTTAGAAACCTATACTAATCTCATTTCATCACTCACTGTACTCAAAGAAGTCACTTCAATCTCTTACAGTTCAAACTCCTCATGTGATCAACCACTTGACCAAAACATTAATGGCAGCATGAAGTACTAGGGGGTGTTTTGAATAATTAATTGATAACATTCATTCAACACCTGGAATTCTATGTACTTTTGATTCTGTCAAGAAAAATGGAGAATACTTAGCTGGCAGAAGTGGAAAAAAATAACACAACAACAGCAACAAAACTACCCCGAGTAAAGCAGAGAAAAAGGTAAAAAATCAAGAAAAGTCATGGAAGAAGGAAGAAAGACTCTGGAAAAAGAGAAAAAACTTCCTAGAACAAGGTAAAGGTATTAGCCAGAAGGAAAACACAGTCTGAGGAGTCAGTAAGTAGAGAAGTCAATTAGAAATATCCTCTCAATTTGTGCTGAATTAGCACAACAGTCTATACATAGATGATCTTCACTTACAGAACAACAATTCGTCCCAAGAAGGGTACATCGCATTATACCTGAAAACATTTATCTGACTAGGTCTTGCTTATGTACAACCTGTGGTTCTGTGGCCACAGCGAACTGACATCTGCCCTCAACACTGATGGTGAAAACAAGGTTCTCGTGACTGCTGCAATTGTCAAGTACATTAAGACAAAAGCTTGGGCTAACTGGGCTTGATAGGAAACTTCTAAATCAGCATTAAGGCATCACTAAACGGGACTCTCTGAGGCCACCTGACGTGCACCTGAATCTTGAATCCAGACCTGTCCAGGCACTTCTCAGTACAGGCTGAGGGACAAGAGAACGGACTTGGGAAGCCAAGCAGGCTGAAGGTCACATCACGGGTCAGCCACTTGGTAACTATGGAACCTAGTGTCAATTAATCCACCTCCTGGAACCACACTCCTCCAATGAATAAAAACGGCCGAACAGCACAGCTACTTTGCAAATCTACTGTGCCGACGACCTGGGATAACCAATGTTAGGCACATAGTATAGGGTCTAGCCCAGAGCAGAACACTCATTAAAGCTTACTGGCTTCTCTCCGCAGTCTCTTAGTTAACATGCAATTTTAGAAATCCATAAAATCCTACCTGCTTGCAGGGTCGCATTGAGAACACTCATCCACTGTTAAAAGAAAAAAAATTCAAATACATTGTAAATACACAATAGAAAAACACAGAACTTTGAAAGCGTCAGATTCAAGTGATGTAAAAATATTTGTTTGGGAACACCCCTGAAGACTATAGTAGAGTGAATGTTACTGATACAACTGGTGGGCAATTAATACATGAAGAACTTTTACTTCCTCTGCTGTATATCTGTGTGTGTGTGTGTGTGTATATTTATATTTATATATTTATATACATACACATATACACAGATATATATATATATATATATATACACATATATACATATGTACCTATATATGTGTGCATGTATGCATATATACTCCCCAGGGTACGTGAAATACTAGTCTAAATGGATTCACCCTTTCTCCTTATTCCCTTTCTTATTTCCTTATGTTACTCTGATTGAGGAAGAATGCCAATGTCTTGCTAAAACTTATTCCATTTGGCTGTGAGTTGCGTAAACATAAAGCAGATTTTGCTACAAAATGACTATAGGAAATTCATAACTACGATCAACCTACACAGAGGTGGGCTAGGGTTGAACTCTTTCTGTTTTTTTTATTTCCTTCTTTGCTTTCTCTGTTTTCTTGTAGCTGTGATTCACACAATTCATGGAGGGAAGAATTATGTAAGAGGAACACACCTACAACCTGCGTCTTTCGTTTGTCTATTACGGGCATCTGTCCAAACTCTGTGGGTGCTGACAGAGGTCTCATTGAGTGTGTGGCAAATGGCCTTTTATCACCAAATTTCGAATCCCCGGATATTTGACAAGTTCCATGATTGAAAGTCAAAGAAGTAGAATCCCAGCTGGAAAAATCTGAAAATAAAATTTTCGTTTATGAGGAGGTAAAAATAACACAAAGTTGACCATATTGTAAAACTTCCTTCTTCAGAGAAGCAGTCCCACGTCCTCCTTTCTCCCAAACACTCTACTCCTTCAGAGCTCATTTTATTTTAGGTGTCCTATACTTGCCATTCACGTAAGTTAAGTTGAATTAACTATTGTCACTCAGCAATTTCTGTTATATAATGTGGTTCCAATTAAAGCTTTTCTTCTTGTTACTTAACATGGTGCTGTGTGTGACATTTTTTGTCATTATCAAAAGTTATGTCTAACCGCTTATCTTAATTTTAAATATGTGTGACAAACATGGATTTAAAAAACTTTCATTGAATGGTACAATTCCAAATAAGAAACTACTTATTACAAGAAAATGGTCTTTTCTAAATACCCCAATATCTTCAGAATTCATTTTTAAGCCTTAGATAAACAGATATTCACATGACAAATTACAGTCCTGGGCGACCTTATTGTTTACAAGGAAAAATGGGATCAAACGAGGTCCCCATGAGCTCCAAAGAGTACAGGGTACCATGAGACAGAAAATGAATATATAACAAAACTATTTTCCTTTTGTTTTTTAAACAATATTCTCAGCTTAAAACTTTTTAAGACAAGTGAAAGAAAAACACAATTGTAGAAGTGAAGCTTTAAATCCTCTTTTATCACTTCACATCCAGGAAGCCCGTAAATCATTTAAAACGGTGGTTTCCAATGTCATGCGAGAATCCGTGAAGTCCCAAGGTCTGTCAGTCGAGGGGCCCGAAAAGGTCAAAGCTATTTTCACAGAAAGACTGAATGTCATTTGCCATTTTCACTCTCATTCTCTTCTAAGTGTACAGTAGAGCTTTCCACAGCCGTGATATCACAGCTCTGATGGTGACATCATAGCTCTATGGTTACTGGGTCGTAGCTCCAATGGCTCACGGAATGCATGACTGTGTGTGCTCCTATTTTAAATTGTTCAGTTTTTATTTCCAATATTGTAACTATCTATGGAGACTACCGACTTAAAAATATTCTTTGGAATTCTCAATAATTTTTAATAGCATAAAAGCATCCCAAGGCACAAAAGCTTCAGAATTGTTATTTTCAAAGATTGTGTCTACCAAATATTCATTACCATTAATTACTTCTCCCATTTTTAATAATCGAAGACACCATAGGCGCACGTACACACATAGCCAGTGTCTGCTCAGCAGAACATCTGGTTTTAAGACCATCAGTGTTACAACACTAAGAGGAAGTAAAGTTAAAAAGAATTGTCATGGTAGCAACTGGAGATTACTTGGGTAAATGTTAAAATTCAAATGACCATTTGAAAACGCTGGAAAAATCTTCCAGTGTGATCATTGGTAACCCGTATTAAGTACAGGGATTCCAAACTGGGACATTTAGGGTATCGAACAAACGGAGAACTATCTTAGTGAAGTCACCGTTTTAAAATCTCATTTTCTTATTCCTGTGAATACCTTTTCATCAAACACCGATACTAACAATGACATCACGTTATTTATGTCAAATCCTTCCATTAAATTTGTAACAAAAAAAAGGAATGAGGAAGAGAAGACTGCAAGCATGTCACATGTCCTTGCGTACTCCTTCCCAAAATTAAATTGGTATTACAAAGTGTACCTGGTCTGAAGGGTTGCACATCGTCCATTCCTATAGGTTTGTACGGAACAGGATCTTCCACTTCAATGCTCGGCTGAAGGGGTTAGGAAACAACATGATTAGTAACTAATGGACACTTCATGCAATCTCTAGTTAACAATTCAGGATAACAATATTAATGTTATAATCTCCAAGAAAAGGACTTTTTGAAAAATATGTATTTAAGCAAATATTAGTTTGGTACAAGTGATAGTGCAGTTTGTGCAATTTTTTTTAAACGTTGTAAACCGCAATTACTCTTGCACCGAACTAATACCTTGAAAAGTGTATTTCCTATAACTTGAAATATTTCTAATGATACATTCTTTTTGTTTGTTTGTTTTTTTAGTGTTAAAACAAGATACTTGCTTGACATGGTAAGAAACCTTGGTGTATGTCCTGTTGAGTGTAAACAGAACATTTTAGAACCTACTTCATCTAGGTCAACAAGAGCTTGGAAAAACCAAACTCTTATTTGATAAAAATTTTGATAGGAAAAATGATTAAATAGAATGACAAAGTTGTAAGAAAAGCTTTTTGTTAAATTATATTTAAATAAACAATAGGAAAAACATTATATATAGTTATGCAACTTTTCAAAAAAGTTTAATAAATTCTAATCAGGAAAAGATAAGAACATTTATTTACTAACCATCTCAAATATACCGGGCATCTGCCATGCACAGTTTATTTCTTTTCCACACAAACAACAAATATAAAAATGGTTTGATGCTGGTTAGCCCTCTTCCTGCTTCCTGACCATTCCAAGACACTAGAATAAAATGATGAACCCACACGATCCATTGCTGTCCCTGCCCAGCAGGTTTCGCTCCTAGACCTTCAAATGACTGGCTCCTTCTCATGCTTCACGTGGCAGTATCCCACACAGACATTTACTTCAGGTCAAAACACTGAGCTCACACCAACAGAGCCTCAAGTACCGAAACACTACACATCAACAGGGTATCGCCTATCACAGTCTCCTGAAGTTTAGCATCCCCCAGATTAGAAATCCACATGCCCCTTCTAACTTTTCCACTCTATTCTTGACACTACTGCCATTTGATTGTCCTTCAGGTTTACAAAAAGTGTCCCCACCATTTGGTAAGTCACTACCGCCCACTGTGATCATTGATTTTACATTTCTATAGCTCCCTTTACACTTCGCAAAGTGTTTTCACATTTGTTACCACATTAGTTCATTTCACACCCTGAAAGGTAGGCATAAGTACCTTTATGATGAATGAGGTCACTGACATCCAACAGATTAAAAAGAAGTTTCCCCCAGATCCCACAGCTAGTAAGTGACCTATCCAGGGTTCTAGTGTGTTCTTATCTTCAAACACAGTGTCTACACCAGTAGGCAGCAGTTGCCTATATCAGAAGATCACACTCCTCCTCTCTCTTTTCACAGCTGTCATCTCACATTGGCTCATCATTACTTTGTACTTCTATTACTACAAGCATGGTTGCCATCAAGATACTCAATGCATGCTATTTTAACTGAACAGGGCAGTTGTTGTGTATTAAAGCAGCACTCGGCCGATTGTTGTTAGTATGATCCTACATAGTATTACTATTAACAATGCTCTTCCTTCCCTGGAAAAGTTCCTTGCAGATCTATTGCAGAATACAAATACAATAATACTTGCATATAGCAGGCATTATCTTTTCAAGTTCCAAGGTATAAAAAACCCTAAATTCCAAATTCTTTCTTTCTGAATCTCATTAGGACATTTACACAACCATAAAAACCACAGAATCATGCATTTGGACATACTTCAAGCTGGAATAATGCTTTAGCTTTTAGGTGAACTTAACTTCAGAACCCAACTGATTCCTTATGACTTGGAAGCCTTCTTGTTTTATACTATTCTACACCGACCGCCTTAAGTGAACCTTGCAAGTTAGCAGAATTGTACTACGCTGTCTCATTATATTAAGCACATATGTATTTTATTAATTATAGGCTAAACCATAAGAAAATAATTTAGGTGGGGAAATGCAGAGGTGAGAAAGTATAGTCAAAGCATACCTTTTACGTTTTAACATCACTGAATGGTGATATTTAAAATAATAATGATAAAAAATGACAGTACCTCAGAATCCCAACATGATTTCACAGCTCCTTTTCCGAATCTTAATGCTGATATTTTAACTATAAAATGTAGTCACAGAACATTAATATGAACATATATCACTACGAATTTTAAATACACATTCAAAAATATTTCCATAAAAGTAATAGCAGAAAAGAATTTCGGGGGGCCGAAGCATTTGCAAGAAGAAGCAGTTGTTAGTAGTGGGGATACTTTTGCAAAAAAGATAGGAAGAAATGCTTATAAGAAATGAAAATCACAGTTGGATCTACACGTGTTAGATTTGTGTATAGCAGCACTTAAGCTAGAAAGAATTCATAGATAGTCACTAAATTATCACTTGTATTATTTTGGTATGCTCCATCAACACAAGTCAAGATATCAGTTTTTGTTTGCTCTTGTGGAGCACTTTCAATAATATCCACACCATTTTCTCTTTTTCCAGTTGCCGGCTTGGTTGCTTCTTTCTATTAAAAAAAAGAAAAGAAAAACCCAACTTCAGCAAACATCATATTCATTTACTCGTTCACTCGCTCACTCAGTCCTTCTGTCAGTAAGACAACAAACCGCTATCGTAGCCATCGAATCATAGGCATAGACCCAGGGGAAGCTGGAAATAGAAATGAAAGATTTTGTCCTATATTCTAGTAGGGGTCGATATATTACAATTCGTGAAAACAATCAGAAAGGAAAGTACCACTCTCCAGTTCTACACCTCAGATGAAGAAAGTAGAGTACGGGCACAAAAGAAACAACAATCAGTTGTACCAGATGCTGCAAAAATAGGGCTGCATCTTGAAAGACATACGAGGTACTGAGGGAAACCATGAAGGAGAGTCCAGAAAGGGCAGCGGGCGCAAAAGCCTGCGTATAAAATAACATATTGTAGGTGAGGGCAGAAGAAGAATGGGGTTAGCCTGGAACTCTGAGAAAGGGATGGAGAGACAACTGCAGAATCAGAACCAAATCAAAGAAGGCGCATGTCATGCTAGCAGATGAATTCTACACTCACGTAATGGGGAGTCACTCAGGAAGCAGAGGTGTTGCATCATCACAATTCTAGTTTACAACAGCCACTCTCGGGCTGCAATTTATGATATTGAGGACTTCCGTTTCTTTCTAGGATCCTATCCATCAGCCTGTCTTGCTTCACAACATAGCGCCTCGCAGGTGCCTACAAACTCACAAACGCAGCTATCCATAGCAGGTCACTTTGTAGCTTCCCCTAGGTGGCTCCCGGTTGGGCACAAGCAGCAGCTGACCTGGGCCTGCCCCACAGCCCCTCCCAAGAGGCCCCAAATCCAACACACCTTGGACCAGCTTCAAGTGACACCAGAACATCACCAAATTAGCTTCACAAATGACACGCCCAAGCTATGGACTGAGCAGACACCGGAGCCCTGCTACAGCCGATCTCACTCTGTGGGGTCAGCCCACACACAAAGGTTCATCTACTGTAGTCACAGCCAGTCGTCCTGAGGGTCAATTCCACACCCAGATGTGCCAACAGCAATAAGGCTCAAGTACAACAGGAGGGCACACACCACCCACACGAGCTTCTGGAGCACCCGGCTCAGGTGACCGGGGAGACTGTACCACTGGGCCCCATGCGACACCTGGTATGTAAGGCAATACTGTCAAGATGAGGAGAATTAGCAATCTACAGAATACAGAGAAACAACAATAAAGATGCAGTGAAAAAAGAAGACAGAAAGAAACATTTCTCTAACGAAAGACCAGGAAAAAACTCTAGAGAAAGAACTAAACACAAGAACTAATGGACACAAGCTATCTACCAGACACAGAGTTCAAAGTACTACTTCTAAGGACGCTCAGTGAACTTTGGGGAAAAATAGATAAACGTTGTAACACTTCAACCGAGACAGCAAACATAAAAAATGGACATGGAAATCATTAACAAAACTCAACTATGAAAAATACAACATCTGAAAAGAGTAATTAATAGATGGAATCGGCACCAGATTTGGTTGAGGCAGACGTTCAAATCAGTGATTTGGAAGACAAGATAGCGGAAAACACACAATCAGAACAGAAGAAAAAGATATGAAAAATGATTATGAGTAAAAAAAAAAGAGAGAGAGAATACTTTAAGGGACTTCTGGGACAAGATAAAGTGTAACAGAACTCGTAGGGCTATCAAAAGGAGAAGAGAGAGACAGAAAGGAATTGAAAACCTATTTGAATAAATAATGACGGAAATCTTCCCTAACGTGTTGAAGGAAACACAAGTGTAGGAAACACAGAGAGTTCCAAACAAAATAAAGTCAAACAGGCCCACACCAAGACATACCAGAATTAAAACGCCAAAAGGTAAAGACACAGAGAGAATATTAAAACCAGCAAGAGAAAAGCAGTTAGTTATATACAAGGGAGCTCGCATAAGACTGTCAGGTGATCTCTCAAAAGTAAATCTGAAGGCCAGAGGAATGGGCAAGAAATATAGAAATGTGATGAAACGCAATAATTTACAACCAAGAGCACTGTATCCGGCAAGGCTCTCATTTAGAATCAAACGAGAGGTAAAGAGCTTGCCAGAGAAAAAGGAGGTGATGCAGTTCAGCCCCAGGAAACCACTATTACAAGAAATGTAAAACCACGACTAGAAAAAAAAGGAGGAGGAGAAGTAGGAGGAGGAGGAGGAAGAGAAGGAGGAGAAGACGGAAAAAGAGCAGGAGGAAGAGCAGGAGGAGGAGAAGAAAAGTGAATAATAAAATGCCAATAACTATGTACCTACAAATAATTACTTTAAATGTAAATAGATTAAATGCTCCAGAAAAGACATAAGGTAGCTGAATGGTTAAGAATGCAAGACCCATATACACGACAATCAAACTACAAAATTTCTGCACAGCAAAGGAAACCAACAACAACATGAAGTCACGAGCGGGTGAATGGAGAAGATATTTGCCAATGATATATTTGATAAAGGGTTGACATCCAAAACATATAAGGAACTCATAAACCTTAACACCAAAAGACAAACAATGCGATTACAAAATGAGAAGAGTACCTGAATAGACTTTTCTCCAAAGAGGTCACACAGATAGCCAAGAAACATACGAAAACATGCTCCGTGTCACTAATCATCAGAGCAATGCAAATTAAAAACACAATGAGCTACCACCTCACAACTGTCAGAATGGCCATCATCCATGAATCAACAAGCAACAAGTGTTGTTGAGGATGTGAAGAAAAGAGTCCTTGTGCACTGTTGGTGAGACTGCAAATCCAAGCAGACAATGGAAAACAATATGGAAGTTCCTCAAAAATTTAGAAATAGAAGTACCATGTGACACAGCAGTCCCTCTTCTGGGTTTTCCTCCACAGAAACACAAAACACTAATTTGAAAAGCAATATGCATTTCTATGGTTGTTGCCGCATTATTTTCAATAGTCCAGATAAGAAAGTAACCAAAGGATCCATCATCTTGGATAAAGAAGAAGTGGGACATATATATAACAAAATACTACTTGTCTGTAATAAACAATAAGTACTTATCGTTTGTGACATGTGTGGGCCTAGAGGGTATTATTCTAAGTGATAAAAGTCAGATAGAGAAAGACAAATACCACCTGATTTCACGTATTGGTGATATGCAAAAAATAAAAAATAAATGAACATAGAAAAGAGAAACAAACTTATAGATGCAGAGAACTAACTGATCGTTGCCCGGTTCGAGAATTGTTGGGGGAATGCTTGAAATGGAAAAAGGATTAAGAAGTACAAAGTGGCAGTTATAAAATAGTCATGAAGATGTCAAGCACAGCACAGAGAATACAGTAAATAACATTGTAATAACTAAGTACGGTGTCAGGGATACCACACTAATCGGGGTACCAGTTTACACATTATATAAATGCCTACCCACTATGCCGTATACTTGAGGCTGACATCATGGAATGTCAACTATAACAGAAATGAAAAATTTTACATTTAAGAAGCGAAACTAAAAACCTTCTGAAATTTGACATTTTAGTATATGGTTTAAGAACCTCTGCTTCTAAAATTAGTTATTATTTTAAGCAAAACATGTACTCTTCAATTAGATGAAGACAGTTAAATATATTCATAATGTAATGATTGAGGACATAGTGGAATCCCTTTGTAATATGGGTTTTGAGATAGAGAACTTGAGTTCTAAATTTTCAAAGTTTCTATTATTTTAGTCTAAATGATGAACCCAGAATACCTGAAACTAATATAAAATAATATTGAATGTCAACTGAATATAACTTAAAAAAAGAAAAAAAAACATAGAGAAAACACTCACGCCTACCAACTATGTGATACCAAAATACAAAGTGTAATAAAATAAAAACTATATATTACATGCTACATAGTTTTAAAAACTGAAATGTATCAGGAAGATTTCATGACTATTACAATAAGTAAATGAATCCATTACAGATTTCACGTAGGCACGAGTATTATAAAAGACCCACTGATGTAATGTAAAAGTCACATTAAGATTCCTTACCCTTAACCAAATTGCATAGCTCCATCACTGTGGGAAACCTCCCAATAAAATTTAACTATCACTATGTATTTCCCAGCCCCTTCTTTTTTTCAGTCACCATGTTCAATACTTCCTAAAGTTAAGGGGAAAAAAGAAAGAGTGATGTCGTGAAAATGGCAGTGTGAGGTGTGCCTCTTGAAATCTTCCCTGGAATTTACAACAAGTTGAACAACTATCACTCCACAAAGGACTCCCTGCGCAGCAGACCGGCTAGACTAAGGGGCGTACTACTGCAATAGCCTACAGGTGGACAAATTGCTCGAGCGGTGGAGGAGAGAAGGGAGAAGTGCGGAGACGGGGCCATGCAGGCTCAGGACCCAGACCTAGCTTAGTGCTCCGAGCTCCCTGAGTCCCGGAACTAGTACAGCTACAGAAGAGGAAAGAACTCGTGCTACTAGGGCTCCGCTTATGGCCCACAGGGCTGAGAGGACAGCATATAACACAGCTGAACCCAACGTTAATGGCAGAGACCTCAGAGCAAAGACTGAGGGAAGAAGGATGAAAACAGTGGTAAGCCCTCACTGCAGAGTAAAGAATGGAAGACTCAGACACTGAGACTAGCTGCCCCCTCCCAACCCTCCCAGAGCTCGACCCGCCCCCACCTGCCCAGTGCTAGAAGCAGAACAGTAGCAGTGTCAGATCAAAAGAACAGAATATTTGCAGTTCTGAGAACTGTGGTCTGCAGTCAAGGACTCACAGCCCAAGTACTTCCAGCAAAGAGGAGGGAGCTGTGGAAGCAGGACCCGCTGAGGTGGTTGTCACCACCATTGCTCTGGGCCATCTCTCACAACCCACCGGTGCCACCCCTGTCCCCACCTATCTGGGTGGACCCCTGCAGGAATAAACAGAACTGCTGAAATGCAGGGGCTCTGAATCTGGTGCAGGAAGAGCTTTGGAACTTCAGAAGTTCTCCGCATTTCCCCACGGAGGCAGGGCCTTGTGACCCCAGCGAACTGTTCACAGAGGAGACGCCCGCCTTCCAGGGAATCCCACCACTGTGTGAGAAGCCGGAATAGCGCACAGAAAACATAACACTACAGTGTGAGACAGAACAAACGGCTGCAGTCGCACAGAAAATAAAACATTATCCCAAAACCTACTGGAAAGCAAAAGAAAGACCTCTTTCTATCAACCTGTTGCACAACCCACTCCTATAGATGTCTAGGAAGAGAAATAATAAATCATCAATTGCCATGAATAGCCATGGCAACAACACAGCTCAGAAAGAAATTGAAAAGTCTCCAGAAAATAAACTTAAAGATATGGAAATATGTGACTTAAATGACAGAGAATTCAAGATTACAGTTCTGAAAAAACTCAATGAGATGCAAGAAAACACAGACAGGCAGTTTAATGAATTCAGAAACATAATCAAGAACAAAATGAGTATTTTACAAAAGAGACTGAAATTTTAAAAAAGAACCAAATAGAATTTCTGGAGATTAAGAAATCAAAAGAAATGACAAATGAAACAGCCAGTTTAGGTCGTAGAGTTGACCAGATGGAGGAAAGAATCGGTGACATCGAAGCTAGAAATCTGGAAATCACAGGGATGGAAGAAGAAAGAGACTTGAGACTTAAAAGAAATGAAAGAACTCTACAAGAACTTTCTGACTCCATCAGAAAGAGCAATATAAGAATAATGGGCATACCAGAAGGGGAAGAAAGAGAGAAGGGAACAGAGAATATATGCAAACAAGTAGTCGATAAGAACTTCCCAAACTTATGGAAAGAACTGGATCCTTAAATCCAACAAACAAATGGAACACCTAATTATCTCAACCCCAACAGGCCTTCTCCAAGGCACATTATATTGAAGCTGTCAAAAATCAATGACAAAGAAAGAATCCTCAAGGCAGCCAGGGAAAAGAAGATGGTAACCTACAAAGGAAAGCCCATTAGATTGTCATCAGATTTCTTTAGCAGAAACTCTACGAGGCAGGAGGGAGTGGAACCAAATATTCAAACTATTGAAAGAGAGAAATGATGAGCCAAGAATAATGTATCCAGCAAAAACATCTTTTAGATATGAAGGAGAAATAAAGACCTTTCCAGACATACAGAAGCTGAGAGAATTTTCTAATACACGACCTACACTACAAGAAATGCTGAAGGAGGCTATTCGACCACCATCAACAGGGACAATTTGTGGCAACCAAAACATAAAAGTGGGGAGAGTAAAGGTCTGAACCGGAAAATGGGAATGGAGAAAGTAAGCATGCTGAAGAAAATGGAATACTCTAAATATCAAACTTTCTTTTACATAAACTTAATGGTAACCACTCAAAAAAAATCCAGAACTGAAATACATAATGTAATAAAAGAAGAAACAGAGGGAAAAATCATAGAATACCACCACATAGAAATAAGAGACAACAACGAAAAGGCAAAGAAACAATGGAGACACAGTCTTACCAGAAAAGAAAAGATAGAATGATAGGAAATCCTCACATATCAATAACCGCCCCAAATGTAAATGGATTGAACTCACCAATAGAAAGGCACAGAGTAGCTGATTGGATCAAAAAACTAAACCCAACCATATGCTGCCTCCAAGAGGCACATCTCAGCTACAAGGACAAACATAGACTCAACGTGAAAGGATGGAAATTGACACTCCAAGCAAATGGTATCCAGAGAAAGTCAGGTGTAACCATACTGATTGATATCAGATGAAACAGACTTCAGGATAAAAAAGGTAACAAGAGACAAAGATGGACATTTCATAGTGATGAAGGGGACTATACAACAAGAAGACATAACAGTCATCAATATTTCTGCCCCCAATCAGGGAGCACCAAGATATACCAAGAAACTACTAACAGAACTAAAGGGAGAAATTGACCAAAACACAATTATACTAGGGGACTTAAATACATCATTGACAGCTATGGATAGATCATTCAAACAAAATAAATAAATAAATAGCAGCCCTAAATGACACATTAGATGAACTAGACATAATTGACATTTATAGAGCACTTCATCCTAAAACATCAGACTAAACATTCTTTTCGAGTGTACATGGAACATTCTCAAAGATAAATCATCTATTGGGACATAAAACTAGCCTCAGCAAATTTAAGAAGACTGAAATCATACCAAACATATTCTCTGATCACAAGGCTTTGAAATTGGATATCAACTGCAAAAAGAAAGCAGGAAAAACCACTAATACATAGAGATTAAACAACATACTTTTAAAGAACGACCTGGTCAAAGAAGAAATAAGAGGATAGATCAAAAGATACACAGAAGAGTGACATCATAGGAATGGCAGCAGCGAAGAGTGACATCATAGGAATGGCAGCAGCGAAGAGTGACATCATAGGAATGGCAGCACTCTTCTATGTATCTTTTGATCTATCCTCTTATTTCTTCTTTGACCAGGTCAATGGACTCTGCTCATCACACAGAAAAGGTAAGAGACTCGTTCGAGGATTACTTGAAGCTGGGCAAATTGGGCGAGCAGGGGAAGACAGAAGGGGGCGGAGTGGCGACCTCAGCCCGCATCTGCGGCTGTGGAGACACAGAGGATCCCAGGACAGAACAGAGACCACAAGAGCCAAGACATAGGCTCTTTCCCTGCATCCCACAGCTGATCTCTCCTGCCAAGAGAGCAGCATATCCAGCATTTGAGGCAGTCACCTCAGCTGAGACCTCCAGCTGGGCCCTAGGTCGGACAAAGGACATGATCAACACACCTGGGCCCCTCCGCCCACTCTCCCAATCCTACCCCTGCCTTTCCAGAGACTCACGCTGGCCCCTGAGCTGAAGAGCAGTGTCAGTTTACAGAGGAGTCAGAGCACTCAGGATCTGGGAGGACCCGGTTTGCAGCTCTGACTCAGGGAAGAGGCTGGGAAGAGTGTGACGCTACTGGGTTGGGAGAGAGAAGACTCCTCCATCTCCAGCTCTCACCTTTTCTGGCCTGCCTAGGGCAGGGCAATTACAACTGCGGAGGCACTCCCAGGGATCAGCAGTAGGCGGCAGACGCAGCTCTGGGCTTTCATCAACTCAGAAATCTCCTGCCCTCCACACACACATAGGGAAGAAGTACCCTAAGACTCAGGAGACCTGGGCACAGGGCTGGCTGTGTTACTCTCAGTGCGCATATGTGCAGGCAAGAGAGGAAAATGCACTGACTTTGTAAAAACTGACATCCAGAATTTATGGCACCACACATCTAAAACTGCCGTCCCAGGGTCACTCTGGGCACCAGGTGAGCGTCTCTGCCTGCCCAAGACGCAGAGAACTCTTTGGTACAGGAGAGGACAACCTGGAGATTACTTGGTAGGCTTAAGCAAAGACTGACGCTGCTTTTTTTGTTTTGTTTTGTTTGTGTATTTTTGATATTTTTGCCGGTGTTGAGTGTGGGTTATCAGTTGTTTTTACATGGGTGTATTTGTTTTTTCTTTGCTGTTGGTGTTGCTGTTGTGCTGGGTGATTTGCTTTGTTCTGAAATTGCTCTATACCAGGGCCCAGCTCAAGAGGCACAAGATTCAAAACACCCTGAGGCCGACTCCAGACCAAGTTAGAGTATTATCGGGTTTGACCTACAAGTGACACACCCAGAAGGAATTCTCTACAGGCACAAGAGCCCATAGGGGCCAAGCCTCATGTGAGCAGTCAACCCTCACTCAGCAGAACTACCACTGTGGGCAGAGCCAAGATTCACAACTAGGCAGCCTAGGAGTCAATCCCACCTACTGACCAGCCGAAAGCAATTAAAGATCAACTTTAACAGGACAATATACACAAAACGAGAGTCACCTTTGGTGCACACACAGAGGAGAAGAAGGAAGTCATGCAAGTCAAATATAAAGGACGCATACTACGTAAGATAACCAATAAAAACAAAGACCCATAAGGGACCTACCTAATACATCAAAGCAAACACAGAGAGTCAGCCAGAATGGGGAAACAAAGAAACATGTCCCAAATAAAAGAACAGAAGAAACCTCCAGAATTGGAACCAAATGAAATACAGGTAACCAACCTGTCAGAGACAGAGTTCAGAACACTGATGATAAGAATACTGAAGGGGTTTAGTGACGACATAAAGAAGGATGGAGAAATCATAATGAACAACCAGTTAGAACTAAGGAATACAATAACTGAAATAAAGAACCCATTTGAAGGAATTACAGCAGGCTAGATGAAGCAGAGGATCGAATCAGCGACATGAAGACAAGTCAGCAGAGATCACCCACATGGAACAACAAAAAGAAAAAAGAGTAAAAAACAACGAAAATGGCTTAAGAGTCCTCTGGGATAACATCAAGCGCAACAACATGCGCATCACAGGAATACCAGAAGGTGAAGAAAGGAAGCAAGGGATCGAGAACATATTTGAAGTTATAATGTCTGAAAACTTCCCTAACCTGGTGAAGGAAACCGACGTATAACTCCAGGAAGTGCAGAGAGTTCCAACCAGGATAAACCCAAACAGGCCCACACCAAGACACATTACAGTTAACACGGTAAAGATTAAAGACAAAGACAGAATCCTAAAAGCAGCAAGAGAAAGATAGCAAGTTAAATACAAGGGAACTCCTGTAAGACTATCAAATGACTTTTCTACAGAAACATTGCAGGCCAGGAGGGAGGGGCAGGAGGTACTCAAAATGATGAAAAACAAGGGCCTACAACCTAGATTGCTTTATCCAGCAAGGCTATCATTTAAAATTGAAGGAGAGATAAAGAGCTTCCCAGAAAAGAATAAGCTAAAGGAATTTATTACCACTAAGGCAGCATCGCAGGAAATATTAAAAGGGCTTCTGTAAACAGAAGAAAGATGAAAACAATCTAACGACAAATTTAAAAATGGCAATAACTATGTACCTATCAATAATCACTTTAAATGCAAACGGATTATATGCTCCAATCAAGAGACATAGGGTGGCTGAGTGGATAAGAAAGCAAGACCCTTGTATATGCTGTATACAAGAGACTCACCTCAGATCAAAAGACACACACAGGCTGAAAGTGACGGCTTGGAGTAAGATATTTCATGCAAACAGAAATGAGAAAAAAGCTGGAGTTGCAATACTTATATCTGACAAAATAGACTTTAAACTGAAGAATATATTAAAAGACAAAGATGGGCACTATACATAATAAAGGAATTGGTCCGACAAGAGTACATAACCCTAGTAAACATCTATGCACCCAACATAGGAGCACCTAAATATATAAAACAGATATTTACTGACATAATGACAGAACTCAACAGTAATATTATCATAGTAGGGGACTTCAACACACCTCTGACAAGGGACAGGTATTCCAGACAGAAAATCAATATGGAAACAATGGCCTTAAATGACACATTGGACCATTTGTATTTAATCAACATTTTCAGAGAATTTCACCCCAAAGCTGCAGAATACACGTTCTTCTCAAGCGCACACGGGACATTTTCCAAGATACACCACGTGTTAGGCCAGAAAACAAGTCTTGATTAATGTAAGAAAATTGAAATCATACCAATTGTCTTCTCTGACCACAGCGCTATAAAATCAGAAATCAACTACAGGAAAAAAACTGGAAGACACACAAATTCATGGAGCCTGAATAACATGTTACTAAATAATGAATGGATCAACAATGAGATCAAGGAAGAAATCAAAACATGTCTCGAGACAAATGAAAATCAAAACATGACAAACCAAATCTATGGGATGCAGCGAAAACAGTCCTAGGAGGGAAATTCACAGCATTGCAGGCCTACCTAAAGAAACAAAAAAAAATCACTAATCAACAGTTTATTTTCACACTTAAGGGATGATCAGGACAAAGAACAGCAAAATAACTGCAAAGGGAGTACAAAGAGGGACATAATAAAGGTCAGAGCGGAAATAAATGAAATAGAAACCAGAAAAACAATAAAAAACATCAATGAATCCAAGAGTTGTTTTTTAGACAAAATAAACAAAGTCAACAAACCTTTAGCCAGACTTATCAAAAAGAGAGAGAGAGAGGACCCAAATTAATAAAATCAGAAATGAAAGAGGAGAAGTGACAACAGACACCACAGAAATACAAAAATATTTAAGAAATTACTATCAGCATCTATATGCCAACAAATTAGACAATCTGGAAGAAATGGAAAATTTTTTAGAAGCATACATCCTTCCAAGGCTAACTCAAGAAGAAACGGAAAACCTGAATAGACTGATTACCACCAGGGAAGTTGAATCAGTAATCAACAAGTTCCCAACAAACAAAAGTGCTGGACCAGATGGCTTTATAGGTGAATTTTACAAAACATTCAAAAAAGAATTATCACCTATTCTCCTCAAGCTATTCCAAAAAATTCAGAAGGAGGGAAGGCTCCCAAAACCTTTTTACGAGGCCACTATCACTCTGATCCCCAAATCAGACAAAGACACTACAAAAAACAAACAAACAAACAAAAAACTATAGGCCTGTATCTCTAAAGAACATAGATGCAAAAACCCTCAACAAAATATTACTGAACACAATTATGCAATACATTAAAAAAATCATACACTATGATCAAGGGGGATTCATTCCTGGTATGCAAGGGTGGTTCAACATCCGCAAATCAATTAACGTGATACACCACATTAACAAAATAAAAAATAAAAATCATATGATCATATCAATTAGATGCAGAAAAAGCATTGGACAAAATCCAGCAGCCATTTATGATAAAAACTATTAAGAAAATGGGAATAGAGAGACCATATCTCAACATAATAGAGACCATATATGATAAACCCACAGCTAACATCACACTCAACGGGGAAAAGCTAAAATATTCCCCTTAAGATCAGGAGCAAGGCAAGGTTTCCCACTTTCTCCACTTCTATTCAACATAGTGCTGGAACTTCTAGCCACAGCAATCAGACGAGAAAAATAAATAAAAGGCATCCAAATTGGTAAGGAGGAAGTAAAATTGTTATTATATGCAGATGACATGATACTATATAGAGAGAACCCTAAAGACTCCACCAAAAAACCATTAGAACTGATAAATGTATTTAGTAAAGTAGCAGGATACAAAATTAATATTCAGAAATCAGTTGCATGTGTATATACCAATAATAAAATATCAGGAGAAATTAAGAAAAGAATCCCATTTACAATTGCTTCAAAGACTATAAAATACCTGGGAATAAATTTAATGAAAGAAGTAAAACATCTATACTCAGAAAATTATAAGACACTGAAGAAAGAAATTAAAGAGGATACAAATAGATGGAAGCACATAATATGCTCATGGATAAGAAGAATTAATAGAGTGAAAATGTCCATACTGCCTAAGGCAACATACGAATTCAACGCAATTTCTATCATATTACCAAGGATGGTTTTCACAGGAATAGAACGTATAATCCTGAAATTTATATGGAACCATAAAAGATCCTGGTTGGCCTCGGCAATCTTGAGAAATAGGAATAAAGTGGGAGGTATAACGATACCTGACATCAAATTATACTACAAGGCTACAGTAATCAAAACACCACGATACTGGTATAAAAACAGATACATTGATCAATGGAACACAATAGAGAGCCCAGCAATAAATCCATGCCTATATTGTCATTCAATCTATGACAATGGAAGCAAGAATTTATGGTGGGGTAAAGACAGTCTATTCAATAAATGGTGTTGGCGAAACCTGGACAGACACATGCAAAAGAATGAAGCTGGACCACTTCCTTACACGATATACAAGAATAAATTCAAAATGCATTAAAGACATAAGTGTAAGATCTGAAACCATAAAATTTCTAGAAGAAAATATAGGAAGAAACTTTACAGATATTACCTGGAGTAAGATTTTTACTGATACATCCTCTCAGCCAAGAGAAGTAAGAGAAAAAATAATCATGTGGGATCACATCAAACTAAAAAGTTTTTTCACAGCAAAGGAAACCATCAATAAAACAAAAAGGGATCCTACTGAATGGGAAAAGATATTTGCCAATGATATATCTGATAAGGGATTAATATCACAAATCTATAAAAAACTTACTCAACTCAACTCCAAAAAAACAAACAACCCAATTAAAAAATGGGCAGAGGACTTGAGGAGACATTTTTCTAAAAAGGACATACAGAAGGCAAGAAGACATATGAAGAAATGCTCAACCTCACTAACCATCAGAGAAATGCAAATAAAAACCACAATGAGATACCACCTCACCCCAGTCAAAATGGCTATCATCAATAAATCAACAAACAACAAATGTGGGCGGGGATGTGGAGAAAAGGGAACGCTAGTGCACTGTTGGTGGGATTGCAGATTAGTGCAGCCACTATGGAAAACAGTATGGAGGTATCTCAGGAATCTGAAGATAGAACTACCCTATGATCCAGTAATCCCACTCCTAGGCATCTACCCGGAGAAATCCAAAGCTCCAATTCAAAAATCTGTATGCACTCCTATGTTTATTGCAGCACTTTACACAATAGCCAAGATACAGAAACAACCGAAATGCCCATCGGTCGATGACTGGATTAAGAAGCTGTGGTACATTTATACAATGGAGTACTACGCAGCCATAAAGAAAAAAGAAATCTTATCATTTGCAACAACATGGATGGATCTAGAGAACATTATGTTAAGTGAAATAAGTCAGAAAGAGAAAGACAAGTACCTTATGATCTCACTTATATGCGGAATCTAAAGAAAAGAATATGTGTATGAACTAATCAGAAACAGTTTTGGGGACACAAAAAACCGAGAGTTGTTAGATGGGCAGGGGGGAGGGGGTTGGGGATGGGGGGAAGGGTGAAGGGATTGGGGGGCGGCTGGTGAACACAGGATGGCCTCAGGGTTTTTTGAGAATTACTTTGGGGAACTTATTCAATAGTGTTTGGGGATTTTGTTGGGTGTCCGATGGACATGTGTCCTGTTTGGGAGACCACCTCAGGGATGCTGTGGATGCCTGGTCATGGCATTGTACACCAGAGACTGGACATTAATGAATGCCAACTATAATTTTATGTGTATAATGTGATGGCTCGGTGTGAGGTCAGGGTGGTGGTGGATGGGGGGAGGGGGGTTCACGGTGTGAGGGATGTAAAAATAAAATAAAATAAAATAAAACTATAAAAAAATAAAAAAAATAAAACAAAAAGGGATCCTACTGAATGGAGAAGATATTTCCCAATGATATATCTGATAAGGGGTTAATATCCCATATTTATAAAATATCTCAGTCAACTCAACTCCAAAATAACAAACAACCCAATTAAAAAATGTGCAGAGGACATGGAGAGTAATTTTTTTAAAAAGGACATACAGATGGGAAACAGACATATGAAAAAATGCTCAACTTCACTAATCATTAGAGAAATGCAAATAAAAACCGCAATGAGATACAACCTCACCCAAGTCAAAATGGCTTTCATCAACAAATCAACAAACAACAAGTGCTGGCCTGGATGTGGAGAAAAGGGAACGCTTATGCACTGTTGGTGGGATTGCAGATTGGTGCAGCCACTATGGAAAACAGTATGGAGGTATCTCAAAAATCTGAGAATGGAACTACCCTATGACCCAGCAATTCCACTCCTAGGTATCTATCAGGAGAAATCCAAAACTCTAATTCAAAAAAATTTATACACCCCTATCTTTATTGCAGCACTATACACAATAGCCAAAACATGGAAACAACCGAAATGCCCATTGGTAAACGATTGGATTAAGAAACCGTTACAGTTATACAATGGAGTATTTCACAGCCACGAAGAAGAATGAAATCTTACCATGCAACAATATGGATGGACGTAGAGAACATTATATTAAGTGAAATAAGTCAGACAGAGAAAGACAAATACCATATGATCTCATATGGGGAATCTAAAGAAAATAATAAATGAATGAACTAATCAGAAACAGTCTCAAAGACACAGAGGAAAAACTGAGGGTTGCTAGATGAGGGGGTGGGGATAAGGGGGAAAGTCACGGGATCAGAATGAACAGTTGGTAACCACAAGAGTGCCACGGGGATACGAGAGTCAATTTGGGGAATGTAATCAATAATTTCGTAAAGATTTTGTAGGGTATCCAATGGATACTTCTCTCATTAGGCAGACCACCTCAGGGATGATGTAGATGGCTGATCACTGCACTGTACACCTGAAGCTGAATAATGAATGTCAAGTACAATTTACATGTACATATAATACATATACATATTTTATATAAAATATATATATATACATACTATATATATATATCTTATATAAATATATATATTACATATATATTACATATAGTTACAAGAAGCAGAGTACAGCATTAGGAATAGAGACAGTGGAAATGTAATGGCTGTGTGAGATGTCAGAGAGGCAGTGGAGGGGGGAGGGGGTTATGACTGTGTGAGGGATATAAATGATACATGTCTAGCTATTACATTGTTTTGTGCACCGGAAACGAATAAAAGAATGTGAAAAACAGAAAAAAACAGTAAACTGGAAAGGGAACAATGAAAAGCTTCAAAAAAAATAAAAAAACAAAAACTATCTTACAGAAGAAAAAAAAGATACATAGAAACAAAGGAAAATGAAAATACATCCTACCAAAATTTTGGGGATGCAGCGAAAGCAGTTTTAAGAGGGAAATTTATATCATTACAGGCCTATCTCAAGAAATAAGAAAAATCCCAAATAGATAACCTCATCTTTACATCTTATGGAGCTAGAAAAAGAAGAACAAATGAAACTGAATGTCAGCAGCAGAAAGAAAACAATAAAAATCAGAGCAGAACTAAATGAAACAGAGAACAAAAAGAGAATAGAAAAAATTAATGTGACAAAGAGCTGGTTCTTTGAAAAGATTAATACAATTGACAAATCCTTGGTAGACTCAGTAAGATAAAAAAAGACTAATAAAATCAGAAATGAGAAGGGAAGTTATCACGGACGCCACCGAAACACAAAGCATCATCCAGGAATACTATGAGGGACTACATGCCACCAAATTCAATAACCTAGAAGAAATGGACAGGTCCTTGGAAACATATAGCCTTCCTAGGCTGAATCATAAAGAACTGGAAAATCTAAATAGATCGATCACCACTAAGGAAATTGAATCAGTCATCCAAAACCTTCCCAGAAGCAAAAGTCCAGGACCAGATGGCTTCACTAGTGAATTCCACCAAATCTACAAAGAGGATATAATACCTGTCCTACTCAAACTCTTCCAAAAAATTGAAGAAGAGACAATACTCCCTAAATCATTTTATGAGGCCAACATTACCGATACCAAAACCTGGTAAGGATAACACAAAAAAAGAAAACTACAGACTATTATCTCTGATGAATGCAGATGCAAAAATCCTAAGAAAAATGCTAACAAATCGAATGCAACAATATGCTAAAAAGATTATTCATCATGACCAAGCAGATTCATCCCAGGTGCACAAGGATGGCTCAACATTCAGAAATCCATCAATGTGATTCATCCCATAAACAAAATAAAGGACAAAAATCATATGATTATATCAATTGATGCAGAAAAAGCATTTGACAAGATACAACATCCATTTATGATTGGATCACTTAATAAAATAGGTATAGAAGTAAAATACTTGAACATAATAAAGGGCATATATGACAAACCCTCAGCTAATCTCATAATTCATGATGAAAAACTGAAGCCCTTTTCTCTACGTTCAGGAACACCGCAGGGCTGTCCCCTATCACCTCTGCTTTTAAGCATAGTGTTGGAAGTCCTCGCCAGAGCAATCAGGCAAGACAAATAAGTAAAAGGCATCCAAATTGGGAATGAAGAAATTAAATTGTCACTCTTTGCAGATGACATGATGCTATATATAGAAAACCCTAAAACTCCACCAAAAAGCCATTGAAAACAATCGACAAATACAGTAAAGTTGCCGGCTACAAAATCAATGTACAAAAGTCCATTGTATTCCTATATACTAACAATGAAATCTCAGAAAAAGAAAGCAAAAGAACAATTCCTTTTGCAATTGCAAG
The DNA here is from genome assembly GCF_964194185.1 of Rhinolophus hipposideros. NCBI lineage: Eukaryota > Metazoa > Chordata > Mammalia > Chiroptera > Rhinolophidae > Rhinolophus > Rhinolophus hipposideros. Next base: position 488,252 of record NW_027669331.1, read on the forward strand.
AAAAAGTATAAAACACCTAGGATTAAACTTAACCAAGGATGTGAAGGATTTATACGCTGAAAACTATAAGACATTTTTAAAAGAAATTGAAGAAGACACAAAGAAATGGATAGACATTCCATGCTCATGGATTGGAACAAGCTACATAGTTAAAATGCCCGTATTACCAAAACAATATACAGATTTAATGCAATCTCCATCAAAATCCCAATAGCACATTTTAAAAAATAGAACAAAAAAATCATCAGATTTGTATCGAACCACAAAAGACATCAACAGCCAAAGGAATCCTAAGCAAAAAAAACAATGCTGGAGGTATCAAACTCCCTGACTTTAGCTTGTACTAAAGGGCAATAATAATCAAAACAACATGGTATGGGCAGAAAAACAGACACATAGACCAATGGAATAGAATTGAGATCCCAGAAATAAACCCACATAAATATGGACAGACAATTTTTGACAAAGAAGCAAAAAGCATACAATGGAGAAAAGACAGCTCCTTCGATAAATGGTGCTGGTAGAATTGGAAAACCACATGCAAAAGAATGAAACAGGGCTGAAATCTGTCACCGTGTACCAAAATTAATTCAAAATGGATCAAAGACTTAAGCATAAAACCTGAAATAATAAACTGCATAGAAGAAAACATAGTTACTAAACTTATGGACCTTGGGTTCAAAGAGCATTTTATGAATTTTATGACTCCAAAGGCAATGGAAGTAAATGCTAAAATAAATGAATGGGACTATACGAAACTTAAAAGCTTCTGCACAGCAAAAGAAACCATCGATAAAATAAAGAGACAACCAACTGAATGGGTGAAAAAGTTTGCAAACAGTGCCTCCGATAAGGGGCTAATATCCAAAATATACAAGGAACTCATGCAACTCAACACACAAAAAAACAAACAACCCAATTGAAAAATGGGCAGAGGACCTGAAGAGACATTTCTCCAAAGAGGACTTACAAATGGCAAATAGACATATGAAAAAATGCTCCACATCACTAATCATCAGAGAAATGCAAATAAAAACCACAATGAGCTATCACCTCACCCCATTCAGAATGGCTATCATCAACAAGACAAATAGTAACAAGTGTTGGAGAGGCTGTGGAGAAAAAGGAACCCTCATACACTGTTGGGGGGAATGCTGGCTGGTGCAGCCGCTATGGAAGGCAGTGTGGAGGTTCCTCAAGAAATTACAAATAGAATTACCACATGACCCAGCAATCTCTCTCCTGGGTATCTACTCAAATAATCTGAAAACTTTGAATCATAAAGACAAGTGTGCTCCAATGTTCATTGCAGCTTTACTTACGGTGGGTAAGACAACGGAAACAACCAAAACGTCCTTCGATAGATGAATGGATAAAGAAGTTGTGGTACATATAAATAATGGAATAGTATTCGGTGGTAAGTAAAGATGAAATAGGACTATTGCTAAATGGGGTCTAATGGGGTGATGGAAAGAGAACTGGCTGGCTGGTGACCACACAATGTGAGATATAGATAATATATTACAGAATTGTACACCTGAAATCCATGTCACTTTATTAACAATTGCACCCCAATAAACTTTAATTTAAAGGAAAAAAACCCTCAAGTGGTGATATATTATAAAATGGTTCACAGTGACACATTTTCCATTACAAACATAAAACAATGGTAGGGGGAACACTATTAAATTTTACAAGTGCTACACAAAACTAAATTCAGAGTAAAAAAGTTAATTTCACACAGGAGCCTTTTACCTTGGTACCAACATCCAAGAGTCCATCGTCTGATATAGCCCGTGAATCATTCCTGCCAGGTTTCCAGGAAAGACTTTAGGGTAAAAATACACAACAAAAACAGTGAGTGCATTCCTTTACAAAAACAACAAACACAAAGGGAGCAAAATTCAGCTATCTGCATAGGAAATGAAGTTTCTTGATATGATTAAAATTTAGACGATGTTCTAGAAAAGCTATCAGTTATCTATTGCTGCCTCCACCACTCCCAACTCGTGCAATATTTAATGAAGATACACTCTAAGTTTCCATAACAAAGAATGACAGCAAACATGTTGGCAACACCTGAGAGTACCTTGTTTTCACCAAAAGTCCTGAAGGCTGAATTGAAAACGCAATTAATAGCTGACAATAGGAACCTGAACTGGGACAAAAGCAATGACCTAAATCAAGGTAGAACGATACACTAACCCTTCTCCATGGTCTGTCCCTGGTTCAAAGATTAATCTGTGTGGGTCAAAAACGGCAGTCTTGCTTCTTTAACATAGAAAGCAGTTACTAAACTTACCCCATTCCTTGTTTTCACTCAAAAACACTACAGTGAGGTCCCTGAAATGCATGAAATGTTTGCAGCTTACATGTACAAAAGTCAAAGAACAAATATGTACGTTGTTAGCCTCCCCACTCCCAGATCACTTGTCCGCACAGCTTCCTGGCAATCTCCAAACTTGAAAACTTCAGCCTACGAAGGCATAGACTCCTGAAACAAGGTTGGGCTCAAATGACCCACAGTAGGAGTTCTCTATTTCGCTGTTCCTGGAAAACAAGCTAAATGGAGCCTCAGTCATCCACTCCCAACACAGGCATGTTACCACCTACCCAACTCCATTACTGTTTTCACAATCAGTCCTCCCTCTGCCCAACCCTCCATCTCCATGGGAAGGACATCAGCGCGTTGGGCAAAGAGGTGGAGGTGACGAGACACCTGCTGTGGGCCATAGATCTATGTAGTTCAGCAATCTCCAGTGCCTTTGGACTCAAGGGGACCCCCTCTGTAATTCCGGGTGCAGGTGGAAGATACCACATTCCTACTTGCTATAAAGAGAGTGTTTCCAAAGGCTCAAAGGTTTAATATGTTTTCACACAAACCTTAAATTTTGCTGGTTCCTCCAATTTAACAAGCAAAACAGCAGCAACCTGTTCAGGCAGGACGCCCTTGAGCCCCTTATTTTAATCTGCTTTTTTAGACAACTACCAACATCCTGTGTCCTTCCTTCCTGTAATTTCTCTTTACCTTGTCATACCCTACCATTCTGATCTCTTTTCCCTCATCTGATGTCTAATCTCTGCTCTAAGAGCCTTATTCCTATCCCAACCTGTGTTGTTCCTCTTGAAACGTGGATTCCCCTGCTAATTCCATTCTTAGCCTCTTCCATTGCATTCACTAGACCTTTCCATAATTAAAACACTCACCCAAAGGATGATAAAGAAGGAAGTGTACTGGGCTTAGAAACCTATACTAATCTCATTTCATCACTCACTGTAGTCAAATAAGTCACTTTAATCTCTTGGAGTTCAAACTCCTCATGTGATCAACCACTTGACCAAAACATTAATGGCAGCATGAAGTACTAGGGGTGTTTGCAATAATTAATTGATAACATTCCTTCAACACCTGGAATTCTATGTATTTTTGGTTCTGTCTAGAAAAATGGAGAATACTTAGCTGGCAGAAGTGGAAAAAAATAACAGCAACAAAAAAACCCCAAGAAAAGCAGAGAAAAAGGTAAAAAATCAAGAAAAGTCATGGAAGAAGGAAGAAAGACTAGAAAAAAAGAAAAAACTTCCTAGAATGAGGGAAGCGTACTAGCTTAAATGGAAACACAGTAATGGGAGTCAGTAAGTAGAAAAATCAATGAAAAATATCCTCTCAATTTGTGCTGAATTAACACAACAGTGTATACATAGATGATCTTCACTTACAGAACAACGATTCGTCCCAAGAAGGGTACATCGCATTATACCTGAAAACATTTATCTGATTAGGTCTTGCTTATGTACATCCTGTGGTTCTGTGGCCACAGCGAACTGACATCTGCCCTCAACACTGATGGTGAAAACAAGGTTCTCGTGACTGCTGCAATTGTCAAGTACATTAAGACAGAGCTTGGGCTAACTGGGCTTGATAGGAAACTTCTAAATCAGCACTAAGGCATCACTAAACGGGACTCTCTGAGGCCACCTGACTTGTACCTGAATCTTGAATCCAGTCCTGTCCAGGCACTTCTCAGTATAGGCTGAGGGACAAGAGAACGGACTTGGGAAACCAAGCAGGCTGAAGGTCACATCACATGTCAGCCACTTGGTAACTATGGAATCAGGGTTAAATTAATCCACCTCCTGGAACCATACTCCTCTAATGAATAAAAACGGCCGAACAGCACAGCTACTTTGCAAATCTACTGTGCCGACGACCTGGGATAACCAATGTTAGGCACATAGTATAGGGTCTAGCCCAGAGCAGAACACTCATTAAAGCTTACTGGCTTCTCTCCGCAGTCTCTTAGTTAACATGCAATTTTAGAAATCCATAAAATCCTACCTGCTTGCATGGTCGCATTGAGAACACTCATCCACTGTTAAAAGAAAAAAATTCAAATACATTGTAAATACACAATAGAAAAACACAGAACTTTGAAAGCATCAGACTGAAGTGATGAAAAAATATTTCTTTCGGAACATCCCTGAAGACTATAGTAGAGTGAATGTTACTGATACAACTGGTGGGCAATTAATACATGAAGAACTTTTACTTCCTCTCCTATATATATATGTGTGTATATATATTTATATTTATATATTCATACATATATACGTACACATATGTATGTACATGCATGTACTTATGCATGTTTGTATGTATTATACATTTATATCTAATGAGAGAAAAATAAACGGGATGTGCAATCATTTGATAGCTACAAGTCAAGTGCTACTTACAATGATTGTAATCCTTACCAAACCCATCGGAGTGAACGAAAATGGTATCAGTAGTAAAATCAGTATCATAAACTAACACGGTCCAATTTAAATAGCATGATTTTTCTGCACTTCTGTCATGAAGAGCAGTTAGAAGAGAGTCCACTTGTTTTGCTCTGACACAGTACCGCTGTGCCGCTCTTCAGTCAAGGGTGTTCAGTTTAGGATGAAACACCCTGTCATTAGCAGCTTAGTCAAAGGCAGTCTACTTTGCAGCACGGCAAAACACAGGAAACAGACTCTTTCTGGCCCTCTCTCCAGTGCAGGGTAAGTATGAAAGACTTTGCGATTCCAGTTTTATCAAGTCTAACCCCTGAGACTGTTTCCCTCCATTGCTGGAGAATCTATCCGGCTCACCTCATAGAGCAGGAAGGTCCAAAGAGTTATTGCTGTACAGCAGCGTGTGATGCCATTTTTCTCATCCCTCCCCATAGTGGCAAATGTGTATAGAAATCATGGTTTTTTACCTTGTAAGTCATATGTCATCAAATCCTAAGCCGATGTATAACAGCAAACAAACAAACACCCCCCCTCAAAAGACAAAGAGGTTATCTTGAATAACTACCTTCAATGACCCTGGAGTTTTAAGTTTTTAAACAGTCAAAAAGATGGCCACTGTATGATTCCAACTATATGATATTCAGAAAAAAACAAAACTATGAAGCAGTAGAAAGACGTGTGGCTTCCGGAGGTTAGGGAGAAGGGAGGGCTGAGGAAACGCCACAGAGGGTATCTAGTAGTGAATCTATTCTGTGTGAGACTGGAAGGGGGGAGACCTGTCATTATACGTTTGTCAAACCCCACAGATTGTACAACAGCAAGAGTGAGCTCTAACGTAAAGTGTGGGCTGTGAGTGGTCATGCTGAGTCAGTGCAGTTCATGGGTCGTCGTGAATGTACCACCCGCGGGCAGGGTGTCAACAGTGAGGGAGGCTCTGTGTGGACGGGGACATGGGTTTTGAGGGAACTTTCTCTACTCTCCACTCAATTTTGCCCTGAACCTAAACCTGCTCTAAAAACGAAGGCTTACTAATTAAAAAAAAAAAAAAGTTTTCCACTGAACCTGCTATTACCAGATATGAACACATTAATGCTATTTTCAAAATACAGTCACCTTGAAAATGAATATAAAGATCCAGTATCAGAATATGATTATTCACCCAACCGAATGAAGCATATGAAAAGCCATAAACAAAGCAAGTGATTTTTGGAATACTTACACAAGAAAATCACTGATAAACGTGACTGAACATCTCGCTTTAGCATGCTGAATAGGGATGCCAAGTGAATCAAAATGGAATCGTCCCTGTACTTACAGGACAACTTTGATTCTCATTGTAAATCAAAAATCATTGTGCTGATTTTATTCAAAAGCTATATTGAAACATTAATCACACAAAAAGATTGTAATTGCCATGGTTATTGCCATAGTAATGTATGTACAATACCTTTGAAATACTCACGAAAAGGCAAAAAAGTAACCAGCACTGCAATTTTTAATGGATGATACAACCAAAACCAGTACCAAGGCACGTCACCATATTACTTGCTATTAAAATAAAATTTTAAGCTACACCAAAAATTAAGTCATGCCTATAACTGCTGTGCAGAAAAGATTTCATACAGCAGGCCTGACTGCTATCCTTTGAAAGTCCTGCTTGGATGGCTGGCCCTTGGCTGGTATCTGGAAACCTGCATATGGGGAGGGTTCCCACCATTCCCTAACTAAGTGTGGCTCACCGTGCCTGAACTGCTTGTACAAACAAGGTGGTTCATGCTGGACACTCGCTTTCCTTCTGGGAATCAGGAATGTTAGCACCTGCTAGGGGGACGCTGCCTATGTGACTGACGTGCCATGAAAGCACTCCATGAAGGCACTGAGTCTAATGAGACTCCGGTACCACTAGACAGCATTTCACATGTGGTGCCAGAATTTAACAGTGGGGAATTAAGCACATCCTGCTAACTCCGCAGGACATGCGTCTTAGAAACTTGCGCCTGGTTCCCTCCTGTCAGACACTGTCACATACACCTTTTCTATTTGCTGATTTTGCTCTCACTGTAATAAATCACAGGCATTAGTACAGCTATAGGCTGAGTCTTGTAAAGTGCTCTAGTGAATAACCAAACCTAGGGGTGGTGTTAAGAATCTCTAATAAATGGCATTATATGAAATTTTCATTCTTTGGGTTGATGCTTTCTACATGATTAAGGTCAGAAGGTGATTTTGCAGATTACCTATCATTAAATTTGTTTTTTTTTTATTCTTCTTTTGCAGATTCCTGTAGAGCTAGATATATTTGAATAAAGGCATAAAGAGGATAAATGAAATGATGTCAGAAAATACTGTAAAACAAGCAACCATCCTATTTTAATCAGAATAAAAAATAAAACATCCTAATGACAACATGTTCTATCAGTTCCTATATAGCAAATGAAGAGATCACACTGTCAATTTTCTACAACTAGGTAGGGTTTATGTCCTTTTTATAAGAGTTATGAATCAATCAAGTAACTGGGATAATTACAGAAAAACATATATCTATCACTTGTAGTATAATAATGTACACTGATTATAGAGTTCCTTTGCTTTCTAAACTTCTTTATTGCTTATAAAACTAAAAACATAGCTCTAGTATGAAAAAGCAGTGGTTAACAGAATATGTGAAAAGGAAACAAAAAATTATATCCATGTAGGATGAGTTACCCATGGATATACCAAGAAACTCAACATTCAGAGGAAAAAAACGTGTCTTCCCTATTGACCTGCTGTTCTTCTCTCTCCATCTGATAATGTCCTAGTCACTCTTCTCATGTCCCATTGAAATGCTAGTGCACATTCTGGAAACCTAGGAATCATCTTAGTTTTCTCACTCCCCACTAACTTTTTACATTCAATCATCACTAAATTGTATTAACCATAACACTCTCCAGGCTCTGCTTTATTTTTCCACAGCCACTGTCCTAGTCAAACAGGGGCTCTTAGCAGATGGCTTTCACAGGGGGAAGAAATGAAACACCACCGACTCTTATTGTTGCTTCCTAAATGAATAGGATTTATTTTCAGCAAAACAAATGAGAAAGACATTAGCCAGCAAAGACCAACATGTTAAATTGAATAAATTAACCTTCCTGACTTTTTTTTCTTTCAAAATGGATGGGTGAAAAATATCACAATGGACTGATACTAGTCCAAGGAAGTAAAAGCTTCCTTTGTCTGCCACTTATTTTCATGTGCTTTTCTTCAATCTATCCTCTATGTGAGGGACCAGCAAACTCCAACCTGCCATCAATTTTTGTAAATAAAGCTTTACTGTAGCACAGTCTTGCCTATTCAGTTGGCCCACGACTGCTTTCACACCATGATGGCAGATTTGAGTAGGTATGACAGAGACCACATGGCCTAAAATCAGGCCCTTTACAGAATAAGCTTGCTGGTCCCTGCTTTATACCACAACCAGAGTGTCCGAATGCCGTCTCATCTTGTTCCTAGTCTGCTCAAAACTCTCCCATGATCCCTGCAGTAACCATTGCTGAGTCCCTGCCCACTTGCCATTTCTTCATCTTCATTCTCACTGGAGAACCACAATGCTGTTTGGATATTTACTGTCCCAATACACAAAGAACATGGCCTCTCTCCAGCTCAACAAAGAAAAATGATTATACTAAGCTAATCACAGTGACTGCTTTACCCCTAACTGCTGTGGGAACCAGCATGTGCTGTACCCTAGCCTGGAAATGTTAAGGGATATACTGGCAGCCTCTCAGTCTTCTTCCTATTTAAAAGAATCACATAGCTGAACATCACCGTTTATCAGGGAAACAGATATCAAAACCACAGAGCAATACCACCTCATTACTGTCAGATGGCTACCATCAAAATGGCACCATATAACAAATGTCGTCAAGGAAGTGGAGGAAAGGAAAAACAGAGCCTGCACTGTTTTTGGATTTGTAAATTGTTATATTCACTGGGGGAAACAGTATGGAGATTCCTCAAAATATCAGAAATAGAACTGCCATGAGATCTTGCAATTCTACTTCTGGGTATTTGTCCAACGAAAACCAAAACAGTAATTTGAAAAGACATCTGCACCTCTATGTTCACTGCAGCAGTATATATAATAGCCAGGATATGGAAGCAACATAGGCGTCCTTCGATAGATGAATGCATAAAGAGGATTTGATATGTGTGTGAGGTGTGTGTGTGTGTGTGTGTGTGTGTGTGTGTATACAGTAATACTATAACTGATATTGGAATAATTAACTCATCCTTAATATAACTGATATAATAATAACTCATCCATAAAAGATGAAATCTTGCCCTTTGTAACAATGTGGAAGTTCCTAGAGGTATTATGTTAAGTGAAAGAAGACAGAAAAAGACAAATACCTTATGATGTCATTTATATGTGGAACCTAGAAAAGCAAAACAAACAAAACAGAAACAGACCCATAGCTACAAAAAAGCAACCTGATTGTTCCCAGATGAAAGGGAGTTGAAGAGATGAACGAAAAAGAAAGTGAATGAGAAGTACAAACTTCCAGTGATGAAATATCTAAGCCACAGGGATGTAGTTAACAGCACAGGGAAAATATCAATAATATTACAGTCACTTTGAAGGGTGATAGATGCTTACTAGACATATTGTGGTGATAACCTCGCAAGGTATATCAATGTCAAATCACTATGTTGTACACCTGAACTGATATAATGTGGTATGCCAACTACATAACACAGAAATGCAGTCCTTCAGCCTTTGGATATTGTCCTGTGAGAATATGATGCTTGGAGCCGTTGCTAATTAACCAGCCAGCAAATGAGACTTAAACAAAACACTGACAACCTCACAACTGAAACAGGGACAACAACAGGCAACTCATGGCATCACAGAACCATCAAAACCATCCTGGTGCCTCCTGTTGTAACCACTGTTAATTAGGTCACCTATTACCTGCAGCTAAACTATTCTAACTGATATATTTCCCAAGGCCTACAGGATAAGAGCAACTCCCTTCTCTAGAACTAAAGACTTTCCTAAGCTCGCCTTACCTAGGTGTTCACCACCTTCTCAACCATTCCCACAGCACGCTTTTTATACCATCAAAACTGAACTGCTTGTAAATCCTGCGAAGTTCACTGTGTATCTTAGCCTATGTCTGCAGTTCCTTCTGCCAAACCTGTAATCTTGATTATTGTTTCCCCTGCCCAACACGGTCCTGCCTCTTTATCTGGCCAACTCACACTCACACTGCATACTTCCCTTAAATCCTACCCAGGTTTTTACAACCGAAATCATCATCATGGACATAAAGTGTCTGGCCCACGAGATCTGACAATTAGGTTCACGAAGTCATCCTAGAAAAAGTGCTGCATACCTCATTGCTGAATATCAGTATGGTCACATTCTAAGTACTCCCCTTGGGAAGCTGTGCACCGATGCCAGTGCCTAGTCCACCCTTCAAAGCAATTTTGGAACTCTTTTTCTGGAATGGCCATCAGAGCTGTTGTTGTATTACTCTTGATGTCCCGAATGTCATCAAAATGTCTTTCTTTCAGTATTTCCTTAATCTTCGGGTAAAGAAAGAAGTCATTGGGGACCAGATCAGGTGAGTAGGGTGAGTATATCAATACAGTTATTTGTTTACTGGCTAAACACTCCCTCACAGACAGCGCCGTGTGAGCTGGTGCATTGTCGTGATGCAACAGCCATGAATAGTGGGCCAAAGGTTGAGGTTGTTTTCTTCTAACATTTTCATGCAGTCTTTTCAGAACTTCCAAAAACTAAACATGCTTAACTGTTTGTCCAGTTGGTACAAATTTATAATGAATAATCTCTCTGATATCAAAACAGGTTAGCAAAATTGTTTTGATTCTTGATTTGGACTGGAAGAACTTTTTTGGTCATGGAGAATTGGCTGACTTCCATTGTGCACTTTGATGCTTTATTTTAGAATCGTATTGGTATACCCAGGTTTCATCACCAGTGAAAACACGGCTCAAAACATTGTCTTGCCTCTCCAAAAGGTCTTGGCAACCTTTGACTCTCCTTTGCTTTTGTTCATCGGTGAGCCCCTTTGGATCTATTTTTGCACACACCTTTCTCATGCCAAGATTTTCAGTTAAAATTTTCCTAACTGTTTCTGTATCGATGTTTACTTGGTCTGCTACGCTTCTCACAGTCAGCCAATGATTTTGACTCACAATTCAATGAATTTTTGCAATGTTTTCCTCAGTTCTGGTCAATTCTGGCCACCATGACGTCTCTTCATCAGTGACACAATCTTTCCCCTCAGAAAAATGTTTAATCCATTTGTTCATGGCCGTTTTCTTCATGACATTATCCCCATGAACCTGGACTAACATGTTCCTGATTTCACTTCCACTCTTGCCAAGTTTAACAAGAAATTTAATGTTTGATCATAGCTCTGATTCAAGCTCAGACAGCCTCGCAATGGCACACAAAAACATGCAACAACAACGAGCAAGACACTGCCACTCAGCAAGACACAGCCACACATCAACACAAACACAACTCTGAGACACTGATATACCAAGGTTATGAAACCTTACTGAGCTGTTTGTACAGTGCTGCCAATGTAAGCGCACGGTGGCAAGTTCTCAAACTTAATTGTCAGATCTGATACTACACACCGAATAACAAACAATAATGATAATTATAAGCTCTCAGTGGGCTCTGGCACCTAGTAAGCACTGTGTAAAGTATAATAAATAATAAAAATGACAATAATAAGAACACGCTCTTGGAGGTAGGGACTGTGGTTTTAAAATGCTTGTCTTCTACAACATCAAAATAACACTTAGTGCCTAAAAGACTCCTGATGGTTACACAGCAAATGGCTGCAGAGGCAAATAAATAAATAAATGAAAAGATCGCCCTTGAAAATTCTGTTTTAAGAAACCATAGAAATAAACCAGGGACAGCTCTAAAGTCTTAGGGGCACATTAAAGATCAAATTCCGTTTCATCTCTGTGTTTCCTATAACTTGCAAAACCACCGACACAAGTGCTTTGATAGAGGTCTACTAAGTTAAAGGGGTCCTCGGGCATTTCAGATTGCACAATGTGCCACATTCAGTAAGCAGAATAGCGTTTTTGTCATTGTGAAACTTTTCTGTACTTTTATTATAATCTTTTGAGTCCTAAGTTAGGCTATGGGAACATTTATTATGATTATCTTTTGACTAATGGCTACAGAGCATATTATTCTAGAGAAATTACACTGTCATGACAACTATCCAACTAACAGAAGAAAACATCTTCTAATGAGGTCAACATGTCTCACTCTGTTTTGACTTATGAGGAAAAAAGGTGATAATAGTGAGACCTTGTTGGCATATCCACATGGAAAATAACCCATGCTTCTCAACAAGGCACAGCTTTACTGACTTGTATCAGTAGATACGTTTTAAAAACAGTCTCACTGCGATTCCTTCACACTGGCTAAGTTTTGCAGCTCTTATTGTTTGCCATTTGTTTGTGGGACTAGGAAGGTATTGTTGAGTTCCTAGTTTTAGTTACATTATGGTGAGACAAACCACAATGTAATAACAAGAATTCAATCACTACATGTAATCCATTTGCTGTAAAATTTAAACAAATATTTATTTTTACAAGTCCAACTTATTGTCCAACTTATAAGGTGATTATAGAAGCAACATACAACATACTAATTTAAAAATCATTTTTCTTATTTACACAAATATCATATGGGATTGTAGGGGTCATGACTAGATAAATGAGTTTCTTTTCTCTCAGATTTTAAATTACCTACAATTAACTTTTATAATAATTCTGAATACTAGACTATGAAGAAAGACATTAACTAACAAAGAAAAAATATACATGCAATATACACATTTTTTTTAACAGCTCTTTCAATAGCAAAACTTTCTTAGTCTTACTGTATGTCTGGTAGGACCACAAAGAATACTTCACCATTAAGAGTCTTACCTCGACTGTTACTGTCAGAAGACGTTTTACATCTCCTTTCCTTTTTATAATCAGAAATTAGTTGGGCGTTGCTATGTATAAAAGAGGTGAGAATATTACTGTTTTAATACTGACAGGAAAACATTTATCAAAACATGGAATTCTTAGAGTATTTCAGGTAATGTCTGAGCTAATATAAAAACTTGAATTATCCCATACGCTTCAATTTTGTAAGTTCTAAAGACAAACAAATAAAGAAACAAAAACTCATAGACACAGACAACAGTTCAGTAGTTGTCAGAGAGTAAGTGGAAGACGGGATAGTAGAAAAGGGTAAAGGGGGTCAAACATATGGTGACAGAAGGAGAACTGACTCTGGGTGGTCAACACACAATGTGATATATAGACAATATATTAAAGAATTGTACGTTTGAAACCTATGTAATTTTACCCCTATTGTCACCCTATGTCACCCCTATAAATTTAAGTTAAACCCCTATGTCACCCCTGTAAATTTAAGTTAAAAAAACCCATAGTAAGTTGCACAAAATGTTTCTTAAGCATGTGATTAAAGAAGACAAAAGAGCAAGGTGAACCAGTCATGCTGAGGGCACTACAGTTCAGTCAGTTAATTAGAATTAGCAGGGGCGAGAGCTGAGAACTCAGAAATCCTAGTTCTATAGCCCACAAGATCCGTTTTCGGGGAAGTCACCGCTGTTAGGCTCAGAGCTTTCCTCTACAAACCAAGCATCTCACTGCCTTATTTTACAGGTTGTCAGAGGATCAAATAGGTAATACAGCAAAATGGTAAGGCAATGGAATAAGTATTTTTGAGCTTTAGTTTTTGAAATTATTTTGGAATTCCAAATAAACCTAATGTGTGCTTTTCATAGGTTCTATTTAACATTCAAATGTTGCAGTTTACAGAAAATGTTTTTAATTTTGGTTATCAGCTACTCTCTTTATGGTTTGTAATTCAGTACATCTCAGCTATTATGTAATTTGTAATTAAATGCGTTTAGAAATATGTTACCTGAATAAGTCAGCTAACAAAACTGCCCCCTATTATTGTAGCTAATCACACCAGTGGCAGAAAAGTCACAGAAGTCAAAACCTGGCTTGGACTACTTCCGTCTCATGTCTACCTGCTGAAACTCTGACCTCTCAGATCTTTCTAACCTTCCTAGGCATCCCCAATTGACTTGGAAGACAGAACACATGCACCCTTATGAGGCGTGGAAGGTGTGTGGCCATTCTATCACCAAGTAACCTCCTTTAGATCCAGAGCTTTCTGTTTACTGGCTTCCGTGTCAGGCAAAACTTTAAATATTCTGAAACCTGAGGGAGAGTCAAGTCACTGGCCAGATTTTCATTATTTTGGAAAACAGATCACTGAGCCTCATCTTAACTAAGGAATCACAGGCAAGTTAGTGTCTACTACTCTGGGAAAGGCGCATGGGAACTTCCAGGACCTAAGGAAAGATACTCCATGGGATAGCAAGTGGCCTTGGGGTACAGATCTGGTAACAGGAGAAAGGAAAGTCTGATCTTTTCCTGCAGCATTACTGGCACCTCTCTGACAGCTCAGAAAGTTCCAACTAACATGTGCCGGCAGAAGACACAACAAGACACTCAAAAGGGTAAGTCATCATGGTGTTTGGGCTAAGATGTGGGCCCCGCATAGTTTTTCAGTGTTGGGGAAGGCTGTGTGTGGCTAAAGCTAGAAGTCCAGACTCCCGGGACAGGGAGCTGGTGCTCTGGAATAGGAGCTAAGGATGTAATCGAGCATCTGCACGTCAAGTTAAAAATATCGCCACTTTGAAGTCCAAGTGTGGAAAACCATGGACACAGAGGACTCGGGATCAGCAAGGGAACCTTGGAGCATAGGGAGTCATGACGACAGGACCGTTTCTATAGCAACCGTGCAGCAACACAATCGATGGAAACCAATGAATGACCAGAATGACCTTCCTTCCCTCTCCATCTAACTTGTGAAAGAGGATGGTCCCCCTTGGACTTAGGGAACACTCTGGCTTCTTGAAAAATTCAAGAGGGGAGCATAGCCAATAGCCTCCAGAAAATAGAGAATTTCCTGCTAAACTGTACATTTTACACCCCCAAATAACTAGTTGGAAAAGTCAGAGAAGAGACATTATTGGTACCTGACACACAGGGGTTATGCTTGGAATGAAACGGAGAACGTGGGGATCCCTAAAGATAAAGGTCTTCAAAGTTCTGGGATAAGGAATCTGTCCCTTTGCTACGTCTCACACGTCTGACTGTTTGTTTGTTTTCTGGCTGAGGATGTCTACTAACTCACTGACATTCCCCCCCTGCCTGACCTCAGTTAGGACGTCTCACCTGTTCCCTAAGCTGTTCCCTAAGAAGTAACAGTGAAAGTGTCTGGAAGCCCAGTTTGTTGATAACTAGCATTTCAATGTACACACTTACTCCGTCAAACCCTTAGATAAAGCATATTCTTCAGCGGTCCATCCAATGTCATCTTGAGCAAAGACATCTGCACCTGCCTGAAGCAGAAGCCGGAGTGTATTTGAGGACTTATTCTTTGCAGCAAGCATGAGGACTGTTCTGAAATAACGGAGAGACAACTTCACCCTTAGGAACTTAAATTACGTAAACAGCAACATTGAGAGACTTTACCAAGTTCAATATATTGCTTATCTGTAAAGAATTGACCATTTACATGCTTAAGTGTTCATCTTTGTAAATTATGTCCAAGGCTAAAATGAAGGGACATAAAAACAAAAAAAAAGCCTCTTGCCCCACTGGGTATTACCTAGAGGGTGCTAATTTAAAGTTCTCTAATAGCCAAGTAACTCTGCTGAGGTCACTTATCTGAAGTAGGTGAAGATTTCAATGAAGAATTTCCCGTTTCTTCCTTAGTCTTATATATGGTGCATCCAAAGTCAGCTAGAAGTCAAGTAAGTTAAAGCTACTTGGCAGGCTCAAAACAATAATATTAGTACTAATTCTAGTAAACATTGTCATCGTTGAGTTAACGGTGCTCATAAGCATGTGCTGGGCACTGAATCACATGCCAGGTCATGACACACGACCATACTTGAAGGAGATATTATTTCCCTCGTTTCCACATCGGGAAACATGTTTGGTGATGACAGTAATGTTCCCATGGTCACACACGTGACACATAGGAAAGCTGAGCATTGAAGCCAGTCCTGACTGAACTGAAAGCCCATCTCTTTTTTAATCACCCATCCATGACTTGTTTCATTAAAGAAGTTTATTCAGTTAATGTTGTCTTTCTCCCTTCTACCCATACCAATTAAAAATGATTTAAAAAAACCATCAAAATAGACTAGAAACGAAAAAGGATAAAAACTGAGGAATATCTGGTAGTAGTAATTCACAGTCACTTAGGGCAAACCCTATAACATCAGTATTCCTTGAAGAAAACAAATTAAAGCAGAGTCATCCAAACAACAAAATCAACTCCTATTTACGTTTAACGTGCATCTTTTAAGGAAACCTGAATACACAGTAGAGGTTAAAAAAAACTGTCAGAGAGACTAAATCCAATATTGTATCATAAACTAAGTTAGAGTCCATACTATACAAAACTAGTAAAGTTACTGTGAAAACCCTTTAGCTAATATAATACCATGTGACCAAAAACTGCAATGACAAATGACATCAGTCGATATCATAAATGAATATGAATCCTGCAGGATACGGTTCTTCCTGTTCACCAGGCAGAATAATTGCTTTTCTACCTAACTGACGATGTGCCGATATTTTTCACTTTGTAATTATAGGTTAATCCTCTTCTTATTTATTTAATCTTTCTGACTTGAGTAACTGTTACCGCTCTAAAACAGTTCTAAGTTAAAAAAAAAAAAAGAACAAACAAATGTACCTTTTCCACTTATCAACTGCATGTATGTTTGCATGTCTCTCGAGTAAAAATTCCACCATTTTCCAGCGGTCCTTATACGCAGCAAATAAAAGTGGTGTAAAATCAAACTGTAAAACAGAGAAAACAATTTATAGCTTAAAAAGCTAGATAGTTCTAAATTGAATTTGAAAACTCATAAAAGATCCTCTAAACTTGAACATACACTAGAGAAAGTAAATAAAAAGTAGCCCTCTGTGTTGTCGTCTGCTGCTCCTTCCCTTTAAAATATCCTCCTCCTTCCTCTCCAACCGATGGACTTCCACCTCATTCTCCAGAACTCCCTTCAAACACTGACGGTCCTGGTGCCAAGAACTTTGCTCCCATCACAATCTCTATCGCACTATACTGCAGTTATTTTATCGTTCCCCACCTGAACCCAGAGCTTTCTGAGGGCAGGGGCTATTCTTCATCCCTGTATCTCCAAGCTCGAAAACATAGGCGTAAATGCTTTAAGTCGTTTTATTGAATTGATAACCTAAATAATTATTTCTGGGGTAGAGTTTGTTACATTATATTCCAAAGAATATGTACTTTAGCAGAAATTAATTACTGTGCCCCACTAGGAATATTCCAGAAAGATCACCGGTATTTGAGAAATATAAAACTGTGCTTTATATGGCTATTACTAAAGAAGTGTTTCAGGTCGCTTAATCCCGATTTGACAATACTTTTCTGTGGCAAACATGAACATTTGAAGTATCATAGAATTTCAGGGATACAGTTTGGAGAGCTTTCCAACAGAAGTGAAGGTTTTCTGCAGTTTATACAAACTTGCTTGCTTCTCTTCTATCCATGTTCTCAGGATCCCAGATGTCAACTTCAGGCTCTCCTGCTCCAAAAGGGTCACTAAGGAAGTGGACTCTAAATTAAAAAGAGTTAGGCTTCAAATGACCTTTGATTGCTTATCACTAAATGGTCCATGGGTTTTCTCCCATTATAAGACGATGGGATTTTATCTTGGCTGTTGGTAAGCTCAATGTGAAATTTTATTCTCAGTTACAAGGATAATCTTGGGACCTCAATGCCTATCTACTTTTTGAAAAAATCTGTTTTTTATTCTGGTTCTATTTTAATTGCTACTTAAAATTATTTTATAGCTCAGGCAAAATATAACTCCGAAATAAAACATCATGGCTTATCAGTTAACGTTTTAATACTGATCTATATGGTTGATTTTTAGCATCATGAAAGTGACTAAATCACTTGCATTTTTAAGGAACCACGTTGAGGAGGATGATAGAATACTGCCTGGAATATGCATAACATCTACAACTATAACCATCATTGACCTCATAAGACTTAAAGACATTTCAATGGGTATGATTCTTTATAGGACGTATAATGATAAAGGAAGTTTTTTGTTTTTTGTTTTTTGTTTTTTTAAAAGAAAAACAACTTAGGAATTCTAGCTTGAAAAACTCACTCTCATTCTAAGGTGATTAATACAGAATACGTATAATAAATCAATATAGACTGTCTTGAAAATCTTGAAGTGTTTATCAAAATATTCTATAAAACAGGAATCGCACACTCCAGTGCTTACGGAGGCAAAGAAGGTGACCCAAGTAAGTGAAGAACCCAGGTGGGGACAGTAGCACACTAGGGAACACATGTCTCATATAAGAGGCGCAGCCTCGCCACAGGACACCCAACTGTAGTCAGGGCTCAAGGGGACCAGGCTTGATTCTTTCAGAGAAGCTTGACATCCTTATTTCTTCATGAGTCTCCAAAACTTTCGATGTTGACTCAACATATGGAGGTAAACTAAACATATCAAGGAGCCATAATTAGTCTATGGCCCACTTGGGATGTTTTATCTGCTGTTTCCAAACGTTTGTGTATAATGTGAATATTTGTATGTAAAATCTTTCTGTTTTTTAGTTATCATATGCTTCATTAAAAAACTGGGCCCCAACATGCAATAAAACTGTCATTTAGACTCATTACACCCACTTCAAGAATTTTTCCCATTCTTATTCAAACCATAATCTATTTGTATTCATTTTTCAGATTGTTAATCCAATGGACAATTACATTATAGGACTGCTGACACTAAATTATTGACACTTCCCATCTGTATTGCTACTAACTTCATGGGATTTCATGTTTAAACCTACCATCGTGATTATGCCACGGCTCTATGAATTTCACAGACATACTGAGAGAGTTTATCACACACTTTCGATCATTGCAGCATCATTTACGGTGGCCAAGGAATGGAGACAACCAAACTGTCCTTCAACAGATGACTGGATAAAAAAGATGTGGTATGCATACACAATGGCATACTACTCTGCCATAGAAAAAACAAAATGCTGCCCTTTGGGACAACACGGATGGACCATGACATTATTATGCTATGCAACACAAATCGGACAGAAAAAGTCGAGGACCATCCGACTTCACTCATGCGAGGGATATTAAACTGAAAGCAACAGACGAACAAGACAAGGAAACAAAAACTGATAGACACAGACAACAGTTCAGTGGTGACCAGAACGTAAGGGGGGGACGTCCCGGTGGATAGTAGAGAAGGGTAAGGGGGGGTCAAACATACAGTGAAGGCAGGAGAACTGACTCTGGATGGTGAGCACATACTATGACATACAGATGACGCATTATAGAAATGTACACTTGAAACCCATTTAAATACAATAACCATTGTCATCCCAATAAATTTAATTAAAAACAAAGAAAAGAAAACTGGAGATTTACAGAACAACAGGCAAAAAAAGTAGGTTCACAATTTCCTATTACTGCAGGAAAACCCCGCGTGCAGTAAGCATTTGTTGATCTAACAACCTGAGCACAAACAAACATGCAAAACTCTTAAAGGGCCCGATTCTATGCATTAGGAGACCACCCATCAGCAAGTTTCTAAAGATTCTCTGAGCACCAGTGAATGACTGATGGCTGAAAGGAAAAACGTGTTCTTCTTTAAGCCAGCAGGTACCACCAATGATATTTCCTTCCACTTCTCGAGCCCAGAGGTACAGACAGTTCAAAAGTCAGGCGAAGAGCGTTGGGAAGGAGAGAGCTGAAGGAGAATCACCTCTCAAACTCCACCTCTTCTAGAGATTTCTTAAGTATTTGAGATCTGCGAATTGATACATTGCACTAGTAGTTCTTAACCAAGAGTTGTATCAGAATCTCAGGGAGATATTTCTAAA
Organism: Rhinolophus hipposideros; assembly: GCF_964194185.1. Classification (NCBI taxonomy): domain Eukaryota; kingdom Metazoa; phylum Chordata; class Mammalia; order Chiroptera; family Rhinolophidae; genus Rhinolophus; species Rhinolophus hipposideros. The sequence goes on from NW_027669331.1 coordinate 508,082, forward strand.
CAACACATGTCCAGGCCTTATTAGCTTTCCATAGTCAAAACCTTCAGGAAGAGCCTAGCTTGTAAATGGTTGTAAATGGTTTCCAAGTTCCTAGGGTGACCGTGATTCGCCAGCAGAATTCTAGCCGAGAACTAGTCCGGGAAACGATCCCTTCGGTCTTTTCTCTCGCCTAAGTCACCAATTTCCTCTGACATTGAGGATTAGGCCAAATAAAAGCGGAAGAGACATGTCACTTATGAAAACCACACTTAATTTCCTGGGTAGAAGTGGAAACGGGATTAACAATTAAAATGCAACTTGATTTCATTATTGCTAAACCCCTTACTTCTCATGGGACAGTCTACATTTCACAGCAGAGTTTAGACTCTTCCCTAGGTGGCTCTTTCTGCCAGAACAGATGACATGTCACTTAATTGTCTGTCCTTCCCTCCTTTCCCACTTAATTGCCGCCTGTTCACTGCAATCTGGTGGATTCGGAGCCTTCCCAGATGTGGTCTCAGGGGAATTTAAAACTCACTAACTCTCTCTCCCACACTAAGGATTATTATCCCCCAAAACTGAAGAGGACCTTGACTAAGCACATAAACTGAAGGAAAACAAAAATAAAAAGCCTCTTTTTATTAATTAAAGTTATTGGGGTGACACTGGTTAGTAAAATTACGTTGGTTACAAGTGTCATTTCTATGATACAGCATCTGTATGTCGCATTGTGTGCTCACCACCAGAGTCAGTTCTCCTTCCACCACCATATGTTTGACCCCTTTTTCCTCATCTATCTCCCCTCCCCCCTTTACCCTCTGGCAAATATTGAACTGCTCTGCTGTCTGTGTCCATGAGGTTTTGAAAAACCTCTTCTTGTTATTTCCCTTCAATAGCCAAATTTCCAAATTGCCCTGCATATTTCTGATGGTTATTTCCTTTCCCTTTCCTTTTTCCCTCTTAGGCTTTAGCCAATGAGTACTAAATAGCTTTATATAAATCATTTGTTTATAAACAAACAATTTGTCAACAGAGGGAAGATTTCTATGATATTGTAAAATGCTTTTTTGTTTGTTTGAGTTTTAAGGTAAAGCCGATTTCAAAGGCAAATTTTGCTTTCCTGCATTGTTTTGCATTAATTGGAAAACAACTCGGATGTGAAAAAACACTTAAAAAAGGAAGTGTTGCCTGTAACAAGTTTTGTTTTCACACGTAATTTGTCGTAAGTGCATAAAAGAGAGCTGTGCCCTCTACTGCTACTTTAGAGGTATCATCACGTAAAGTAAAATTTTAGAAAATTAAGTTCCAACTGTTTGCATTCAGGGAACGCTTGAGCTTCCAAAAATGTAAAATTGACCCTTCCTCTGTCAACCAAGGGCATTCCTGCTGGGGTTGCAGTGGCGAGCGGTGATGTACGTCCAGGAACAAAAAGGGGTGAACGTGTCCCCATCACCTGCTCCCTCTGTACACCTAAAACCTGCCCAGCACCTCCACAAGGCTGAGCAGGAGCCCCACTCCGAGGTGGAGACCTCAAGGGGGGCCATGGCTGGCAGAGTGGCTAGGAACGCAGGTGGATGCCCTTGCTGGATGTCCAAACGTGACTGGCTTTCCTGCCCTAATCTTCAGAATCCCCAAGGCCTGGGGTGCTCAGGGCCAGTGTCCTGCTGCTTCCCCTCCCTACCTGCACACCCCCAGCTCCCTGGCGGGACCCAGGCTCTACTCCTCCTCCCACCCACCCCCAGGAACACCCATCTCCTAGGCCCTGCCCTGCAGCAGCCACCCCCACATACTTCCCTCCCCCGGGTTCTTCAGTCCTTGGTGTGAGTGAACCTGGCACCGACTCCCACGCAGTAACAGGACTCTTACAGGACAGAGCTGGGCTCTTTCTGTGGCCACCCCACTTCCCCTTCCTGACTTGGCTTTGGACTTGTTTCTATGGCGACAGGGCCCGGTGTACAGCATGCTGTATATATCGACTAGAAATAAAATGCTTGTGGCTGAAACACATGTATTACAAATATTGTGTAAATACAGTCTGTGGATCTATACCTCATTGGTTGCTTCCATGTCTGCCTGGTGTTGCAGCAGCAGTTCAGCTATCGCGGTGTTTTGCCCCATGGCCGCGTAGTGGAGAGCCGTGTTGCCACGGAAGTCCTTCACATATGGATCCGCTCCATGCTGTAGTAGGATTGTTGCACACCCCTCTTCCTGGCACTCCACAGCCTGTCAGGATACGTCATTAAATAAACGGTAAATTATGGGAATTCAAAGTAAGCATTCCACAAGTTTCCACAATTAGTTATAGTTGATTGAGATTATTTCATTTTTATTCTAAATAATTAAATAAAATCCATCTCCTGTTGACAGAGCTGGCTACCACATACCTTTATTAGAGCTGTCTTGTTTCTGTTGTCACCGAAATTCATCTGGCAGTTTTCCTCTGCTAGAAGAGTCACCACTTCCTCATGGCCAAAGGCGCTGGCCAAATGGAGAGCAGTCCTATGAGGGTGAGAGGACATTTAGGACATTACAGGGCACTGTCTCAAACATGCAGCTCTGCACGCAATTGTAAACATGACGCGCCACTCCAATGCCTTCAGAACCAACATGGAGTTTTCTTCTGCACAAAGTACAATCAATATTCACGAGCTCTTGTTACTCGCCACACTAAGGACAGAGCAGCCTATGTGACTACAGAGAGCATGCCCTGGGGAATCAGCTCAGCTCGGGTCTGATCCTAATTTAACTCGACCACTTATTAGCTGTCCCTTAGCCTTTATGTGCCTCCATTTCCTCATCAAAAAAATGGGGATAAAAACATTAGTTAACATCACAGGACACTGTTGTGGGCTTACATGGGAATCTATGCAAAGTGTTTACTTAGGTTCCTAGCACAAAACACACAGCTCAATAACTGTTTGGCAATATTATCAGAATCATTACCATCACTACTACTTTAAAAGACAACATTTCAATTAAGTAAAATGATATCATTCCACCTACTTTGCAGCTGTGTTTTAAGGATTAAGAAAGCACACTGTATTTCAGTGATTCTAAGATGCTTCTTTTCTCATATTTTAACACCTCTGACTCTGGAAGGCAATGTATAATTCAGAATGCCTTGAAAGTATAGTTGGAGCATTTAAATAATTTCTTACTGGTATTTACAAGAACGGGCATCCTACCACCCTGACGGGAAGTGAAATAATGGAAACACACCAGACCTTCCGCAGTTCTCATCATAAGTTGGCATCTAAATAAATGTTCATTCTTAAGAGCATCATGGGGAAAGAGGACTAACATCACCAAGAAATTCTTGTTTTGATTTTCAAGAAACCTGAAGCCAAAGGAGACTCAGCATTCAAGTGACTAGGGATGGCTCCTTTCATTGACTGTTTTGATTCATAGATTACATGAAAATCGGATGATTTCCAGTGATCGATACTCGTATTTAATACTATTGTACACTAGCTAAACAGCAAGTTTGGTCACTGTTCACAATGTCCTAACTGGAGAAATCCTTTTGTTTGAAACAAGGGAGGAAAAGCTTCAATGGAGATTAGGTACTAATACTTTCATTTACAATTTTTCATTTCGCTCCTACTGGGCAACATAAAGTTTTTAAGGATGAAGAGGGCCTGAGAGATAGATTCTGAGAGTCCCGAGTAGACTGTGTCTGCTCCGTAACAGTTATTCAGTGTATATCTGATGAATAAATGGATTGAAAGAAGGGATAACTCCCAGGCCCCCGCCGCCTCCGGCCCGTGCCCAGCGGCCCCCCAGGCCCGCTCACCTCTTCTGCCGGTCTCTGTCGTTCAGTCTCTCTGGATGGAGCGAGAGCAGCTTCTGCACTCCGGCCACGTCGCCCCTGGAGGCAGCTCTGTGGATTTTTTGGAGATCTTTGTCTCGGATGCAGTACCCGGACTCCGAGGTGACCCCACCTCCGGTCTCAGGCTGCCAGCCACCACCATCGCTCTGGGGTCTCCTTCGGAAACCCAAGCCGGACCTGACCTTCAGAATCCCTAAGCCAATGAACCTCCTCATGGCCAAGCCACGGGCTTCAGAACCTCCTCCGCACTTCTCACGCCTGTTTTCTCCGCGCCCAGCCAACAGTAGCCTCTAGAGCAGCCAACTCCAGTCGCCACAGTATCCCCGCAGGACAGCAAGGCGGTTTGGAATCTCTCCGCCCAGAACGGCCGTCGCCAAGCAACGGTGCACGGGGCAGAGGCCGAGGGCTGCGCATGCGCACAGAGCCCCGTGGCCAAGGTCAAGGGCACCCGGAGCCCACGTGCAAGGCCCAGGCGCCTCAAGCTTCAGAGGTGGCCTGTGGGCAGCGCTGAGTTCCATTCGGACCTCGGTGGGCGCTGGCCCAGGCTTCTGCTGGGTCGTCTGAGCAAAATGAAATAGGAAATTTCATTTCCTGAATTAAGAAAGCAGATATGTAACAGGCAGAGAACTTGGGGGAAGCAAAAACCATAAATGAGAGAAGAAAAAATACCTTTATGTACCCTAAAACTGAAATGTATTAATTTCGATTTATAAAACACAAAAGCATTTAAAAGCTTGATTTCCCAGAGAAAACTCTTGTATTTTTTTTGGGGGGGTGAAAATTGCTTTAATCAAGATATTTCACTGAATTATAAAAATATGATACTTTGTGTTTTTGATTTTTGGAGCCTAACCCCTTTTGTAGGAGCTCTTGTTTCGCATAACACGGCAGTTTTAGGGCCCTGGCAGCCGTGCCGCACGGGGGCCACCTGTGCACCACACGTCACAGGGGTGTGGCCTGCCTCTGAGGCCTCCGTGGCGCGGTTCTCCCGTGGGGATCCCGCTGACAGCGACAGCACCTCCGAGGGTGCCCTTCGCGGGCCTGTTACCTCCAATGACCGCGGAGCCATGTCCGTCCGCTCTGACCCAGGGCTCGCCCCCATCTGTCGGTCCAGAACGACCTACAGTAGAAAAAGGCAGAACGACAGGGGGGTGGAAAGGCGGACTTTTGAAAATCCACAAACAGTTGAAAGCAGACAATCGCAGCCATAGAAATGAACGAGAGCCGAGGCACTGAGACTGGAAAGGGCAGAGAAGGGGAAGGCGGACCCACAGAGGACTTCGGGGAGCCTCGGGACGCAGAGCGGCTGGCAGGCCGCGGGCGGAGGGCCACGCACCTGCGCCACCTGCGGGCGGCCGGGTCGCCGCGCGCGCCGGGGCTCCGGGCCCCGCCCCCGGGGCACAGCGGGACGCGGCCACCTGTCAGCGCACGGCGACTGGGCCCGGGCGGCCGGGGAGCAGCGCCGCCTGCAGCGGGGTGGCGGGGCCGAAGCGCACGGCGGAGAGGCAGCCGGTGAAGCCCCCGCGCCGGCTCGCAGCGTGTCCGGGTCCGCGCCGGGGGGGCTCTGCGGGCCAAGAAGAGGGCACACACGTGAGGCGGGGCCGCGGGCGGGGTCGCGGGCAGGGACCTCTCTGCGAAGCCTGGGCGCGGCCTTCCTCGGGAGACGCGACAGGGCCCCCTGTGGCCTCGGCCGAGGACCCGCGGGACGGCCTGCCCGCCGCCAACTGCACTTTCCCCAGCGGCGTTCACCGTGACAAACCAATGAAATCCCCCGCCACTTCCGTTTTCAAATGATCATTAAAGTGGGCAACCTAAATGAGCAAACTAAACAGAAACAGTCTCAGAGATATAGAGGAAAAACCGAGGGTTGCCAGATGCTGGGGGGTGGGGGTGGGGGAGAAGCCGAGGGGACCAGAAAGTGCAAATCAGTAGCCACAATATTGCCACGGGGATACATACGAAAGACACTTTGGGGAATGTAATCAACAATGCCGTGAAAACCCTGCAAGCGTCAGACGGGCACCCGTCCCATCAGACAGACCGCCTCACGGACGGTGTAGACGCCCGACCCCTGCAGTGTACACCCCAGGCTGAACAATACTGAATGTCAACCACAATTTAACACATATATAGCCACAGGATGTGGAGTACAGCATAGGGAATAGTCAGTGGTACTGTAACAGCTATGAACACTGCCACAGGGGTAGTACATTGGGGGCTTATCACTTTGTGAGGGAAACTCTTGTATTTTGAAACGTTTTATTTTCAACCTCAATATCTATCACCTTAGACCCAAAAATCTTCTTTAAAAATTGGAGTATACTTTGTACTTATCTGCTTTTTGAATAAGGCCTGTGAAACTAGAAATCTCTTTCTCTTTTCAGTATATATGTTAAGAAAGAAAGGAAATTTGCTGTTTTGCCTCAGGATTTCACCAATTTATTCAGTCTAGAATGGCCAGAAAAGATCCACATTTCCAATCCTTTCTTTAGTTGGTATTATATTCACTTGTCAATTTGTGACAACTGGACCAGTATTATTATAGCCGGTTTGATTTTCAAACACCTTTTTAAAAACCCACCTTAAATTTGTCACTTAAATCCTTCAGTTGTCTTTCCAAAGGTGAGTTTGCATTAAGTTAATCAGTTCATAACTAACCACACTACTGACTGTTCATTTTTTGGCAGTGTCAACACACTTGTCTGTACAATTATTTTGCCAATATTTGAGTATTTAATCATTTTTTGTCATTATAAAACTGAGTGGGAAATATAAAAATGAATTTACCAACACCCAGAAGCACAGATCATACAGACATAATACAATTATTAAACTTAGACATGATTAGGCATTCTGAGAAACATCCCGTACCCCCTTCTTAGTCCCCTTCCCTCCCGCAAGCCCTCTGCCAGCAGCCTTTCGTCCCGCCCCCAACGCCCAAGCCCAGGTCTGTCTGCAGGCGCAGGCCTGCCTAGGCCTTGGGCTGCTTTCTCCAGCCAAGGATGTCCTTGGCACCTCGGGACCCAGCACAGGGGACGACTATCGCTCTGCCTGCACCTGGGCCCCGAGACAGAGACTCGGGGTGTCGCCGGACACCGGACCAAGGGGAAGGCCACCCGCCCCACACCACCGGAAAGATCTGTCTCCGCTGGACAGCACCGCGACCCCTCCCCGCCCCCCTTTCGTCTCCCAGGAGTGACAGGCGCCCTCCCTTCCCGCCTGCCTCGGTGGCCCCGCCCCCAGCACCAAAAGAGCTGGACAAAACGGCGAAAATAGGGAGCGCACGTGCCCTCGGGTTCCAGGAGAGACCACCACAGGGAAAAGCAGGCAGGCGGGCATGCACACAACCCACACAAGGAGGGTGTCTGGGGACGCTCCTCTCCTCCCGCATGCCGGACCCCGGGCGGGGCTCGGAGCCCGGCTGCAATCCCCGGACCCTGGAGGCCTGCCCCGGGTTCCCACGGTGACTGCCAGCGTCCGGGCACTGCATCCGCAACGGATCCCAGCCCCGGGCACCACGGCACTCCTGTGGGGAAGCTGCAACTTCAACTCAGCCTCAGTGCGTCTGTCCCAGTCGGTGTCCCATCCTGTGCGTCCGTCCCCCCTCCTCCCCAATTCCCAACCCCTGTCTGTCTGTCTTCTGCCACCTCCAGGGAAGTGGTAGCGGCCCCGTGGAGCCACAGATGGCGCTAAGGGGCCTCGCTGCGGGCAAGGAGTAAAAGGAAGTCCACCCAGGCGACGTTTGCAGGAGGCTGGGAGAAGGCGGGAGGCGGGGCCCTGGCGGAGCAGGACAGCAGGGAGATGCTCCGGATGGGAGCAGCCCTGCAGCCTGGTTCGCACTCACCACACAGGGCGGTCCGCCGCTCTTGTGGTGCCGGGAGCCTGCTCCCAGCGTCTATGGCCACAGCGGCTTGAACGCGCCCGATCTCCTCTGATCTGGGAAGCGAAGCAGGGTCGGGCCTGGTTAGTACGTGGATGGGGTCCGCCCCGGAATACCGGGTGCCCTAGGCTTTGGCCCGCAACTCCTTTTGCGGCGGCCCCACCCCTCGTCCTTCGGGAGTGGCCCAGCGCGCCTAATAAACCCACGCCAGGGGTGGCGCTTGGGAGACTGGAGGGTTAGGGGGAGAGGAATGGGTGGCGCCACACAGCACTACAATCTCGCTGCATCGGCCCCAGGCCAGGCCCTTCGGCCCGGGCTCCCCCCCTCCTCGCACCCCCTTCTTAGTCCCCTTCCCTCCCGCAAGCCCTCTACAAGCAGACTTTCGTCCCGCCCCCAACGCCCAAGCCCCGGTCTGTCTGCAGGCGCAGGCCTGCCTAGGCCTTAGGCGGCTTTCTCCAGCCAAGGACGTCCTTGGCACCTCGGGACACAGCCCAGGGGAAGACTATCGGTCTGCCTGCACCTGGGTCCCGAGACAGAGACTCGGGGTGTCGCCGGACACCGGCCCAAGGGGAAGGCCACTCGCCCCACCCCACCGGAAAGATGTGTCTCCGCTGGGCAGCACCGCGACCCCTCCCCGCCCCCCTTTCATGTCCCAGGAGCACCAGGCGCCCTCCCTTCCCGCCTGCCTCGGTGGCCCCGCCCCCAGCACCAAAAGAGCTGGACAAAACGGCGGGAATAGGGAGCGCACGTGCCCTCGGGTTCCAGGAGAGACCACCACAGGGAAAAGCAGGCAGGCGGGCATGCACACAACCCACACAAGGAGGGTGCCTGTGGCTGCCCCTCTCCTCCCGCATGCGGGACCCCGTGCGGGCTCGGAGCCCGGCTGCAATCCCTGGACCATGGATGCCTGCCCCGGGGTCCCACGGTGACTGCCAGCGTCCGGGCACTGCATCCGCAACGGAGCCCAGCCCCGGGCACCATGGCACTCCTGTGGGGAAGCTGCCACTTCAACTCAGCCTCAGTGCGTCTGTCCCAGTCGGTGTCCCATCCTGTGCGTCCGTCCCCCCTCCTCCCCAACTCCCAACCCCTGACTGTCTGTCTTCTGCCACCTCCAGGGAAGTGGTAGAGGCCCCGTGGAGCCTCAGATGGCGCGAGGGGCCTCGCTGCGGGCAAGGAGTAAAAGGCAGTCCACCCAGGGGACGTTTGGAGGAGGCGGGGAGCAGGCGGGAGGCGGGGCCCTGGCTGAGCCGGCCAGCGGGGAGATGCTCCGGATGGGAGCAGCCCTGCAGCTTGGTTCGCGCTCACCACACAGGGCGGTCCGCCGCTCTTGTGGCGCCGGGAGCCTGCTCCCAGCATCTATGGCCACAGCGGCTTGAACGCGCCCGATCTCCTCTGATCTGGGAAGCAAAGCAGGGTCGGGCCTGGTTAGTATTTGGATGGGGTCCGCCCCGGAATACCGGGTGCCCTAGGCTTTGGCCAGCCACTCCTTTGGCGGCCGCCCTGTCCCTAGTCCTTAGGGAGTGGCCCAGCCCGCCTAATAAACCCACGCCAGGGGTGGCGCTTGGGAGGCTGGAGGGTTAGGGGGAGAGGAATGGGTGGCGCCACACAGCACTAAAATCTCGCTGCATTGGCCCCAGGCAAGCCCTTTCGTCCAGGCTCCCCCGCCCCCCCGCACCCCGTTCTTAGTCCCCTTCCCTCCCGCAAGCACTCTGCCAGCAGCCTTTCGTCCCGCCCCCAACGCCCAAGCCCCGGTCTGTCTGCAGGCGCAGGCCTGCCTAGGCCTTGGACGGCTTTCTCCAGCCAAGGACGTCCTTGTCACCTTGGGACACAGCCCAGGAGAAGACTATCGGTCTGCCTGCACCTGGGTCCCGAGACAGAGACTCGGGGTGTCGCCGGACACCGGACCAAGGGGAAGGCCACCCGCCCCACCCCACCGGAAAGATGTGTCTCCGCTGGACAGCACCGCGACCCCTCCCCGCCCCCCTTTCATCTCCCAGGAGGGCCAGGCGCCCTCCTTTCCTGCCTGCCTCGGTGGCCCTGCCCCCAGCACCAAAAGAGCTGGACAAACCGGCGAAAATAGGGAGCGCACGTGCCCTCGGGTTCCAGGAGAGAACACCACAGGGAAAAGCAGGCAGGCGGGCATGCACACAACCCACACAAGGAGGGTGTATGGGACTGCTCCTCTCCTCCCGCATTCGGGACCCCGGGACTCGGAGCCTGGCTGCAATCCGCGGACCCTGGAGGCCTGCCCCGGGGTCCCACAGTGACTGACAGCGCCCGGGCACTACCTCCTTAACGGAGCCCAGCCCCGGGCCCCACCGCACTCCGGTGGGGAAGCTGCCACTTCAACTCAGCCTCAGAGCGTCTGTCCCAGTTGGTGTCCCATCCTGTGCGTCCGTCCCCCCTCCTCCCCAACTCCCAACCCCTGTCTGTCTGTCTTCTGCCATCTCCAGGGAAGTGGTAGCGGCCCCGTGGAGCCACAGATGGCGCTAAGGGGCCTCGCTGCGGGCAAGGAGTAAAAGGACGTCCACCCAGGCGACTTTTGTAGGAGGTAGGGAGCAGGCGGGAGGCGGGGCCCTGGCGGAGCCGGCCAGCGGGGAGGTGCTCCCAATGGGAGCAGCCCTGCAGCCTGGTTCGCGCTCACCACACAGGGCGGTCCGCCGCTCTTGTGGCGCCGGGAGCCTACTCCCAGCGTCTATGGCCACAGCGGCTTGAACGCGCCCGATCTCCTCTGATCTGGCAAGCGAAGCAGGGTCGGGCCTGGTTAGTACCTGGATGGGGTCCGCCCCGGAATACCGGGTGCCCTAGGCTTTGGCCCGCAACTCCTTTTGCGGCGGCCCCACCCCTCGTCCTTCGGGAGTGGCCCAGCGCGCCTAATAAACCCACGCCAGGGGTGGCGCTTGGGAGACTGGAGGGTTAGGGGGAGAGGAATGGGTGGCGCCACACAGCACTACAATCTCGCTGCATCGGCCCCAGGCCAGGCCCTTCGGCCCGGGCTCCCCCCCTCCTCGCACCCCCTTCTTAGTCCCCTTCCCTCCCGCAAGCCCTCTGCAAGCAGACTTTCGTCCCGCCCCCAACGCCCAAGCCCCGGTCTGTCTGCAGGCGCAGGCCTGCCTAGGCCTTAGGCGGCTTTCTCCAGCCAAGGACGTCCTTGGCACCTCGGGACACAGCCCAGGGAAAGACTATCGGTCTGCCTGCACCTGGGTCCCGAGACAGAGACTCGGGGTGTCGCCGGACACCGGCCCAAGGGGAAGGCCACTCGCCCCACCCCACCGGAAAGATGTGTCTCCGCTGGGCAGCACCGCGACCCCTCCCCGCCCCCCTTTCATGTCCCAGGAGCACCAGGCGCCCTCCCTTCCCGCCTGCCTCGGTGGCCCCGCCCCCAGCACCAAAAGAGCTGGACAAAACGGCGGGAATAGGGAGCGCACGTGCCCTCGGGTTCCAGGAGAGACCACCACAGGGAAAAGCAGGCAGGCGGGCATGCACACAACCCACACAAGGAGGGTGCCTGTGGCTGCCCCTCTCCTCCCGCATGCGGGACCCCGTGCGGGCTCGGAGCCCGGCTGCAATCCGCGGACCCTGGAGGCCTGCCCCGGGATCCCACGGTGACTGACAGCGCCCTGGCACTGCATCCGCAACGGAGCCCAGCCCCGGGCCCCACCGCACTCCGGTGGGGAAGCTGCCACTTCAACTCAGCCTCAGTGCGTCTGTCCCAGTCGGTGTCCCATCCTGTGCGTCCGTCCCCCCTCCTCCCCAACTCCCAACCCCTGACTGTCTGTCTTCTGCCATCTCCAGGGAAGTGGTAGAGGCCCCGTGGAGCCTCAGATGGCGCGAAGGGGCCTCGCTGCGGGCAAGGAGTAAAAGGCAGTCCACCCAGGGGACGTTTGGAGGAGGCGGAGAGCAGGCGGGAGGCGGGGCCCTGGCTGAGCCGGCCAGCGGGGAGATGCTCCGGATGGGAGCAGCCCTGCAGCCTGGTTCGCGCTCACCATACAGGGCGGTCCGCCGCTCTTGTGGCGCCGGGAGCCTACTCCCAGCGTCTATGGCCACAGCGGCTTGAACGCGCCCGATCTCCTCTGATCTGGGAAGCGAAGCAGGGTCGGGCCTGGTTAGTACGTGGATGGAGTCCGCCCCGGAATCCCTGGTGCCCTAGGCTTTGGCCAGCCACTCCTTTTGCGACCGCCCTGTCCCTAGTCCTTAGCGAGTGGCCCAGCGCGCCTAATAAACCCACGCCAGGGGTGGCGCTTGGGAGGCTGGAGGGTTAGGGGGAGAGGAATGGGTGGCGCCACACAGCACTACAATCTCGCTGCATCGGCCCCAGGCCAGGCCCTTCGGCCCGGGCTCCCCCCCTCCTCGCACCCCCTTCTTAGTCCCCTTCCCTCCCGCAAGCCCTCTGCAAGCAGACTTTCGTCCCGCCCCCAACGCCCAAGCCCCGGTCTGTCTGCAGGCGCAGGCCTGCCTAGGCCTTAGGCGGCTTTCTCCAGCCAAGGACGTCCTTGGCACCTCGGGACACAGCCCAGGGAAAGACTATCGGTCTGCCTGCACCTGGGTCCCGAGACAGAGACTCGGGGTGTCGCCGGACACCGGCCCAAGGGGAAGGCCACTCGCCCCACCCCACCGGAAAGATGTGTCTCCGCTGGGCAGCACCGCGACCCCTCCCCGCCCCCCTTTCATGTCCCAGGAGCACCAGGCGCCCTCCCTTCCCGCCTGCCTCGGTGGCCCCGCCCCCAGCACCAAAAGAGCTGGACAAAACGGCGGGAATAGGGAGCGCACGTGCCCTCGGGTTCCAGGAGAGACCACCACAGGGAAAAGCAGGCAGGCGGGCATGCACACAACCCACACAAGGAGGGTGCCTGTGGCTGCCCCTCTCCTCCCGCATGCGGGACCCCGTGCGGGCTCGGAGCCCGGCTGCAATCCGCGGACCCTGGAGGCCTGCCCCGGGATCCCACGGTGACTGACAGCGCCCTGGCACTGCATCCGCAACGGAGCCCAGCCCCGGGCCCCACCGCACTCCGGTGGGGAAGCTGCCACTTCAACTCAGCCTCAGTGCGTCTGTCCCAGTCGGTGTCCCATCCTGTGCGTCCGTCCCCCCTCCTCCCCAACTCCCAACCCCTGACTGTCTGTCTTCTGCCATCTCCAGGGAAGTGGTAGAGGCCCCGTGGAGCCTCAGATGGCGCGAAGGGGCCTCGCTGCGGGCAAGGAGTAAAAGGCAGTCCACCCAGGGGACGTTTGGAGGAGGCGGAGAGCAGGCGGGAGGCGGGGCCCTGGCTGAGCCGGCCAGCGGGGAGATGCTCCGGATGGGAGCAGCCCTGCAGCCTGGTTCGCGCTCACCATACAGGGCGGTCCGCCGCTCTTGTGGCGCCGGGAGCCTACTCCCAGCGTCTATGGCCACAGCGGCTTGAACGCGCCCGATCTCCTCTGATCTGGGAAGCGAAGCAGGGTCGGGCCTGGTTAGTACGTGGATGAAGTCCGCCCCGGAATACCGGGTGCCCTAGGCTTTGGCCAGCCACTCCTTTGGCGGCCGCCCTGTCCCTAGTCCTTAGGGAGTGGCCCAGCGCGCCTAATAAACCCACGCCAGGGGTGGCGCTTAGGAGGCTGGAGGGTTAGGGGGAGAGGAATGGGTGGCGCCACACAGCAGTACAATCTCGCTGCATCGGCCCCACGCCAGGCCCTTCGGCCCGGGCTCCCCCCCTCCCCGCACCCCGTTCTTAGTCCCCTTCCCTCCCGCAAGCCCTCTGCCAGCAGCCTTTCGTCCCGCCCCCAACGCCCAAGCCCCGGTCTGTCTGCAGGCGCAGGCCTGCCTAGGCCTTAGGCGGCTTTCTCCAGCCAAGGACGTGCTTGGCACCTCGGGACCCAGCCCAGGGGACGACTATCGCTCTGCCTGCACCTGGGCCCCGAGACAGAGACTCGGGGTGTCGCCGGACACCGGACCAAGGGGAAGGCCACCCGCCCCACGCCACCGGAAAGATCTGTCTCCGCTGGACAGCACCGCGACCCCTCCCCGCCCCTCTTTCATCTCCCAGGAGCGCCAGGCGCCCTCCCTTCCCGCCTGCCTCGGTGGCCCCGCCCCCAGCACCAAAAGAGCTGGACAAAACGGCGAAAATAGGGAGCGCACGTGCCCTCGGGTTCCTGGAGAGACCGTCACAGGGAAAAGCAGGCAGGCGGGCATGCACATAACCCACACAAGGAGGGTGTCTGGGGACGCTCCTCTCCTCCCGCATGCGGGACCCCGGGCGGGGCTCGGAGCCCGGCTGCAATCCCCGGACCATGGATGCCTGCCCCGGGGTCCCACGGTGACTGCCAGCGTCCGGGCACTGCATCCGCAACGGAGCCCAGCCCCGGGCACCATGGCACTCCTGTGGGGAAGCTGCCACTTCAAGTCAGCCTCAGTGCCTCTGTCCCAGTCGGTGTCCCATCCTGTGCGTCCCTCCCCCCTCCTCCCCAACTCCCAACCCCTGTCTGTCTGTCTTCTGCCACCTCCAGGGAAGTGGTAGAGGCCCCGTGGAGTCTCGGATGGCGCGAAGGGGCCTCGCTGCGGGCAAGGAGGAAAAGGCAGTCCACCCAGGCGACGTTTGCAGGAGGCGGGGAGCAGGCGGGAGGCGGGGCCCTGGCGGAGCCGGCCAACGGGGAGATGCTCCGGACGGGAGAAGCCCGGCAGCCTGGTTCGCGCTCACCACGCAGGCCGGTCCGCTGCTCATTTTTTTTTATTTTATTTATTTATTTATTTTTTTATTAATTAATTTATTTATTAGTTTCAGGTGTACAAAACAAGGTAATACTTAGACGTTCATCATTTATATCCCTCATACTGTGAACACCCCACCCCCATCCACTATCCCTCCGACCTCATACGGAACCATCACATTATATATATAAAATTATTGTTGGCATTCATTAATGTTTAGCTTCTGGTGTACAATGCCATGATCAGGTATCCACTGTATCCCTGAGGTGGTCTCCCCAATAGGACGCATGTCCATCGGATACCCAACAAAATCTTTACAACAGTATAGAATACCTTCCCCAAATTAATTTTCAAAAAAACCCTGAGGCCATCTTGTGGTTACCAGCTGCTTCCAAATCCCTTCACCTTTCCCCTTATGGCCAACCCCCTCCCACACACCCATCTAACCACTCTCGGTTTTTTGTCTGCGTCCCCAAAACTGTCTCTGATTAGTTCATTCACATAGTCTTTTCTTAAGATTCCATATATAAGTGAGATCATATGGTACTTGTCTTTCTCTTTCTGACTTATTTCACTTAACATAATGCTCTCTAGATCCATCCATGTTGCTGCAAATGATAAGATTTCTTTCTTCTTCATGGCTGCGTAATACTCCATTGTATAAATGTACCACAGCTTCTTAATCCAGTCATCTACCGATGGGCATTTTGGTTGTTTCCATATCTTGGCTATTGTGTAAAGTGCTGCAATAAACATAGGAGTGCATACAGATTTTTGAATTGGAGTTTTGGATTTCTCCGGGTAGATGCCTAGGAGTGGAATTACTGGATCATAGGGGAGTTCCATTTTCAGATTCCTGAGATACCTCCATACTGTTTTCCATAGTGGCTGCACTAATCTGCAGTCCCACCAACAGTGCACTAGCGTTCCCTTTTCTCCACTTCCGCGCCAGCATTTGTTGTTTGTTGATTTATTGATAATAGCCATTTTGACTGGAGTGAGGTGGTATCTCATTGTGGGTTTTATTTGCATTTCTCTGCTGGTTAGTGAGGTTGAGCATTTCTTCATATGTCTTCTTGCCTTCTGTATGTCCTTTTTAGAGAAATGTCTCCCCAAGTCCTCTGCCCATTTTTTAATTGGGTGGTTTGTTTTTCTGGAGTTGAGTTGAGTAAGTTTTTTATAGATTTGTGATATTAATCCCTTATCAGATATATCATTGGCAAATATCTTTTCCCATACAGTAGGATCCCTTTTTGTTTTATTGATGGTTTCCTTTGCTGTGAAAAAACTTTTCAGTTTGATGTCATCACACATGTTTATTTTTTCTCTTACTTCGCTCGCGCGAGGGGATATATCAGTAAAAATCTTACTCCGGGTAATGTCCATGAAGTTTCTTCCCATATTTTCTTCTAGATAGTTTATGGTTGTGGCGCGGGGGCCTGCTCCCAGCGTCTGTGGCCACAGCACTTTGAACGCGCCCGATGTCCTCTGATCTGGGAAGCTAAGCAGGGTCGGGCCTGGTCAGTACTTGGATGGGGGACCGCCCGGGAATACCGGGTGCCCTCTGCTTCCGCCCGCCACTCCTTTTGCGGCCGCCCCGGCCCTCGTCTTTCGGGAGTGGCCCAGCCCGCCTAATAAACCCAGGCCAGGGGTGGCGCTGGGGGGGCTAGTGGGCAGGGGGAGAGGAATGGGTGGCGCCACAATCTCGCTGCCCCGGCCCCACGCCAGGCCCTTCGGCACGGGCTCCCCCCTCCCCCCCACCCCCTTCTTAGTCCCCTTCCCTCCCGCAAGCCGTCTGCCAGCAGCCGTTCGCCCCGCCCCCAAGGCCCAAGCCCCGATCTGCCTGCAGGCGCAGGCCTGCCTTGGCCTTGGGCGGCTTTCTCCAGCCAGGGACGTGCTGGTGCTTGACACCTCGGGACCCAGCCCAGGGCACGACCATCGCTCTGCCTGCCCCTGGGCCCCCAGACAGAGACTCCGTGTGTCGCCCGACACCGGACCAAGGGGAACGCCACCAGCCCCACCCCACCGGATAGCTCCGTCTCTGATGGCCGGCACCGCGACCCCACCCCGCCCCCCTTTCATCTCCCCGGAGCACCAGGTGCCCTCCGTTCCCGCAGAACTCGGTGGCCCCGCCCACAGCACCAAAAGAGCAGGGACAAAACGGCAGGAGTTGGGAGCACACGTGCCCTCCGGCTCCAGGAGAGACCAGCACAGGGGAAAAGCAGGCAGGCGGGCATGCACACAACCCACACGAGGAGGGTGCCTGGGGCCGCTCCTCTCCTCCCGCATGCGGGACCCCGGGCGGGGCTCAGAGCCCGGCGGCGATCCGCGGACCCTGGAGGCCTGCCCCGGGGTCCCACGGTGACTGCCAGCGCCCGGGCACTGCCTCCGTAACGGAGCCCAGCCCCGGGCACCACCGCACTCCTGTGGGGAAGCCGCCACTTCAACTCAGCCTCAGTGCCTCTGTCCCAGTCGGTGTCCCATCCTGTGCGTCAGTCCCCCCTCCTCCCCAACTCCCAACCCCTGTCTGTCTGTCTTCTGCCACCTCCAGGGAAGTGGTAGAGGCCCCGTGGAGTCTCGGATGGCGCGAAGGGGCCTCGCTGCGGGCAAGGAGGAAAAGGCAGTCCACCCAGGCTGCGTTTTGAGGAGGCTGGGAGCAGGCGGGAGGCGGGGTCCTGGCGGAGCCGGCCAGCGGGGAGGTGCTCCGGACGGGAGAAGCCCGGCAGCCTGGTTCGCGCTCACCACGCAGGCCGGTCCGCTGCTCATTATTTTTTTTATTTTATTTATTTATTTATTTTTTTATTAATTAATTTATTTAATCGTTTCAGGTGTACAAAACAAGGTAATACTTAGACGTTCATCATTTATATCCCTCATACTGTGAACACCCCACCCCCATCCACTATCCCTCCGACCTCATACGGAACCATCACATTATATATATAAAATTATTGTTGGCATTCATTAATGTTTAGCTTCTGGTGTACAATGCCATGATCAGGTATCCACTGTATCCCTGAGGTGGTCTCCCAAATAGGACGCATGTCCATCGGATACCCAACAAAATCTTTACAACATTATAGAATACCTTCCCCAAATTAATTTTCAAAAAAACCCTGAGGCCATCTTGTGGCTACCAGCTGCTTCCAAATCCCTTCACCTTTCCCCTTATGGCCAACCCCCTCCCACACACCCATCTAACCACTCTCGGTTTTTTGTCTGCGTCCCCAAAACTGTCTCTGATTAGTTCATTCACATAGTCTTTTCTTTAGATTCCATATATAAGTGAGATCATATGGTACTTGTCTTTCTCTTTCTGACTTATTTCACTTAACATAATGCTCTCTAGATCCATCCATGTTGCTGCAAATGATAAGATTTCTTTCTTCTTCATGGCTGCGTAATACTCCATTGTATAAATGTACCACAGCTTCTTAATGCAGTCATCTACCGATGGGCATTTTGGTTGTTTCCATATCTTGGCTATTGTGTAAAGTGCTGCAATAAACATAGGAGTGCATACAGATTTTTGAATTGGAGTTTTGGATTTCTCCGGGTAGATGCCTAGGAGTGGAATTACTGGATCATAGGGGAGTTCCATTTTCAGATTCCTGAGATACCTCCATACTGTTTTCCATAGTGGCTGCACTAATCTGCAGTCCCACCAACAGTGCACTAGCGTTCCCTTTTCTCCACATCCGCGCCAGCATTTGTTGTTTGTTGATTTATTGATAATAGCCATTTTGACTGGAGTGAGGTGGTATCTCATTGTGGTTTTTATTTGCATTTCTCTGATGGTTAGTGAGGTTGAGCATTTCTTCATATGTCTTCTTGCCTTCTGTATGTCCTTTTTAGAGAAATGTCTCCCCAAGTCCTCTGCCCATTTTTTAATTGGGTGGTTTGTTTTTTTGGAGTTGAGTTGAGTAAGTTATTTATAGATTTGTGATATTAATCCCTTATCAGATATATCATTGGCAAATATCTTTTCCCATACAGTAGGATCCCTTTTTGTTTTATTGATGGTTTCCTTTGCTGTGAAAAAACTTTTTAGTTTGATGTCATCACACATGTTTATTTTTTCTCTTACTTCGCTCGCGCGAGGGGATATATCAGTAAAAATCTTACTCCGGGTAATGTCCATGAAGTTTCTTCCCATATTTTCTTCTAGATAGTTTATGGTTGTGGCGCGGGGGCCTGCTCCCAGCGTCTGTGGCCACAGCACCTTGAACGCGCCCGATGTCCTCTGATCTGGGAAGCTAAGCAGGGTCGGGCCTGGTCAGTACTTGGATGGGGGACCGCCCGGGAATACCGGGTGCCCTCTGCTTCCGCCCGCCACTCCTTTTGCGGCCGCCCCGGCCCTCGTCTTTCGGGAGTGGCCCAGCCCGCCTAATAAACCCAGGCCAGGGGTGGCGCTGGGGGGGCTAGTGGGCAGGGGGAGAGGAATGGGTGGCGCCACACAGCACTACAATCTCGCTGCCCCGGCCCCACGCCAGGCCCTTCGGCCCGGGCTCCCCCCTCCCCCCCACCACCTTCTTAGTCCCCTTCCCTCCCGCAAGCCCTCTGCCAGCAGCCGTTCGCCCCGCCCCCAAGGCCCAAGCCCCGATCTGCCTGCAGGCGCAGGCCTGCCTCGGCCTTGGGCGGCTTTCTCCAGCCAGGGACGTGCTGGTGCTTGACACCTCGGGACCCAGCCCAGGGCACGACCATCGCTCTGCCTGCCCCTGGGCACCGACACAGAGACTCGGGGTGTCGCGCGACACCGGACCAAGGGGAAGGCCACCCGCCCCACCCCACCGAATAGCTGCCTCTCCGCTGGCCGGCACCGCGAGCCCTCCCCGCCCCCCTTTCATCTCTTAGGATAGCCTGGTGCCCTTCCTTCTCGCAGAGCTCGGTGGCCCCGCCCCCAGCCCCAAATGAGCCAGGACAAAATGGCAGGAGTAGAAAGCTCACCTGCCCTCGGGCTCCAGGAGAGACCAGCACAGGGGAAAAGCAGGCAGGCGGGCATGCACTCCACCCACACTAGGAGGGTGCCTGGGGCCGCTCCTCTCCTCCCGCATGCGGGACCCCAGGCGGGGCTCGGAGCCCGGCGGCAATTCGCGGACCCTGGAGGCCTGCCCCTAGGTCCCATGGTGACTACCAGCGCCGGGGCACTGCCTATATAACGGAGGCCAGCACCGTGCACCACCGCAGTCTGGTGTGGAGGCTGCCACTTCAACTCAGACCTGGTGCGTCTGTCCCAGTCGGTGTCCCATGCTGTGCGTCCGTCCCCCCTTTTCCCCAACTCCCAACCCCTGACTGTCTGTCTTCTGCCACCTCCAGGGAAGTGGTAGAGGCCCCCTGGAGTCTCGGATGGCGCGAAGGGGCTTCGCTGCGGGAAGGAGCCAAAGGCAGTCCACCCAGGCGGCGTTTTAAGGAGGCGGGGAGCAGGCGGGGGGCGGGGCCCTGGCGGAGCCGGCCAGCGGGGAGATGCTTTGGACCGGAGCAGCCCGGCAGCGTGGTTCGCGCTCACCATGCAGGGCGGTCCGCTGCTCTTGTGGCCCCGGGAGCCTGCTCCCAGCGTGTATGGCCACAGCAGCTTGAACTCGCCCTATCTCCTTTGATCTGGGAAGTTAAGCAGGGTCGGGCCTGGTCAGTACTTGGATGGGGGACCGCCCGGGAATACCGGGTGCCCTAGGCTTCGGCCCGCCACTCCTTTTGCGGCCGCCCCGCCCCTCGTCCTCCGGGAGTGGCGCAGCCCGCCTAATAAACCCACGCCAGGGATGGTGCTGTGCGGGCTGGAGGGCAGGGGGAGAGGGTTGGGTGAGCCACAGGGCACTACAATCTCGCTGTCCCGGCCCAACGCCAGGCCCTTCGGCCTGGGCTCCCCCTCACGCAACCCCCTTCTTAGTCCCCTTCCCTCCTGCAAGCCGTCTGCCAGCAGCCGTTCGCCCCGCCCCCAACGCCCAAACCCAGGTCTGCCTGCAGGCGCAAACCTGCCTAGGCCTTGGGCGGCTTTCTCCAGCCAAGGACGTGCTGGTCCTTGGGACGTCGGGACTGAGCCCAGGGGAAGATCATCGCTCTGGCTGCACCTGGGTCCCGACACAGAGACTCGGGGTGTCGCCGGACACCGGACCAAGGGGAAGGCCACCCGCCCCACCCCACCGGATAGCTCCGTCTGTGATGGCCGGCACCGCGACCCCTCCCCGCCCCCCTTTCATCTCCCAGGAGCGCAGGGCGCCCTCCTTTCCCGCCCGCCTCGGTGGCCCCACACCCAGCACCAAAAGAGCCAGGACCGAATGGCAGGAGTATGGAGCGCAGGTGCCCTCGGGCCCCAGGAGAGACCAGCACAGGGGAAAAGCAGGCAGGCGGGCATGCACACCACCCACACGAGGAGGGTGCCTGGGGCCGGTCCTCTCCTCCCGCATGCGGGACCCCAGGCGGGGCTCGGAGCCCGGCGGCGATCCGCGGACCCTGTAGGCCTGCCCCAGGGTCCCAGGGTGACTGCCAGCGCCGGGGCACTGCCTTTATAACGGAGGCCAGCACCGGGCACCACCGCAGTCTGGTGGGGAGGCAGCCACTTCTACTCAGACCTAGTGCGTCTGTACCAGTCGGTGTCCCATGCTGTGTGTCCGTCCTTCCTCCTCCCCAACTCCCAACCCTTGTTTGTCTGTCTTATTCCACCTCCAGGGAAGTGGTAGCGGCCCCATGTGCACTGAGTTGTGTGTGGGACACTGGCAGCAGTGCCTGGACCTTATTTACTATAATGAGAGGACGAGGCAGTGTTACTGCATATGGGGCCTGGGTCTGCAAACATCGCATCGCCCACTCCTCCCACTGCATGCCTCTATTGTAACGGTGAGATTCGGGGAATGAATAACACACTTAGACTTAGCTAGTTTGCAGTGTGACTCACCGCATAGCTCGCTATCTAGCCACCTGTAATTAAACCCAGTTATTGATCCACCTGATATTCAGTTATTTTCTCTTTGTTTCTCCCCTCAATGATTAACTGTTTGTTCCGTTTCTCAAGTAAACCCATACCTCGTGAACTAACATCCTAACCTGGGACAGAGCAATTTCGTAATCCCCAGGCACCTGGACACTGGAATCCAATTTACAACTTCTTGCACTTTTTTACTGGTGATGCATTCGAGTCCCAGGCCGCTATGGCTAACTCCTAGTTTGGAGTCCGGACATATCTTTGTCTTCAAACAGACCAGACCCCAGGAAGGATGTCAGACCTCAAACCAGCCTGACCGACTCCTCCTTTCCTACGTAAGAAAAAGCTAACCCAAAGTTAGGTGCAGCTGTCCACCCTCAGACACTGGACTCTGTGCCGGCGACTCCCCCTCACCCCCAACCCCCCGTGTTTCTCTCTTTCTTACCAGAGGCAGCCGTAATTGTTGGACACTGCCATGGGCATTCTCTCTCTGCCCTAACTATCATAAAAGCTTCCTTTGTAGAGTCTGTGAATGCTTTCACCTTTTGTAAATTCCACGCCACAACACCTATCTGTCCACAGGGCTAACTTTAGAAATATGTGTATTTTTACAACGTGTACATTCTCGGTTATCCTGTCTTATTTAGGTTGTACGTGTCATTACATCTGATATTCATGTAACTACAGTGCGATGAAAAAGATTTCCGTAACAATATCCCCTGAAAAAATTACCTTGCTGAGTGGAATGACTTATATCTCACATTAGTGGGCGTTCATTCAGTTTATAAGACCTTTCAAACAAGTACACGTTTACTAAAGTAAGGTGCATAAAGGCCCAACTAGCATAAAAATAAGGATAAAGTTGAAATCAATACACTAACCATGGACATGATCATTTATTACTATCAAGTATTATGAACTGTACGTAATTGCAGCTGTTGTACTTTTAGACGACTGGCATATGTGAATTCCCCATGCACGTAGGTTAAAATTCAATTTTATCTCATTAACCCGATTCTTAATTTGATGATTAGCTCAGCTAGAAGAAGTTGTTCTTCTGGACAGAGAGAACAGTGCCTCAGGGACAGACAGGACTATAGTTGATCACCAATTGTGAGCAAGTCTGCCTTCCTGCCTCACTGCCATCATCCAGAGTAAATCGCATGGTGGCCTACAGACTCCCTGGTAATGCCTGAAGATGAGAACACTAACGTAAATCCTCAGATGTGCTTCTCCTGAAACCAAGTCAACTGTAGTTCATATATTTTATAGCTTAACTTTTAGATGGGGGAAAAGTTAACATACTTTACAGGACCGTGCGTGATTGTCCCATTTTGGGGGTATCTGTTTGGCTTTCGAGGGTGTTGCCACAATTTTTTGCAAACTGTTCGAAAAAGGGACCCAGCAGATTACTTTGGCCTTGTAATGATAATTCCTTGAAGGTGGTGACTGTAGATAGGAAAAGTTTTGGTATGAAACAAAATGCTATCCCAAGTCACACCCTTTCATCAAGTGACTTGACTCAGAATACAGGTAGGGAAGTATTTAAAGATGAAACACAGTAAATGAACTCTGAACACTCAGAATCTTGGTTTAGGTCCTAAAGTATCTGATAATACATAGATAACAAAATATTGCCATTAAGTCCTTTTGCCATTTATTTCATTTGTATAGTAACCATACTGAAAAGAAATCTCCAACTATCGGATTGTAATTTATACAAATTACACTCACAAAACTAATATTTGTAGCGTTTAAATTCCGGTCATAGAGCACTTTTAAAAATGTCTTTCTGAGGGTGGCCTGTTAGCTCACTTGGTTAGAGCATGGTGCTGCTAACACCGAGGTTGCTGGTTAAATCCCCACATGGGCCACTGTGAGCTGCGCCCTCCTTACCAAAAAAAAAAAAAAGGAACAGAAAAAATAGAAAAAAAGCGTATTTCTGTGTTTCATAAATTAAAGCTGTAAATGACAATGATAAATTTAATGTGTATGTTAAAAAATAATCTACTGATTTAGACCGACGGGTTTATTTCTGGGTCCTCAATACAATTCCATTGATCTCTATGTATATCTCTATGCCAGTGTCACCATGTTTTCCTTACTGTGGCTTTGTACTAATTACGAATTACGTTTGGGAAGGGTGAGCCTCCAACCTGATTTTGTTTTTGAAGATCCTTATGGCTCTTTTCTTCCCTGGAAATTTGCTGTGAATATTAGGATCAGCTTGCACGTTTTTCCACAAAGGCCTTGGGGCCTTTTCACAGGAATGACACTGAATCCTTACATCGCATCTGTTCTGTTGCCATCTTAACAATTTCCATCACCATGAGATGGCCTCACGTTTATGTAGGTAGTTTCCTTTAATTTCTTTCAGCAAACAAAGACATTATGTTTTGTAATTTTCAGTGTGGAAGCCTTGCACTATTCCTAAGTATTTTATCAACGTTGATGTTATTTAAAATGGAATTGTGTTCTTAAATTCTTTTTTAGATTACTCCTTGCTAGCGTATACAAATAAAACAGATTCCTGTGTATTGATATTTTGTCATTCAACGTTGAATTACTTTACTAGTAATAATAATTTTTTTGTTGATTCTTTTGGAAGTTATGTATTTAAGATGTGACTTGTCATCTGTGAATAGACAGTTTCAGTTTTTCCTTTCACATAAAGAACATTACTACAACTCTATAAGGGACATAGATCTGTGTCTTCTGTTTTTGTGACCTACTTCTGATTTGACTGGTTAGGGGCTATTAGTGTCCTAACAGGGCTAGGGTTGGGGCTGAGGGGCAGTGTGGTGCTGAGTTAGGGGTTAAAGTGAAGATTGTGGGTTACAGTTTGGTTATGGTTTATGTGTAGTGTTTATGGCTACATGTATGTTATATGGTTTATGAGATTGATTATGGATTACATGTATGGTTTATGGCTATGTGTTTTTGGTTATAGTTTATAGTCACGGTTTATGGATATGGTTCATAGTTTGTGGTTTCTGGAGATAGTTTAGTATTACGTTGAGGGTTTAGGTTACGGTTTATGCTGTTGGTTATGGTTTATGGTTGTAAGGTTTTACGTTTATGTTAAGGTTTAGATTTAGGCTTAGGGCTAAGGGTTTAGTGTTTAGGTTTTACAGGTTAGGTGTTTGGTTTGGGGTTAGGGTTAGGGTTCAGTGATGTGGAATCTGTTGCTTTCCTGACCCAGCATCTGTTCTCTGGCCCCAGTCCAGCACCTCAGCTTCCAGGGAACTCAGTGGCTTCCAGTCCTACCTGACATATCAAAATCAAGACTTCCTGGGTGCAGGATATGAGGACACTGGGTAGGGATCGATCTCAGGGGAACTTCCAAACTGCTTTGTCCCCTTTCCTTCCCTGTCCCAGGAGAGGGAACTCCAGAGCAATGTGACGAGAATAAGTGGGAAGATGAGGTCCTGGATGGATCATTGCTTAGTATTTTCCTTATTTTAGGGTCCATTTTGTTCATGGAAATCACCCATTTCGACGCAATAGGTGTATCTTAACTTTAGTTTTACTTTCTCCTCTCTTTCCAGAATTGTTACAATCAACGTACACATGTTGATGCATGACGGTTCACTGAAGTCTGTATTTTATTCAGATTCCTGCTTTCAGGCCCAGTCTCAGTGCTGACACCTCTGTCTGTCAAAGCCCGCACCAGACAGGTTAGTGGTGACAGCTGGGGGTACCTGGTGAGTGAACTGGGGTGTTATGATAGGAAATGAGACCAGGAGAAGAACATGAGGCCTGATAAAGTCGCAACACTGTGCTGATGACAGAGACTTTCCTCTCCAGCCCCAGTGAAGCTGCTGGTGGTTGTAGGCACAGGAAGTGACGGGGTTAGACCCCACCTTAGTTAGAAAGATGGAGCTGGTCCCAGTGTGCAGGTTGCCCTGGACGAGGGAAGGACGGCAGCAGGGAGACCCGTGAGAAGAGCGGTGAGAGGCGCTCTGGCCTGAGCTGAGACAAGGGCCTTGAATTTGGAGATGAGCAGGGTTTGAAGACCAGGAAGGGGCTGTGGTGAGCGCTGCCCTGTGGACAAAGCTGGCACAGATGCCAGAGTCAGCACTCAGGGGACTGGCTGTGTGGACACCAACAGGAGAGCGCATTCTGCCACCAGGAGACTATCTGCTAATAGTCCTTCTATTTGCTCATAGATCCTTCCAGCCCATGGAGGTAGAGAAAGGACTGAGAAGGGAAGAGGGAGGGGGAGTGAGGGCCCATCTCTGTGGGGCAGGAGCTGACCTGCATCACCTCACTGATCTCACAGCCACCCTGAGAGGGAGCCGTTATCCCCACCTGACAGGTGAGGAGACTGACTTCCCATGTCTTTGTCTGAAGTCACACAGCTAGTGCTTGGAGGAGACAGAAGCCAGCTCTGCGCCTGTCTGAGGCTCACGCACCCCTCCATAGGGAAGGTGTCACCCCAGACTCCATTCTGAGCAGCCAGGAAGCTCTTGTCAGTTGTGACCTCAGAGGAAGGGAAGATGGGGAGAAGCTCCCTCATGTCAGATCCTTCCTTCCAGACAACCTCACAGCTAATAGCTCACCAATGGTCGACTACCTCCTAGCCATCAGCCTCATTCCGCAGATCCATGGGGAGTATGCACACTGCATTTTTCCCCGACCCCAAGACACTTCCTCGGTTTTTCTCACATTCCCTAAGCTCCAGGAAACTTGGTCCATCTCAAACACCTGAACCTGTCAGACGTTGACAAACTGGGAAAGAGCCTTGCCACCATCTTCTCACCACATCCACAGCAGCAATTGCTGGATCACCCTTCCTGCTTTCATTTGTCTCAGCTGCAAAAACTGCTGAACCCCCTGTCCTGCCACTCCACCCAGGCTCCGTGATATGGCACCTGATTTCCACTCCACCTCGTTTTGACTTTGTAACATCCTGCAGGAAAAACTCAGAGACTAACGAACTGTGATCTCTACCCTCTCCTCTTTTCCTCATTGCGTGAACCACACAACTCCAACCTCACTCCAGCCCCTTCTCTCTCCCTCCAAATCCTCTCCGTTATCTCTACCTTTCTCCTTATCTCTACTTGTCCATTTTAGAGCTCCTTTTCTTTGATTCCATCACCTGATTTTCAACCCAAGAAGACTTGAGTCCCATTATTGTCTTTATTATATGACTCTTCCCTCTCATAACACTTTGCCTACCATTACCCCTTATCTCTACCCGGCTCACAAGCTAATTCTTCATCTTCCACATATGCTTGCCTGCTCACCAATTGTACAGGGACTTACATCCTAGGTTTCCTTTCTCCAGATATTGGGATCACCCCCAATAGTCAATTTCTACCTCTCCCCACATATACTCTCATGCACCAAAGATGGTCGTTCTCCTAATCCACTTTTAGTGTCACTGAACATCTCTGTGGGAGTAACGAAAGGAACGTTACGCAGGGAGTAACGCAGGGCTAGGAGTCTCCTTACATGAATTTCAAACCCTGCCACAGGATCTCAGCCAGGCCCAGAATCACAGACACCACCTCAGGAACCAAGTGGCGATCCGAGTTTACAGCTAAGAGTGGCTCTTGATTTGTTCTCCTCATAGGGCCTTTAACTATTATCTTTTATGGTCCTAGCCTTTGGTCTTTGCCTCTTCCACCTTTTCACCCAATTCCTGCAGAGCCTACTCCAGGTGTGCACAAATGGAGCTGTCCATAAAATGCTTCACCTACAACAACATTACCAGCCCCTTCCACAATGTCTCCCTCCTCTCTCCACCTTCATTCAGCCTGAAGAAACTACAGACTAGAGACACGATGGCCTTTCTACATTTTAATAACAAACAAGTCTGGAAGGGTAGGTCTCTGAATGTTAGAGACCTTCATTTAATGTTAGGTCTCAGAGACCTTGACTTACAGACAGAGCCATGTTGGCTGACCTACACAAACAGAGCCATGCTTGTAACAACAAAAAATACCACAAAAGAGCTACTAGCTTGCTGTCATTCAACATTTCATGTTCAAACAATGCTATCCTGTCTGCACAGCCCCTATAAAAACCTCCTCATCCCCTCTTCAGGACTGGAAGTCTCCTTTAGACATGCAGTCCGGATTGTAGCCATCTTTTGCACAGCCAATATACTGTTGCTCTCTTACAATAAAGCTTCCTTAACTTGCCTGACTGTGTGCATTCCATTTCCAGCCAACCTATCAAAGAATACAAGTGATTCTCAAGTGACTTTTATATAAATCATGTTGTAATAACATTGGTTTGGAAAGTTTGGTTGAAATATGCTCTAGATTTGAGAGCTGAGGATTTTTCAATGTAAAGGAATATGCCCCGCAATGTTTGCCTTCAACTTAGAAAAGCAGTCTTTTCTTAGATAAGAGCTTATGAAATGAGCTATTTCACTGTCTGCCTCTATTGCTAAAAATCTTTCTTGGTGATTGAGCATTACATTTGGTAACCTATAATATGGAATGCATATGATTCTTTCCTATCTATATCTACGTATCTATGTACGTATGTATCTATCTATGTGTGTGTATCTGACATTTAAATAGATACCCACACATGCATGTGTATATACTCATAAACACACAAAAGAATGTAAAGAAAAACATATTCACACTTATTTGTCTTACCCATCATTTTATGGTTCTAACAGATTACTTGCTATATATTGCAAACAAAATATCTCCAAATATGTGGTAAAAGATCATAGGTTTACAATAAAGAACTAACTATACGTGTCTGTCTCAATCTTGCCCTTCCTGTACAAGTCCAACACATGCCCTCCATCAGTTTTTCTTTTTGAGTTCTTTGGGTGATTAATGTTTATTCTCCAAATACTGCTTCTGTATCTAAACGTTATTCTGCAATTGATGTTATATTTTAACTATTGCCTTCCTCATATGATAGATGAGGATGATCTCCCTTACATCCCCTATCTACTCTTTTGGGTAATTTATTGAATCACTATTCTGATTTGTCAACTATGCAAATTCAAACAAGATACGTACACCTGCATTTCCTATCCCACAAACCAGAGCCAAAATCTCTTGACTTCACATTTCGTTAAGATGAGGACACCTGTAAGGCTCAGGAGGAGGCTGACGGTCGGTAAGTACATGAGTTCTCTCCCTACCCAAGAAGGGTGCTAGAATTCCATTCCCTACTCTGTAGGTCCATTGCTGTGACTCCTCTGCCCCACAAAAAGGAAGTTCTGTCATGAAATTTAAATGAATTATCTGTCTTTCATGAATTTATTACATCTGTAATATTTTTCTAAGCTCTCAATAATTATATATTCTATTGAATCTGATTTTTATCTCTGGACCACATTTTCCAAAAATCTGATCTTTTACTGGTTTTCTTGGTACTTATACTAACTCATTTCAGTATTTCCTGGATTCCTTAGTGTCCTCAAATTCATACATTTTGACATACATTTATACATGTAAATAGCTTCTAATATTTTAATATTTTAGATTTAGAGAAGAGCTACAAAAATAGTACACAGTGCCCTTATTTCCATTAGCTAGAATTTCCTAATGTTAGCATGATCAAAATTAAGAAGTAAACATTTTACCAGAGGGTAAGGGGGGAGGGGAGTGGTAGATAAGGGTAAAAGGGATCAAATATATGGTGATGGAAGGTGAACACACAATGGAATTTATAGATGATGTAATACAGAATTGTACACCTGAAATCCATGTAACTTTACTAACAATTGTCACCCAAACAAACTTCAATTAAAAAAAAGAAATAAACATCGGTACAATACTATTTTCTAAACTCGAGACTTTATTTGGATTTCACCAGTTTCCCCTAAAGTGTTGTCTTTCTGTTTCAAGATCCAGTCCAATCCAATCTTTGATTGCCATAGTTCTCCTCTAATCTGTAATAGTTCCTCAGATTTTCCTTGACTTTCATGACTTTGACACATGTTAAGCGTAATTCTCAGCTATTTTATAGGAAGCTCCTCAATTTTGATTTTGTCTGATATATCCTTATAAGTACAATACAGTTATGGGTTTTTGAGATGACTATCAGAGAGGTGACACGCCCTTCTCAGTGCACAATTTCAGGGAGGGCATGATGTAAATCTGTATTATTACTGGTTATGTTAAACTTGGTCATTTTATTAATGTAATGTCTACCATGTTTTTTCATTGAGAAGTTCCTTTTTCCCCCTCGATAAATAATATTTAATGGAGATACTTTACGACTGAAAGATACTATTTTTCCTTAAATTTTTGACCTGCTGATTTTTTTGTTAAATCTTATCCAGATATCATATCCTTCAAGGCAGCATGCTGATCCTCTTAGTAATTCAAGTACTTCCCTGCCCCTCAACTAAGGATAGATTGTCTTGTTCTCTTCTCCAGCTGCAATCTCTTTTCACTAGTATTCTAAGAGCAAAGTGTTTGGTTCCCCTGCCCCACAGATCAAGGCTCCTATTCAAAAGAGGAGATAGAGAGAAAGTGTTCCAGTGGAGTTCAATGCTCCTTCTACAGCGGCGCTCTTCCCCATCACGTTTTTCACCAGGAGAAGCATTTCTTAGGATTCTCCAGCTCTTGTGTGAGTGCCTCCCAGGGTTCATGGAGAAAAAACCATGCGAAAGGATGCAGATTTCATTTCCCTGTGATTTGTTCCCAAGTTCTGATATCTCTCTCATTATTTTCAGGCTCACTCATATTATTTCACTTATATTCAAATATCTGATTGTACACATTTAAGAACAAAGAAACAAAAATATTTATTGCAAGCTCTATCTGTGGAGAAGGGGCTTGTGCATGACAGGCCCCACCTCAGAATGAGCATTTAAGACATAAGACAAAAATTCCTTCAGACCCTTTTTTTCCTTTACTTTGCCTTCCACAATATCAGAAATTAAGTTTTTACACTATAAGTTTTGCTCTATTCCACTCCTACTAAAAAAATCTTTTCATAGCCCTCTGTTGGTGAGGCGAGGCGAGGCGAGGCAAAAAAGCCATGACGTGACATCTCACTGTGATTTTCATTTTCATTTCTGTGATAATTAGTGATGCTGAGTATTTTTTCATATGTCTATTAGCCATCTGTATGTCCTTTTTGGAGAAATGCCTATTCAGGTCCTCCGCCCGTTTTTTAATTGGATTGTTTGTTTTTTTGTTGTTGAGTTGTATGAGTTCCTTACGTATTTTGGGTATTAGTCCCTTTTCAGAGGTGTTGTTTGCAAAAGTCTTCTCCCATTTGGTTGGTTGCCTCTTTATTTTGCCAATGGTTTCTTTTGCTGTGCAGAGGCTCTTTAGTTTGGCATAGTCCCATTCATTTATTTTAGCTTTTACTTCCCTTGCCTTTGGATTCAAATTCATAAAATGCTCTTTGAACCCAAGGTCCATAAGATTAGTACCTATGTTTTCTTCTATGAAGTTCATTGTGTCAGGTCTTATGCTTAAGTCTTTGATCCATTTTGAATTGATTTTGGTACATGGTGACAGATAGCAGTCCAGTTTCATTCTTTTGCACATGGCTATCCAGTTCTCCCAGCACCATTTATTGAAGAGGCTGTCTTTCCTCCATTGTATGTTTTTAGCTTCTTTGTCAAAAATTACCTGTCCATATTTATGTGGTTTTATTTCTGGGTTCTCAATTCTATTCCATTGGTCTATATGTCTGTTTTTCTGCCAATGCCATGCTGTTTTGATTATTGTAGCCCTGTAGTACAAGCTAAAGTCAGGGAGTGTGATACCTCCAGCATTGTTCTATTTTCTTAAGATTGCTTTGGCTATTCGGGGTCTTTTGGGGATCCAAACAAATCTGATGATTTTTTGTTCTATTTCTTTAAAAAATGCCATTGGGATTTTGATGGGGATTGCATTAAATCTGTATATTGCTTTAGGTAATATGGTCATTTTAACTATGTTGATTCTTCCAATCCATGAGCACGAAATGTCTTTCCATTTCTTTGTGTCTTCTTCAATTTCTTTCATAAATGTCTTATAATTTTCAGCATATAAATCCTTCACATCCTTGGTTAAGTTTATTCCTAGGTATTTTATTCTTTTTGCTGCAATTGCAAACAGAATTGTTTTTGTATTTCTTTTTCTGAGATTTCATTGTTAGTATATAGGAATGCAATGGACTTTTGTACGTTGTTTGTAGCCAGCAACTTTACTGTATTCGTTGATTGTTTCTAATGGCTTTTTGGTGGAGTCTTTAGGGTTTTCTATATATAGCATCATGTCATCTGCAAAGAGTGACAGTTTAACTTCTTCATTCCCAATTTGGATGCCTTTTATTTCTTTCTCTTGCCTGTTGGCTCTGGCAAGGACTTCCAACACTATGTTGAAAAGCAGAGGTGATAGGGGACAGCCCTGTCGTGTTCCTGAACGTAGAGCAAAGGGCTTCAGTTTTTCACCATTAATTATTAGATTAGCTGAGGGCTTGTCATAGATGGCCTTTATTACGTTAAGGTATTTTCCTTCTATACCTATTTTATTAAGTGTTTTAATCATAAATGGATGTTGTATCTTGTCAAATGCTTTTTCTGCATCAATTGATATAATCGTATGATTTGTGTCCTTTATTTTGTTTATGTGATGTATCATGTTGATGGATTTGCAGATGTTGAACCATCCTTGTGCCCCGGGGATGAACCCCACTTGGTCGTGATGAATAATCTTTTAAATGCATTGTTGTATTCAACTTGTTAGAATTTTGTTTAGGATTTTTGCATCAGTATTCATCAGAGATATTGGTCTGTAGTTTTCTTTCTTTGTGCTGTCCTTCCAGGTTTTGGCATCAGGGTAATGTTGGCCTCATAAAATGAGATAGGGAGTACTGTCTCTTCTTCAATCTTTTGGAAGAGTTTGAGTAGGATTGGTATTAGATCCTGTTTGAAGGTTTGGTAGAATTCACTAGTGAAGCCATCTGGTCCCGGAAGGTTTTAGATGACTGATTCAATTTCGTTACTGGTGATCGGTCTGTTTAGATTTCCCAGTTCTTCATGGTTCAGGCTTGGAAGGCTATATTTTTCTAAGAACTTGTCCATTTCTTGTAGGTTATTGAATTTGGTGGCATATACTCCTTCATAGTATTCTTGGATGATGCTTTGTATTTCTGTGGTGTCCATGATAACTTCTCCTATTTCATTTCTTTTTTTAAAAAAAAAAGACGAATTTTTTAAAAAAGTATTTTATTGGGGAAGGGGAACAGGACTTGATTGGGGAACAGTGTGTACTTGCAGGACTTTTTTCCAAGTCGAGTTGTTGTCCTTTCAATCTTTATTTGTGGAGGGTGCCATTCAGCTTCAAGTTGTTTTCCTTTCAGGGCCCTAGGCTTTGACCCGCCACTCCTTTTGCGGCCTCCCCGGCCCTTGTCCTTCGGGAGTGGCCCAGCCCACCTAATAAACCCACACCAGGGGTGGTGCTGTGGGGGCTGGAGGGCAGGGGGAGAGGAATTGGTGGCGCCACACAGCACTACAATCTCGCTGCCCCGACCCCACACGCAGCCCCTTAGGCCCGGGCTCCCCCCCCACGCACCCCCTTCTTAGTACCCTTCCCTTTCACAAGCCTTTGCCAGCAGCCGTTCGCCCCGCCCCCAAGGCCCAAACCCAGGTCTGCCTGCAGGCCCAGGCCTGCCTGGGCCTTGGGCGGCTTTCTCCAGCCAAGGACGTGCTGGTGCTTGACACCTCGGGACCCAGCCCAGGGGAAGACCATGGCTCTGCCTGCACCTGGGCCCCGAGACAGAGATTCCAGGTGTCCCCCGACACCGGACCAAGGGGAACGCCACCCGCCCCACCCCACCGGATAGGTCCATCTCTGATGGCCGGCACCGCGACCCCTCCCCGCCCCCCTTTCATCTCCCTGGAGCGCCGGGGGCCCTCTGTTCCCCCCTGCCTCGGTGGCCCCGCCCACAACACCAAAAGAGCCAGGACACAATGGCAGGAGTAGGGAGCACACCTGCCCTCGGGCTCCAGGAGAGACCACCACAGGGGAAAAGCAGGCAGGCGGGCATGCACACCACAAACACTAGGAGGGTGCCTGGAGGCGCTCCTCTCCTCCCGCTAGTGGGACCCCAGACTGGGCTCGGAGCCCTGCGGCAATCTGCGGACCCTGGAGGCCTGCCCCGGGGTCCCACGGTGACTGCCAGCGCCAGGGCACTGCCTCCATAACGGAGCCCAGCCCCGGGCACCACCGCACTCCGGTTGGGAAGCTGCCATTTCAACTCAACCTCAGTGCCTCTGTCCCAGTCGGTGTCCCATGCTGTGCGTCAGTCCCCCCTCCTCCCCAACTCCCAACCCTTGTTTGTCTGTCTTCTTCCACCTCCAGGGAAGTGGTAGAGGCCCCTTGGAGCCTCGGATGGCGCGAAGGGGCCTCGCTGCGGGCAAGGAGCCAAAGGCAGTCCACCCAGGCGGCGTTTTGAGGAGGCGGGAAGCAGGCGGGAGGTCGGGCCCTGGCGGAGCCGGCCAGCGGGGAGATGCTCCGGACACGAGCAGCCTGGTTCGCGCTCACCAGGCAGGACTGTCCCCTGCTCTTGTGGCGCTGTGGGCCTGCTCCCAGCGTCTATGGCCACAGCAGCTTGAACGCGCCTGATCTCCTTTGATCTGGGAATCTAAGCAGGGTCGTGCCTGGTTAGTACTTGGATGGGGGACCGCCCGGGAATACCGGGTGACCTAGGCTTCGGCCCGCCACTCCTTTTGCGGCCGCCCCAGCTTTTGTCCTTCGGGAGTGACCCAGCCAGCCTAATAAACCCAGGCCAGGGGTGGTGCTGTGGGGTCTGGAGGGCAGGGGGAGAGGAATGGGTGGCGCCACACGGCACTACAATCTCGGTGCCCCGGCCCCACGCAGGCCCTTAGGCCCGGGATCCCCCCCCACGGACCCCCTTCTTAGTCCCCTTTTCTCCCGCAAGCCTTCTGCCAGCAGCCGTTCGCCCCGCCCCCAATGCCCAAGCCCCGATCTGCCTGCTGGCGGAGACCTGCACGTGCCTTGGGCGGCTTTCTCCAGCCAAAAACGTGCTGGTGCATTGCACCTCGGGACCGAGCCCAGGGGACCACCATCAATCTGCCTGCACCTGGGCCCCGAGACAGAGACTCTGGGTGTCGCCCGACACCGGACGAAGGGGAAGGCCACCCGCCCCACCCCACCGGATAGCTCCGTCTCTGGTGGCCGACACCGCGACCCCTCCCTGCCCCCCTTTCATCTCCCAGGAGCGCCGGGCGCCCTCTGTTCCCGCCCGCCTCGGTGGCCCCGCCCACCTCACCAAAAGAGCAGGGACAAAAGGGCAGGAGTTGGGAGTGCACGTGCCCTCCGGCTCCAGGAGAGACCAGCACAGGGGAAAAGCAGGCAGGAGGGCATGCACACAACCCACACTAGGAGGGTGCCTGGGGCTGCTGCTCTCCTCCCGCATGCGGGACCCCGGGCGGGGCTCGGAGTTCGGCGGCAATCCTCGGACCCTGGAGGCCTGCCCCGGGGTCCCAGGGTGACTGCCAGCGCCCGGGCACTGCCTCCGTAACGGAGCCCAGCCCCGGGCACCACCGCACTCCGGTGGGGAAGCTGCCACTTCAACTCAGCCTCAGTGCCTCTGTCCCAGTCAGTGTCCCATCCTGTGCGTCAGTCTCCCTCATCCCCAACTACCAACCCCTGTCTGTCTGTCTTCTGCCACCTCCAGGGAAGTGGTAGAGGCCCCGTGGAGCCTCGGATGGCGCGAAGGGGCCTCGCTGCGGGCAAGGAGTAAAAGGCAGTCCACCAGGTGGCTTCTTGAGGAGGCGGGGAGCAGGCGGGAGGCGGGGCCCTGGCGGAGCCGGCCAGCGGGGAGATGCTCCGGACGGGAGGAGCCCGGCAGCCTGGTTCGCGCTCACCAAGCAGGCCGGTCCGCTGCTCTTGTGGCGCCGGGGGCCTGCTCCTAGCGTCTATGGCCACAGCAGCTTGAACGCGCCCGATCTCGTCTGATCTGGGAAGCTAAGCAGTGTCGAGCCTGGTCAGTACTTGGATGGGGGACCGCCCAGGAATACAGGGTGCCCTCAGCTTTGGCCCACCACTCCTTTTGCGGCCGCCCCGGCCCTCGTCCTTAGGGAGTGGCCCAGCCCGCCTAATAAACCCACACCAGGGGTGGTGCTGTGGGGGCTGGAGGGCAGGGGGAGAGGAATGGGTGGCGCCACACAGCACTACAATCTCGCTGCCCCGGCCCCACGCAGCTTGTCAATTGCTGCACAAACAATTAGCTGGGATTCTTTGAAAGATTCCTGTTGAATTTGTTGATTAGGTTGTGTAAGGCTTGAGGCGAGATAGTGAAGCTAAGAGAGTCAGGCAGGTTGAGAAAAGTGAGGGCTTTATTCTGCGCTCCCAGGCAAGGTTCAGCGGTCCGCAGATGGGGCTGGTGAAGTGGCTCCCAGGGCAGAGGAGGGAGGCAGATATGCGATTTGGGGGAGGGGGTTGGCTGAGTGAGGTGGCAGATGAGCAAGCCCGCACCCCCAGTGCAGATAGGGCCCCAGTGGCTGTGTCTGGAGTTGTTTATTGCACCAAGGTCTGCTGCCTCTTCTGGGAAATGCCAGGGGCCCCAGTTTCCATCATGCGAGGAGGGGTATGACTTGGCAGAGGGGTATGACTTTGCTCCCGGCCTCTTTGACCATGCCCTTATCTGACCTAATAGGTTGAGGAATATGGCCATGTTAACAGTGTTCAGACCAAAATCGTGGAATATTTTCCCAAGTAGGTTGTCTTTAATTTATTTCCATCAGTTTTGCAGTTTTTAGAGAATAAGTTTGGCTCTTATTTTGTTAAATATATTCCTAAGTATTCTATTATTTTTGATGCTGTTGCAAATTGAGTTGAAGTATACAGAAATGCAACTGGTTTTTATATATTGATCTTGAATCCTGCAAATCTGCTGACTTATACATGCAAATACAGCTGGGCCTTGGTCAGAGTTGTTTCCTTATAACTTGCATGAGTTGTGGCAGGAATGCACCTCTTGTTTATAGCAGTCAGCCTGTGGTAAAATTGGTTTCCTTATATGTGGTTTCACTTAAAGCGTAAAACTTACCCATGATGTTAAGTGAGGACTTACTGTAGTTCTTAAGTGGAATTCTCATAATGTCGTATACTACAGGTTATGTAATCTGTGAATAGAGAGCATTTTGCTTCTGTCTTTCCAATATGAATGGCTTTTATTTCCATGTCTTACCTAATTGCTCTGGATAAAATATTCAGTACAATATTGAATAGAACTGGCCACAGTTGTCATCCTTTCGAGTTCACTGTCTTAGGAAGAAAGCATCCAGGCTTTCACTCTTAAATATTATGCAAGTTATAGCTGTTCTATAGATGCTCTTTTCAGGTTTAGAGAATTATCTCACATGCTTAGTTGGTTGAGGTATTTTTGTTGTTGTTGTTGTTGATTGTTTTTGTTTTTTGTTTGTTTTGTTTTTCATGAAAAGGCATTGAATTTTGTTAAATGCTTTTACTGAAGTTGTAGCAATGATCATGATAGTGTTTTTTGTTTAATTAATATGATGTGTTACATTAAGTGATGTTTGAGTTTTAAATCAACTTTGTATTTCAGGGATATCTCACATGGTCATGGAATATGCTTTTTTTCTGTATTTTGCTGAATATGATTTGCTAGTATTTTGCTGAGGATTTTTACATCCACTTTCATAAGAAATATTAGCCTTTAGGTATATTTTCTTTTGATGTGTTTGGTTTGGAATCAGTGTAACACTGGTCTCATAAAATGAGTTGAGATACGTTCCCTCGTCTACCTTTTGGAATAGTTTGTGAAGAATTGGCATTAATTCTTTAACCTTTGGTAGAATTCAGTGAGAACTTCTGGGCATTTCTTTATGACTCATTTTTCGTTACCTATTCATATCTTTACTTAATCGGTTTATTTCTTCTTGAGTCAACTTTGTTAGTTTGTGTCTGTCTAGGAATTATTATTTCATCAAGTTATCTTATTTGTTGGTGTACAGTTTTTCATAGTATTCCTTTATTATCTTTTTATTTCTGTAAGGTAATGCCCCCTTTTTTGATTATGATTCTAGAATTGAGTCTTCTCTCTTTTTCTCTTGATCAATATAGCTAAATGTTTATCAATTTTGCTGACATTTTTATTGATTTTTCTCTATTATTTTTCTCTTCTCTCTTACACTAATTTCTGCCCTAATATATATTATTTCCTTCACAATTTCTTTAGGTTTAGTTTGTTCCTCTCTTTTCAGCATTTGAGGATGAAAGGTTAGATTATTGACTTGAGATATTTCTTTTTCTTAATATACATATTTTATAGCTGTATATTTTCCTCTAAGTACTGTTTTAGATGCATCAGAAAACTTTATTTATTTTGTCTTTATTTTTATTCATTTCAAAATATTTTTTATTTTTAGGATTTCCTTTGTGATTTATATTTTGACCGATTAGTATATATTAGTGTGTTGTTCTGCTGCTAGTTCTGCTTTTATTCCATATTGTCAGAAAACATAATTTGTGTTATTTCTTTTCTTTTAAATTTAATTTTTTTATGGCCTAGCACAATGTCTATCCTAGAGAATGTTCCTTGGGTACCTGAAATGAATGTCTAACCTGCTATTGATGTATTGTTATGGTTATTGGCTTATTTGCGTGTTCAGTACATGTTTGCATTACTTTCCTGAAGCCTATTTTTCCTCCCCCACTGTTAAGCCTCTATTGTTACTCCCCAAGGAGGTGCAGCTTTGCATGTAACTACAGTCACCATAGGATGACAATGGTTTTGGTCGTGAATTTTTGATCTCTGAACTCGAACCCGAACTCGAACTCAAACGCGGACAATCCGAACCTGTAGGAAACCGTGCTGAAGTTCTAGCAGGTGTTGCTTTGTGAAATGTTGAACCTTTGACTTCCTTGAGTGGTTTGTGCCCCCAGCAAGGCAAAACTTGCTACTCTGAGAACACAGAACCAGACAAGGTCAGGAAGTGTGGAGCTGGACAAAAAACAAGCCCTTGTGTATCCAAACATTGTAACTACTAGATTGCAGACAGTTCTGTTACTTTTTGATGCCCAGAGGATACAAGCTGCAAAAATAAACTTGGGCTGAGGCATTCTACTTAGAACTCCAGCAGTCTACTTAGAACTGCGGCAGTCTACTTAGAATTGCCTGCCCTCCCGATCCCATCTTTGTCTCTCTTCTTTTCTCTCAATCCTCACTCCCCACTTCAGGGACTGTTCCTCTCGTGGGCAGGCACCGACAAGTGGCGCCCGAACAGGGACCTGAATACTGGGGATAAAGTGAAGGACACCGCACGGAGCTGAGACGCGTCGCATAAGGTAAGGGGTGCGGTGAGACACCACGGTCAGGAGTAAAAAATCATGGGACAGGGTAGCAGCAGAATGTCTTTTACTCAAATGTTAAAAAGTGTGCTAAACGGACTGGACCCCCAGGATGAGGAGGGCCTAGATGGGGAGGGGCCAGTGAGGGTGGTAGACGGTGCAGTGACAAGACAGCAGAGTGGGACTGAGAAGATGGCAGAGGGGCCGGACGAGGCCCAAGGCCACCGTCCCGGGCGGGGCGAAGGTGGAGGAGACCAAGAGCCCGTCACTTCTCTGACGGGCCCTCCTGCCGCCACCCCGCATCCCTGGGACGAGCCGCGGGCCTCGCCTCCACTACGGCCACCGCCGAGGAGTGGGAGCCACAGTGCGAGCCTGTGAAGCGCGGGGATGCGATATCCAGCTCCGGGGCAGGGCTGCCCGAGCCTGCGGGCTGCGAGACGCTGGAGGCCAGAGGCCACGGCGCCGCGGGAGAAACCCGCGCAGCTGAGCGCCCGCGAGGACTCCCGGCAGGTGCACGCGTGGTTGTGGCAGTCTTATTGCGGCTACCTCACCTGGCACAGCGGCCTGGCCGCCTTCCCAGCTTACTGTGGCCCCGCAACAATGCTATGGGGCGCTGCCGCAGTTGGTCCCCCACCAGAGAAATCCATTCAGGAACTCTTCCCAGCAACCCCGGGCAGCGCAGGATTGGACCTCAGTAGCGCCGCCTACACAGTACTAACACCTGAGATGGGAATGCGAGCTATTCCTACAGGGGTCTTTGGGCCTCTGCCTCCACAGACTGTGGGACTCATCCTAGGAAGGAGTAGTATTACCATGAAAGGGATATTGGTTGCTCCGGGAGTTGTGGATATGGATTATACAGGAGAGATCAAGATTACGACACATTCGCCTGGAGGCACTTCAGTGATCGATAAGGGCCCACGCATAGCACAATCATTGTTAATTCCACATGTCAAACCGGGTAAAACAGCAGGCCATAAATCCCGAGGCGACGCGGGCCTTGGTTCATCAGATGCTTATTGGGTCCAGGCCATTCACCACCAGGCCAGAATTACCACTATCCATTAATGGCCGTTCCTTCATGGGCCTTTTAGACACGGGGGCCGATGTCTCTGTTTTAACTGCAGATCAGTGGCCTAGCCACTGGCCAAAGCAGCAAACACTAACCCAGTTACAAGGCATAGGACAATCTCAGTCACCACAACAGAGCAGTGATATATTGTTGTGGAAAGATCAAGAGGGACATGAAGGATCCTTTCAACCATACATAGTGGCAGGATTGCCTGTCAATCTATGGGGCAGAGATGTCATGAGTCAGATGGGAGGTTACCTGTACAGCCCTAATCAACAGGTCACTATGATGATGTTCGATCAGGGACTTCTGCCTAGAGATGGCTGAGGTCCTTCTGGACAAGGGAGAAAAGAGCCTATCTTTCCCTCGCCCTTACCACAAAGAGCTGGCTTGGGATATTTTTAACGGGGGTCACTACTCCTCCTGTACCCCATGCAGATGCTATCACTTGGAAAAGCGACACACCTGTTTGGGTAGAACAGTGGCCCCTATCATCAGAAAAGATACAGGCTGCAAGGTTGCTGGAACAGGAGCAACTCGATAAGGGACATACAGCACTTTCTAACTCTCCATGGAACTCTCCCATATTTGTAATTAAGAAAAAATCAGGTAAATGGAGGTTGTTACAAGATTTGAGAAAAATAAATGAGACTATGGAGCTCATGGGGGCTTTACAACCGGGATTGCCTAATCTTTCTGCTATACCCCAAAACACATATAAGATAATCCTGGCTTTAAAGGATTGTTTTTATACCATACCATTGTGCCCCAAGGATTGTAAAAGGTTTGCTTTAAGTAACTTACAAGAACCTATGAAGAGATATCAATGGCTGGTGCTGCCTCAAGGTATGGCTAATAGCCCTACTCTATGTCAAGAATGTGTGGCAGCAGCGTTAGAGTCTACCCCGTCTCCCCACATACAATCCTTAATCACACTCTTTGTTCTAAATTTTTTAAACCTGGATGCGCGTGGCAGATCTGCCGCAGATCGCTTCTGGCATCCTAACACTCAACAAGATTATGCCCAAGTGAGATGGCAGGATCCAGTTACTAACCAGTGGCATGGGCCAGACCCAGTCCTAATTTGGGGACGAGGGCATGTTTGTGTTTATTCACAGGACAATGGAGGTGCGCGGTGGCTGCCTGAGAGGTTGGTGCGGCTTGCTGATGAGCCTCTTCGAGATCCTGTTGGTTGCGCAGATGCCTCAGGGTGAGACATACTGGGCATATGTTCCTGACCCTCCCATGCTACACCCCACTGTGTGGAACGGGCCTGAAGTCATTGGTGGGACAAATGACACTAGGCTATTAGGACATCCATTTGCTCCTGCCGTCCTACAAGCTGTTGGATTCAATCATACCGGCTTAGGCATAGGACTCCTCATATGCTTCACAAAGACTGTCAACGTTACCGGATGTTTCCGTGTGGGCAGCCAGACAATTCACGGAGACAACCTAGGACAGAGTGTCACATTCCATCAGCCAGCAGGATGGAAAAACATCAGGGATAAAAACCCACCTCCACCACAAGCCCATGATCCTTGCAGTGAGGAGAACAGAAAAAATAGCAGATCCATCCTTTGGAGACAATGTTATAAAGAACCCGGGGAATATAGTGTCCCTGGGTTTAATCAAGCTGTTATAGATGGTCCGGAGGCCATGACACAGGTGCTGATGTCCAACATGGGACTAAGACTGGAGTGGTTGTGGGATTATGGTATACCTCCCGGCCCCAAAGACATATTTGGAAACTAGTGGGAGCAATGGATACAGTGACTATGAGTATGGACGAGGGACGAGGCAAGGTAGAAGGCAATACCACTGCTTTTGTCAAGGCTCCATATGTGCTTATGATTGGAAATTTTAACATCACCCATATTGACAGGGTCCAGTTTAATGTATCTTGTATACAGTGTAACCTAAGTAATAGCATCAATTGGTCAAATGACAAAAGTAGAGCTGTAGTTCTCCACCGACCCTCTTTCATTATGGTACCTGTTAACATTTCAGGTCCTTGGTACTCGGACCTCAGAGGAGAATTCCCCTCCTTTCTAGCTCTGTTCCATTTGCTACTGCCTTTTGTAATAATCTTTGTTGGTGTTCCTCTATTCATGTGGTTTACTCCGTTGCTCACAAAGGTAATACTCAAGGGCTTCATCGATCTCCAAACAAAGGTTCATGAGTTGAGATTATCTGCCCAGGTCCACCGTGTCGCTGACACCCGTGTATAAAGCCCCTACAATGGGTCGGCAGCCAAAGATGGGTAAGGATTTGGTAAGAATGTACATAACCTAAGACAGGAACCGTTCGCTAGAGGGATGGTCTCCTATGACGGGTAAATGGACATATCTGTACCAACCACCTAAGCCAGGCGCAACCCTTGTGTTAATTTTATATAAAAAAGGGGTACCTGTGGGAAACCGTGCTGAAGTGCTAGCAGGTGTTGTTTTGTGAAATGTTGAACCTTTGACTTCCTTGAGTGGTTTGTGCTCCCAGCAAGGCAAAACTTGCTACTCTGAGAACACAGAACCAGACTAGGTCAGGAAGTGTGGAGCTGGCCAAAAAACAGGCCCTTGCGTATTACCTTTATTGTAACTACTAGATTGCAGACAGTTCTGTTACTTTTTGATGCCCAGAGTATATAAGCTGCAAAAATAAACTTGGGCTGAGGCATTCTACTTAGAACTGCGGCAGTCTACTTAGAATTGCCTGCCCTCCCGATCCCATCTTTGTCTCTCTTCTTTTTTCTCAATCCTCACTCCCCACTTCAGGGACTGTTCGTCTCGTCGGCAGGCACCGACAGTTAGTGTAGCCACAGCAGTTATATTAGTGGCCAGTGGCTCACTGGTTACAGCTGACGGCCAACTAGCCACAGCTGACGGCCATCCAACCACAGTTGATGGCCATCTACTACCTGAGCCAGCACCCCTCCACGTGAGGCCGAGAGCCTGGAAACTGCTCTCTGGGGCTCTGTCGTGCGGGGTACCCTGCTCGCTGCGCCATTTGTCGTGCAGGGTCTCAGCTCCCGCTCCCCGCCCAAGAACGCAGGACACGGTAAGGCCAAAAAGGAACACCCACGGAGCCATAGATAGGGGAGTCAAACCAATATATTCTCGCTGGCGGCTGGGCTGGAGACACAGGAAGTAGGATCTACATAATCTGCCTAACAGCAGTCCGCGCTTGCCAGCCACCATCTTCTTGCTAGCCCCCATTCCTTTTTGCTAGCATAGCCACAGCCGTTATATTAGTGGCCAATGGCTTACGGGTTACAGCTGACGGCCAACTAGCCACAGCTGCTGGCATCTGATCACAGTTTATGGCCATTTACTACCCGAGCCAGCACCTTTCTATGTGAGGCCGAGAGCCTGGAAACTGTTTTTTGGGGTTTTGTCCCCACACTCCACCCCTACAGGTTCTCGCCTCACAATCTACGCGACAAGTGTCTTCCGCGAGGGTCCCTGTGCGAGGAGCCTGGAGGTGAATGCAATATCCTGGACACAGCCAGGCTCTCTGAGCACAGCCAGGGTTTCTCAGGGCACCACCAGTACTTCTGGGCACAGCCAGACTTCCTGGGCTTCTTAAGGTACCACCAGTCTCCCCGGGCACAGCCAGGGTTTCTCAGGGCACCACCCCAGTACTTCTGGGCACAGCCAGACATCCTGGGCTTCTTAGGGTACCACCTGTTTCCCCGGGCACAGCCAGCTTTTCTCAGGGCACTGCCACTCTCTCTGGGCACAGCCAGACTTCCTGGACACAGCCAGGGCTCACAGGGCACTGCCACTCTCTCTGGGCACAGCCAGACTTCCTGGACTCAGCCAGGGCCTCTCAGGACACTGCCACTCTCTGGACACAGCCAGACTTCCTGGACACAGCCAGACTTCCTGGACACAGCCAGGGCCTCAGGGCACTGCCACTCTCTCTGGGC
The DNA here is from genome assembly GCF_964194185.1 of Rhinolophus hipposideros. Classification (NCBI taxonomy): domain Eukaryota; kingdom Metazoa; phylum Chordata; class Mammalia; order Chiroptera; family Rhinolophidae; genus Rhinolophus; species Rhinolophus hipposideros. The sequence continues at coordinate 551,632 of NW_027669331.1, forward strand.
ACAGCCAGACTTCCTGGACACAGCCAGGGCTCTCAGGGCACTGCCACTCTCTCTCTGGGCCTATCGGGGTACCGTGCTGGAACAACAGTGGCTCACATCAAGGTGCTTACATATTATCAATGGTGGCCAGTCAAGACACAAAAGCAAACATCCGCCAGTCCCACTACATGATGGTATGTTCCCAAACAGTCAAGCGTCCATTAAATCAGGGATAGAAGGCAATTCCTCATAGTCCATAGTCATTCGCCAGGGCTGTCCTGGGGGTGAGGGATGATCTTGACCTCACCCTCATCTCACAATGAGGACTCAGCAAGCGTTTCCTCCTGGGACAAGTCCCGCATCCAGGCTGCGTCAGCAAGCAGTTCCCAGCCCACAGGGCCGCAACAACCTTCGCTTTCTCCGCTTTCTCCGGCCTCTGCTGGTTGGGGAACCATCCACATCTTCCCACCGCTCCACGGAAATCGAGCTCTCCGGCAGCTGCTCCTCCTGGTCTTCCTCAGACTGAGCTTTCATACGCACAAACTGCTCCACTGCCCTTCGGAGAGCTTTGGCCAGCACCGTATCCTGCCGACTACGCCATGTGTCACGCGGTGGACCCTGCTCGCTGCGCCATTTGTCGTGCAGGGTCTCAGCTCCCGCTCCCCGCCCAAGAACGCAGGACACGGTAAGGCCAAAAAGGAACACCCACGGAGCCATAGATAGGGGAGTCAAACCAATATATTCTCGCTGGCGGCTGGGCTGGAGACACAGGAAGTAGGATCTACATAATCTGCCTAACAGCAGTCCGCGCTTGCCAGCCACCATCTTCTTGCTAGCCCCCATTCCTTTTTGCTAGCATAGCCACAGCCGTTATATTAGTGGCCAATGGCTTACGGGTTACAGCTGACGGCCAACTAGCCACAGCTGCTGGCATCTGATCACAGTTTATGGCCATTTACTACCCGAGCCAGCACCTTTTCTATGTGAGGCCGAGAGCCTGGAAACTGTTTTTTGGGGTTTTGTCCCCACAGGCTCTGTCCCCACAACATATGATACAAAAATATTTTCCTGTAATAAGGATTTCACATGCCATATATTTTGGGATACAATTAACATGTTGTTTAAACAGCCCAGTAAATACACTTGTACTATTTATATTTTAGAGCTTATACTTTTTTTTCAAATCGTAGACGATTTCTAGTTTTATATTCTCAAGTAGATTATCAATAGGTGATAGAGGAACTTTTCGATTGAATTTAGATTCAAATTCAGCAGGAGCTGGAAAGAAAAAGACAGAATTATGTTCTTTAAAATACAACTAAGTATAAGTGTTAAGAAGAATGAGAAAACCTCTAGATGAGGCCACAGCTCACAACAGGAGATCATATTCAATACAGTTTGCCCACGGCTGCACACTGACTTGACTGCTATTGTGGCCAAGTATCAGAGCTTCTGGTTGTCTCATCCTTCATTCATTTATAAACAAGGTCGTACGACAAGCACTGAAGTTACAAGACGAAGATGACACGGTCCAGCCCTGACCCATCATCTACTATAAGCTGAAGGAACAGATGAACAGGCAATTTCCATTCAGAGGCCCCTATACCATACAAATGCACAACAGGACGCGAGTGGGACCCACAAAAGGGACATCCCAGTATTGATTGTCTGCTCTCTGGTGGAGGTGACATGGATGTTGATGCCTGAAGGACAAGGACAGAGGATGCCAGAGAGAGGGAAGACGCAGATGCGAAGACTAGTGTGGGGGAGAACACTACGGAACGAGAAGTAGTCTGGTTTAGCTAGATGCTAGAGCAAAGGGGCAAACGAGGGTTGGTAGCAAGATATAGGCTGAGATGTTTGGTGAGAACTACATTGATTTGGGTGTTTTCATTCCATGCAAAGCAATGTGGAGTTTCTCCTGAGGGTACATGGTAAACTAATGACAAAGTAAATGACTGGAGATTTAAATGTCACCCATCAGGTGACAGCTACAGTGTTTCCTCCAAAAATAAGACTAACCAGAAATTAAGCCCTAATGCGTCTTTTGGAGCTATAATTAATATAAGACCTGGTCTTATTTTCGGGGAAATATGGTAGCTTGGCCCTTCTAGGAGGTACCGTATTTCCCCAAAAATAAGACCGGGACTTATATTCATTTTTGCTCCCAAAGACACATTAGGTATTATTTTCCGGTTAGGTCTTATTTTCGGGGAAACACCATATATGAACAGTAATTGCTTAAGTATCACTAGATAAGTCTTGTTATTGGGCCTCATTACACTGGCAAAAACATAAAAGTTGATGAAGCCCCGTTTTCAACGTGCAGGTGGAAAGTTCCATAGGGATGGCAGAAGAAAGGAAGGGGACAGGCCATAAATAAAAAGAGATACATAGACTCTTGAGATATTACTCATATGACCTTGTCTTCACTATGAATGTTTATGCTTTCACCTTTTTTATTTGCTAAGGCCAAGAAAATATTTAATGTAGTATCTATTATCAGAACATGGAAAGGGATGCCATTTAATATTTACATTTTATTCCAGAAATCAATGATATCTAACTTGAATTAATACATTTTGGCAACATACCGTCTTTGTATAGTTCTTTAGTTTTTTTTTCCTGGTACTCCAGCAGCGACTGAAATAAATCAAATCTTATTATAGCATTTAAGGTAAACAAGAGACTTTACTGTAGAAATGATATATCTTATGAAATGTGCTCTTTAAATAATGCCTTTAGAGAATAGACTTAACGTATGATTTATATAAATACAAAAAAGTTTAAAAATGAATAACATAAATTACTGCTTATTTTGATTGTACATAATAGAGACCATCTATATGAGATGCTATTTAGATTAATCTGACCAACAGTGCAATTGATATTGGTCTACCTAAGATACATAATTTCAAAAGAGTGACGTTTGATTTGATTGGTACAATGAAGTTTAAACAAGTCAAGTCATATTTTACACTGAATGCATTACTTTGCAATTTTTAGAAAAATTGTCCTTTATAAATGTTTCTTGTTCTTTGTTTTTACTTTAATGGACTTTTCCTTAAAATGAGCTTTCCATTCTTGCACTTCTAGAAAAGTAATCTTAAGGTGTATTCTAGGCTCTTCATTTTTCAGCATAGAACCTTAAAGACATAAAATGATGAAAGTGGTACTCTGCCGTCATGTGAAAATTCTACTGACAGAAACAATAACCAAAACGATTTTGCAGTCTATGACTGAAACATTACCGTATTCGTATGCACAGAAAGATTTCCGAAAAGCTGCTTGAATAAAGTAAGACCTAGAGCCAGTTTTCAAATTTACTTTCTCATTTATGACTTTGTAGAGTTAGAAACAAAAAATAATATATAATTTTTAAATGTGACTTTGTTCCTTAGAGATCAGGTCCAATTTTTGAAACACTAAAATAGCTGTAGTTATAGTCTATTTAATTATGAAATGTGTGGGAGTATTTCAAACTATATTACAAGTGTCCCAGTCTAGAGTGGTCTTACTGAAACCTTTCTTCTGAAAGCTATCCTCTCACAAAATGTCCAAAGTAGTGCTTAAAATAATATCCAGAAATTAATAGACACTATGGTGACAACAATGTGACAGCCAATCCTTGTACAAATTTAGGGGGAATGTGGGAAACCGTGCTAAAGTGCTAGCAGGTATTGTTTTGTGAAATGTTGAACCTTTGACTTCCTTGAGTGGTCTGTGCTCCCAGCAAGGCAGAAGTTCCTACTCTGAGAACACAGAACCAGACAAGGTCAGGAAGTGTGGAGCTGGCCAAAAAACAGGCCCTTGTGTATTACCTTTATTGTAACTACTAGATGGCAGACAGTTCTGTTACTTTTTGATGCCCAGAGTATATAAGCTGCAAAAATAAACTTGGGCTGAGGCATTCTACTTAGATCTGAGGCGTTCTACTTAGAACTGCGGCAGTCTACTTAGAATTGCCTGCCCTCCTGATCCCATCTTTGTCTCTCTTCTATTTTTTCTCAATCCTCACTCCCCACTTCAGGGACTGTTCTTCTCATCGGCAGGCACCGACAGGGGAAGACAAATTTGTTTTCCAATATTTGCATAACACTTTTTTTTGTGAATGGCTTGATAGAAAGGGCTTATAACGTGAATAATGTGACAACAACATCACCAGACAGGCCGTGTAAAATCAATAACTAAATACCATAGAAAGGGAGAGGACTTTCATGAAACAGTTTTAAGTTATTGTTAATCAACAATATAAAATGTAAATCACATTTTTACACGACTTGAATTAAGGAACTACCAATGTAGCGTTATTATTATTTTCCCCCAAAACAGCTCTTTTCTTAAATATTTACTTCAGCACTTTCTGTCGTGTTTCCCCGAAAATAAGATGTAGCTGGACCATCAGCTCTAATGCGACTTTTGGAGCAAAAATTAATATAAGACCCGGTCTTATTTTAACATAATATAAGAATGGGTCTTATGTAATATAAAATAATATCAGACCAGGTCTTATACTAATTTTTGCTCCAAAAGACACATTAGAGATGATGGTCCAGCTATGTCTTATTTTCGGGGAAACACGGTATGTTTATTTCTAGGTGAGGAGTGTGTTCAGATGGTGGAAGTAGCTTGAAGTCCAACATTAATAAGGACAACATATCTGCAGTCTTATTATACTTTTCCATTTATCAAATATATAGAAAGGTGAGAAAATTATACACAAAAAAATGTATCAGCAAACTTTAATTCAAAGGATTTCAACTAGAAGGATTTTCTCATTACTGGCAGTTCTCACTAGACTACGTCTCGGAGAAAGCTCAGGTTCCACTGGGGACACCCACGGGATAGCACAGCTTAGAGTCTGCATCCCTCCTTTAGCTAGGTAGCTCTACACGTCTCTGCTTTGGTTTGTTTTGTGTTAATTGGGGACTACTGAGGAACAGTTTGCTTTTCCCGGATGTCAAATTGTTCTTTTTTTCAATCTAGTTGTGGATGGTGCATCTCACTGGCCAATGTGGGACTTGAACCGGTTACCTTGGTGTTATGGGCACCTCGCTCCAACCACTGAGCCAACAGGCTCCCCACCAGCAGCCCAATTCCAAGCTCAACCCATTGCTTCTCACGGGTCTATGTGGGAATCGAACTGTCAACCTTGGTGTTATGAGCATAGTGCTCCAACCACTGGGCCAACCGGCTGCCCACCATGGTTCATCTCCAAGTTCAAGCCATTGTTTTCAATCTAGCGGCGGAGGGCGCAGTTCACTGGCTCATGTGGGAATCGAACCCACAACCTTGTTGTTAAGAACTTGCACTCTAACCAACTGAGGCATCTGGCCACCCTTGGTCTCTGTTTTTATATACCGTGTTTCCCCGAAAATAAGACCTAGCTAGACAATCAGCTCTAATGCATTTTGGAACAAAAATTAATTAAGACCCGGTCTTATTTTACTATGATATAAGACCGCGTATGATATATGATATGATGTGACGTGACGTGACCGGATCTTACATTGATTTTTGTTCCAAAAGACACATTAGAGCTGATTGTCCGGCTAGGTCTTATTTTTGGGTAAACAGAGTCATTAAACAAAAAAAATTTTCTCAAAGAACGGTACTATTCTTTGATAAAAAGAATATTTTTCAGGTCTGAAAGTCACTGATTTAGTGAAAGTCCCTAATTTTGCATAAGAGGCAACCAAGACTCACAGAGATTATATAGGTCACCTGAGGTCACCAAACCAAGGAGCTGCGGGCCAGGAATGGGATAAGTCTCCCTATTAAGGCTAGCCTGCTATGCCAGCTACTACCTCATATTCCGGAAAATTCCATCAATTTCTGAGTACAACTCAAAGAAAATGAATATGCAAAACTTTGTCATGTAGCTCAATAATGTTAAAGCATGAGAAACAAAATAGTAGCTTTCTAACTCAAGTATTATCTTTAAAGTCATAATTAAAAATAAAGACAGATTAATATCACAAGTCCTATTAACAGTAGTCAAACACACTCAATTTATAAAGCATAAACATTTCTAAACACAGAAAAGGGAACTTGAAGGAGAAAATCATGAGTTAAAGAAAGCAAACTCAAGTTGAGGAAATTCTTCCTTAAAATGACTTGTCTTTTCCTCAGAATCAAATTTGGCTGACCAATATAAACCAACACAGGTAATATTCATGGTGGGGGTTAAGTATAGCGAAATGGGAAAAACAAAACAGATTTCTCTTTACCATCTAGTGCACTTATGTCCAACCTCACATCATCACAATTACATCATCAGTCTTTCCAGTGTTCCCTAGTGATTTGGGACACTTATCTCTGGATCTTGACAGAGTGGGGCTTTTCCATCTCTTATTCAGCCTTGCATGATTGGGCAACCCAACGCCTCACAAGGGAACAACGTTGGCCTTGGAATGAGGGCATTGACTTTAACATAAACAATTTTCCAATTTATGAGGAAATACTGAAAACTAAACACCTCTTTCCTACCAAAAAATAATTAAAGGAAAAATGTCCACAAGCATATTCTCTCTCATTGCTTCTGCCTTTACACTCTTTCATCTTCTGATTTCTGTGGTGAAACCACTGAGAACATTTTAATTGTGCATCATGCTTAAGAATTTACAGAAGCGTTAGCCATTCACTTTCTTTTTATACCCAGTCCTTCCTCCAGGTTCACCTCTTTGAAGGACTTGGACTCCATTTAGCCGAAGGGCTGTCCGAAAATCCTTGGCTTTGTTCTCCTATGATTTATTAAGGGGAAGCTAAATGAAAACACAAGGTTGGAGCCCCATTTAGCACAGGCCTGTGCTATGTTTCTCTGCATTAAGAAGGCCACAGTTGTTAGATGGGTGGGGGGGAGGGGGTTGGAGATGGGGGGAAGTTTGAAGGGATTGGGGGGCGGTTGGTGACCACAGGATGGCCTCAGGGTCTTTTGAGAATTACTTTGGGGAATTTACTCAATAGTGTTTGGGGATTTTGTTGGGTGTCCGATGGACATGTTTCCTGTTTGGGAGACCACCTCAGGGATGCGGTGGATGCTTGGTCATGGCATTGTACACCAGAGACTGGACATTAATGAATGCCAACTATGATTTTATGTGTATAATGTGATGGCTCGGTGTGAGGTCGGGGTGGTGGTGGATGGGGGGAAGGGGGTTCACGTTGTGAGGGAAGTAAAAATAAAATAAAACTAAAAAAAAAATAAAAGGAGGCCACAAAACACCATCAAAACCACAAACCACCCTGCATTGATCAAAATGGATATTCTTTGGAATGATGTAAACATCATGTCAAGAGAGACAACCCCTTTCTATCTCCACGATATCTACAACTCATCGGGCATCTACAGCCCAAGAAAGGATGTTCTGCTCAACACACTACGATTCCTTAAAAGACCACGCATCTGTAAAAGGGAAGGAGGGTGCACTGGATGTGAAAGGGAGGCAGGATGGAGGAAAGCACAGGGACAGCCCACAGCTGCAGTTCCAGGGGGACAAGGCTGAGCCTGAAGCCCCAGCAAAGGCAGTGGCGGTGGAGGGGACGGGGTACAGCTCCCACATCACTGCCCAGGGGAGGCTAAGTGGGGCAGCAGCAGCATCCCCCCACCCCTCTCCAGATGCAGCAGTGCTGGCACCACCAGGGACCAGTAGCAGCAGCAGAAACAATTCTCCAGTCTCACGACCACACACAGTGCTACCAGTAGACATAGGGAACCAGGTAGTAGCTCAGCGGGCTCAAGAACAGGCTCCCCTCAACCACCCACTTCCGCCACCTGCGTGGTGGTGGTGACCAGAGACCCTGGAGACCTGGATGCAGTTGCAACACCCATCTCCCTGGTCACCCAGGCTTGGACTCCCACACCCACAGCTAAGCCCCCGCCCTTGGAACCCCCATACTCAAGGAGCACCTGTGGGAGAAAACAGAAACTACACTCTTGTACCATCTACTGAAAACAAAAGAAAGACCCCTAATTTTATACCTGTTTAATTGTTCAAATCGAAATGTACCTACATAAGAAAGTATTCACTACTTCAAATGTGCCTGTAGAGGAACAAGCCACTCAGCAGCATGAAGAAGCAAGGTGACATGGTTAACACTGAGAGAAGATGACACTTCTCCAGAAACCAAGTCAAAGTTACGGAAGATTGTGATCTCTGTGACCGAGATTTCAAAACAGCAGTCATGCTCTCTGCTCATCACACAGAACAGCTAAGAGACTTGTAGGAGGATGACTTGAAGGTGGGCAAACTGGGCGAGCAGGGGAAGTGGGAAGGGAGACGTGGCCCGCATCCATGGCTGCGGAGATGCAGGTGGTGCCAGGACAGAACAGAGACCACAGGAGCCAGGAGGTGGGCTCTTTCCCTGTGTCCCACAGCTCATCTCCCTGCCCAGAGAGCAGCATATCCAGAGTTTGAGGCAGTCACCTCAGCTGAGACCTCCAGCTGGGCCCTAGGTAGGACAAAGGAAGTAAACACCATACCTGGGCCCCTCCCCCGACTCTCCCAATCCTACCCCCACCCTTCCAGAGACTCACGCTGGCCTCTGATCTGAGGAGTAGTGTCAGATTACAGAGGACCCATAGTGCTCAGGATCTGGGAGGACCCGGTTTGTAGCTACTGCGACCCAGGGAAGAAGCTGGGAAGTGTGTGACACTGCTGGGCTGAGAGAGAGAAGACTCCTCCATCCCCAGTCCCCACCTTCTCTGACCTGCCCAGGGCAGGGCAATTACAACTGTGGAGACATGCCCAGGGGTTAGCAGTAGGCAGCAGTCGCAGCTCTGGGCTTTCAGCAGCTCAGAAATCTCCCACCACACACGCACACATGCACGCACGCACACACACACGGAAGAAGTGACCTAAGACTCAGGAGACCTGGGCACAGGGCTGGTTGTGTTATTCTCAGTGCGCATATGTGCAGGCAAGAGCAGAAACTGCACTGACTTTGTAGAAACTACCATCCAGACCCGATAGCCCCACTCATCTACATCTGCCGTCCCAGGGTCACTCTGGGCACCAGGTGACCGGCTCTGCCTGAACAATACACAGAGGACTCTCTGGTACAGCAGAGGACGGCCTGGAGATTACTTGGTGGGCTTAAGCCAAGACTGGCGCTGCGTTTTTTGTTTTGTTTTGTTTTTGTATCTTTGATATTTTGCCTGTGTTGAGTGTGGGTTACTGGTTGTTTTCACACGTGAGTGTATTTGGTTTTGACTTTGTTGTTGCTGTTGTGCTTGGTGATTGGCTTTGTTCTGAAATTCCCCTACACCAGGGCCCAGCCCAAGAGTCACAAGATTCAACACCTCCTGACACCAACTCCAGACCCAACCAGAGTATTATTGGGTTTGACCTACAAGTGACACACCCAGAGGGAATTCTCCACAGGCACAAGAGCCCATAGAGGCCAAGTCTAATCGGAGTGGTCCACCCTCACGCAGCAGATCATCCACCGAGGGCAGAGCTAAGTCTCACAACTAGGCAGCCTAGGATCAACCCCACCTACTGACCAGCCAAAAGCAATGGAAGTTCAACTTTACACAGCACAATATACACAACACCAGGGTCACCTTTGGAGCACACGCACAGGAGAATAGGGAAGTGGTGCAAGTCAGATATAAAGGACACACACTACATAAGATAACCCAGCAAAGACCGAGAATCCTAGGGGATCTACCTAATACATCGAAGCAAACATGGAGAGTCAACCAGAATGGGGAAACAAAGAAACATGTCCCAAATAAAAGAACAGAAGAAACCTCCAGAATTGGAACCAAATGAAATAGAGGTAACCAATCTATCAGAGACAGAGTTCAGAACACTGACGAAAAGAATGTTTAAAGAGCTTAGTGACACCATAAAGAAGGATAGAGAAATCATAATGAACAACCAGTTAGAACTAAAGAATACAACAAGTGAAATAAAGCACACGCTTGAAGGAATTACCAGTGGGTTAGATGAGTCAGAGAATCGAATCAGCGACTCAGAAGACAAGTTAACAGTGAACACACAAGCGGAACAAAAATAAATCCACGCCTATATGGCCATTTAATCTACGACAATGGAAGCAAGAATTTACGGTGAGGAAAAGACAGTCTTTTCAATAAATGGTGCTGGGAAACCTGGACAGACACATGCAAAAAGATGAAGCTGGACCACCTCCTTACACCATATACAAGAATAAATTGAAAATGGGTCAAAAACTTAAATGTAACATCTGATACCATAAAACTCCTAGAAGACAATATAGGAAGCAACTTTACATATATTACCCGGAGTAAGATTTTTACTGATACATCCCCTCGGGCAAGGGAAGTAACAGAAAAAATAAACACATGGGATTACATCAAACTAAACATTTTTTTCACAGTAAAGGAAACCATCATTACAACAAAAAAGGGTCCTACTGAATGGGAGAAGATATCTGCCATTGACATATCCAAACTTTATTAAAAAACTCACTCAACTCAGCTCCGAAAAACAATCAACCCAATTAAAAAATGGGCAGAGGACATGAGGAGACATTTTTCTAAAGAGGACATACAGATGGCAAACAGACATATGAAGAAATGCTCAACCTCACTAACCATCAGAGAAATGCAAATAAAAACCACAATGAGATACCACCTCACCCCAGTCAAAATGGTTATCGTCAACAGATCAACAAACAACAAGCGCTGGCGCGGATGTGGAGAAAAGGGAACGCTAGTGCACTGTTGGTGGGATTGCAGATTGGTGCAGCCACTATGGAAAACAGTATGGAGGTATCTCAAAAATCTGAGAATGGAACTACCTTATGAGCCAGCAATTCCACTCCTAGGCATCGATCCGGAGAAATCCAAAACTCTAATTCAAAAAAATGTATGCACCCCTATGTTTATTGCAGCTCTATACACAATAGCCAAGACATGGAAACAATCAAAATGCCCATCGGTAGAGGACTGGATTAAGAAACTGTGGTACATTTATACAATGGAGTATTACGCAGCCATAAAGAAGAAGGAAATCTTACCATTTGCAACAATATGGATGGACCTAGAGAACATTATGTTAAGTGAATAAGTCAGACAGAGAAAGACAAATACCTTATGATCTCACTTATATGTGGAATCTAAAGAAAACAATAAATGAGTGAACTAATCAGAAACAGTCTCAGAGACACAGAGGAAAAACTGAAGGTTGCTAGATGGGAGGGGGGTGGGAATAAGGGGGAAGGTGAGGGGATTACAAAGCACAATCGATAACCCCAAGATTGCCATGGGGATATTAAAGTCAATTTGGTGAATGTAATCAATAATGTAAAGATTTTGTAGGGTATCTGATTACACTTGTCTCATTAGGGAGAGCACCTCAGAGATGATGTAGATGCCTGACAACTGCACTGTACACCTGAAGCTGAAGCTGAACAATAATGAATGTTAATGTTAACTACAATTGTTATGCACACACACATATACATGTATGTATATATATGTTTACAAGAAGTAGAGTACAGCATGAGGAATAGAGGCAGTGGAAATGTAATGGCTGTATGTGATGTCAGAGGGGTCGTTGATGAGGGGAGAGGGGTCATCATTATGTGAGGCATACAAATTATAAATGTGTAACTATTACATTGTTTTGTACACCTGAAACTAATAATAAAAAAGAGTTAAAAATAATAATACTCATTCACTGAAAAAAAAGGAAGACACACAGAACTAGTATCTGCACAGTAAAACAAACAAACAAAAAAATAGCACTTCTTGATGACTTTCAGGCACATATATAACACTTATCAATCAGCAATCTGGCCCTCAGCTTAAAATAACCCAGTTCAACACAGTCGAGTCATGGGCAAAGAGAAACAGGGCTGAGCTATTTTCAGCTGTAGCCCCAGCAAGAAGCTGAGTATATTATATACTATATTATATAAAATACTATATGTCAATAGTCAAAAGACATACAGTATTTACTTCTAGGGCCAAAGATTAGCACGAACCAGGAAAAGCTTGTTCACCTGAAACTAACGACATACATTATACTTCACTTAATTTTTCAAATACAAAGGAGATAACAGACTCTCTGCCACATATTATATACTCCCCCATGAAAGAATTATTATTTCATTATCCTTTTTATGCCTACTGCTGCCTAGAGAAAAAAAAATCAAACTCACTTAAAGCCCTCCTCAATTTGACCTCTACTAACCGTTTTAAACTAATTTTCTATATTGTATGCTGCATATAAATTAGACCAATTGATCCGAGCAGATGATTTGTGCTTTCCTTCCTGTATTCTCCATGTTGCTTAAATGGAATAAACATTTTGGAGGGTAAAACAAAACAAAGTAACAGCATGAAGAATGTCACTGAGATATAACAACACTCAGAAGGCAGTTCAATGACTTCAGGAGTAAAATTAATGACCCGGAGGAGAACTTTATCAAAGAGATGGAAACTATGAAACAGAACCGAACAGAACTCCTGCTGGTCAAGAACTCAAGAATGAGTATTTTTAACAACCACGTCACACGAAGAAAACGAGTTGTGATTTAAAGACTCCCTAGCACTGCCACCTTACTCATCAATTACCCAAATGTTGTCAAGACATATAGACATAAGTGAACTTCATTTTAAAAATTCAATTATTTGCTTAATGTCCCTATTTAGAATATGTACAACTGTGAAGCAACTCATTTTAAAACACTGAAATAGGTAGTGCTACGAATAAAATAAAAATTAACGATATACTCTCTTGTTAGAAGATAACTTTAACCGTAAAAACAGAGACTAATCTTTCTTCAGTATTATAAGTTTGCCGAATTAATAAAAAGGATTATATCTGTTTCA